>NC_082667.1:53122178-53427659 GCF_025265405.1 Mesoplodon densirostris | reverse complement strand
ATGTAAACACACGCCCACTTTTATAGCTGATATCTTGAGAGCATTTTATACAAAAGATTTATGGACCACATCATATTTCTGCTCATGTATTTGGAGTAAATACTGGGGTGTGCATGCTCATAATCTGTTACCATCATTTTTCAGACTGTTACCTCTGACAAAAAGTAATATTTTGGGAGCAGCCAGGAATTTTGCCTTCCTTGCTGAAAAGGGAAATGCTTTGATTTACAAGTGTAATTTTGCATTTTCCCATTTAGCTTAGCTGTTGGCACGCCTCTGGGCTTGCCAGAATTGGGTCACGGCCTCTGCTTTTTTTCTGTGGCAGTGTTGTGACATTGCCCAGTCTTTCCCATCCCTATTTAATTTTAGACCCAAAGGTCCAGGCAGGCCTGATCAGGGCAGGGAGAACATTAGAAAGGCTCCCATCAGTGGAGGGAGGGCTGGTCTTGGTTGAATTGCCATGTGGTCCTATGAATGCAGGATGAGAGGGCAGAGCTAGGCATGTGTGCATTCATAGCCTCTCAGATTTCCATCACCTTCAGATGATCTGGACTCATGGAGTTTCTGCTGTAATATCCTGTTTGCTGCTATTGCTGCCACTACTTCTGAGCTCTTCACCACTGCATTGTACTTTATCCCCAGGTCCTTGATGATATTGGAGTTGGGGTCTGGTTCAGCCCGGTTGTCTGGGTCTGATAATGATAGCAATAGTTAATAGTACTAACACTATCAGCCAATACTTTGAGAGCTTTCTATGTGCAGATTTTTTTTTTTTTTCGGTACTCGGGCCTCTCACTGTTGTGGCCTCTCCCGTTGTGGAGCGCAGGCTCCGGATGCGCAGGCTCAGGGGCCATGGCTCACGGGCCCAGCTGCTCCGCGGCATGTGGGATCTTCCCAGACCAGGGCACGAACCCGTGTCCCCTGCAACGGCAGGCAGACTCTCAACCACTGCACCACCAGGGAAGCCCTATGTGCAGATCTTGATCAAAGTATTTCACTTGTATTCTTTTGGGCATTAACAGGAGATAGCCCCTTGAGAGGCAAAGATACTGCAATCTCTTCTTAAAGTATTAGGTTGGCCAAAAGGTTCATTTGTTTTTTCCCATAAAATGGCTCTAGTAGCGCTTAGTTGTCTTTAACTTCATTCAAAACAATTTTGTTAGATTGTATGTGACAGTTGTCATATCAACGTGCATTTAAAAAAGACTTATCAAAACTGGTGAATTTTTGTGTAGCCATTTTAATATTGGAGATGGAAGAAAAGAACAACATTTTTGGCATATTATGCTTTATTATTTCAAGAAAAGTAAAAATGCAGCTGAAATGCACAAAAAGATTTGTGCAGTGTATGGAGAAGGTGCTGTGACTGATAGAACTTGTTAAAAGTGGTTTGTGAAGTTTTGTGCTGGAGATTTCTTTCTGGACAATGCTCCACGGTCGGGTAGACCAGTTGAAGTTGATAGTGATCAAATCAAGACATTAATTGAGAACAATCAACGTTATACCACGTGGGAGAGAGCCGACATACTCAAAATATCCAAATCAAGTGTTGAAAATCATTTGCACCAGCTTGGTTATGTTAACTGATGTTTGGGTTCCACATAAGATAAGGGAAAAAAACCTTCTTGACTGTATTTCCGCACACGATTCTCTACTTAAACGTAATGAAAACGTTCTGTTTTAAAACGAATTGTGATGGGCGATGAAGAGTGGATACTGTACAGTAATGTGGGACAGAAGAGATCGTGGGGAAAGCAAAATGAACCATTACCAACCACACCAAAGGCCGATCTTCATCCAAAGAAGGTGACGTTGCATATATGGTGGGATTGGAAGGGAGTCCTCTATTATGAGCTCATTCCGGAAAACCAAACGATTAATTCCAATAAGTATTACTCTCAATTAGATCAACTGAAAGTGGCACTCGACAAAAAGCGTCCAGAATTAGCCAAAATAAAACACATAATCTTCCATCAGGACTGCGTGCTTCTTTGATGACTAGGCAAAACTGTTATAGGTTGGCTGGGAAGTTCTGATTCAACCACCATATTCACCAGACTTTGCATCTTTGAATTTCCATTTATTTAGCTTTTTACAAAATTCTCTTAATGGAAAAAATTTCAGTTCCCTGGAAGACTGTAAAAGGCACCTGGAACAGTTATTTGCTCAAAAAGATAAAAAGTTTTGGGAAGATGGGATTATGAAGTTGCCTGAAAAATGGCAGAAGGTTGTGGAACAAAATGGCGAATATATTGTTCAATAAAGTTCTTGGTGAAAATGAAAAATGTGTCTTATTTTTTACTTAAAAACTGAAGGCAATTTTTGGCCAACCCAATACCTAAATCCTGTCCCTGCACTCCTTATCACTATGTGGAAATTTACTTTGATATGATTCCTGTGGAATTCTCCTGTCCCTACTCATACACTTTATCTTGGACAACATCCATCAGATTTAAACACCCTTGAACTTTGGTGAAGATGGGCATTCAATCCAGGTTCAAAACTCCCTATGGATACCACAGAGTGCAAAAAGCCACTCCTTTAGGGCATCCAGAGGTAGAGTCTGACCTTTTGATTATCCAGGCCAGCCTAAGCCTAGCTCCTTCTAGCTTCTCCACAATTGACACGAGGTGCCTCTTTATCATGTACCTATTTATTATGACCACAGAGGACACCAAGATAAGACTCACTTACCACCCAGAATGAGCTCAGTCTAACCTGGAAGACAGTCGTGTAAGCATATCATCCTCATCACCAGCATCACCACCATTCCCAGGTAAAACAAGTCCAACATCACCACCACGACTGCCTCAGCAATCACTGTCACCACTCCCCCCCCCACCACCGTCACTACCCTTTCAGTCACCAGTACTGCCATCACAACTGCCTTTGCATGTCTTCTCTTTTTCAGGCAGTAGGTAATTTCTTTACACTCCACATGAATCTTACAACTACCCTCAATGTAAGTAAAATAAGTTCCAGTTTACAAATGGGTGGAAATTAGGGTTCAGAGTAGGAAGGTGATTTACCCAGGGCCACATAGCTAATAAAGTTTGAGCTGGAATTTAAATCCAGTTCTGTTGGACTCCAATGCCCATGATCTTTCCATAGTAATAATTAACATCTAAGTGCTTACTCTGTACCAAAGGCTATTCTAAGTACCTGGGTTAACTCATTTAATCCTAACGACAACCATGAAAAATAGGTGCTATTATTTTCCCAGATGCAAGGCAAATAAAGGAAAATGAAGCACAGAATGATCAAGTCACTTGGCAAAGATCATGGTGCTAGTACCGGCTAGTTTCCACTGCAGGCTATCAGACTCCGGTGTCTCTGCTTCTAGCCTGTCTCTAAATAGCCTTTACAGACACCATGTGACCTGTGCTAGGTATGAAGGGCCAATGAAAGGAGAGGTGCAGAGCTGGAAAGTCTCCACAGAGCAGACCTATTTGAGCTAAGTATTCCAGGGTACATAGATAATTTACCAGGCAAAAAAGCCCCTGATAGCATTGTGGTTTTCTGTGTTGAAGAGAGACTACTGTGTCTGAAAAACGGTGTTTACTTCCCCTGGTGGCTATCATGTTGCCTAGGCTTAGATTTTGCTTCTTGCATTCTAAGCAAAAGAATACTCTAAAAAGACAATATCTTTGTGATACTTTTAAAAGAGATAAAATATAGTTTTCATTTTATCATATTATGAAATTTGTCTTATATTACCACTACAAGTAACACTGGGTCAGTCAGATATTGTTTTGGAATCATAATTTAAAGTTGGGGAATTACTACTGAGATTAACTTTCTAAGAGTCAAATAAAATGCTTACAAAGCTAAAAAAAGTGACTACATTTATTACTGAAGTTAGTAAAGTGAATATTATTTTCACAAAAGCTATTCACAAGGCTCTTTCCAATGGAAGATGTTGATTTAGCCTTGATTAGTGACTTGGTGGCTCAGAGAATCACAGAATCACAGAACATGAGCTTCCAAGGGGAACTCAGAACTCCCTCACTAGGCAGCATAGTGGAGGTGAGTGCAGAGATTCTGGGTCCTGGTTATGTAAATCTTGGCTAAACGATATGACTTTGACATCTGTCAAACAGGAATAAAAATGCCATAAGATTGAAATAAGGGAATGAACAGTGCTTTGAATTTTTTTTAAGACATGGATCCTGAGGCTCAGAGAAGCCACCCCCTGAAAGCCACCCAGTGAGCTGGTGGCAAAAAAGCATAATGGCACAGATACTTTGACTTCTAGCCCATTGCTCCTGTACTGAGCAATTTCTTCTGTTTATTTAGGAACAGTAGGGGATTCCAAAGCACAGGCCAGAGCCTACATTCTGCCAAGTCCAAGGTGACTAAGGTGGAGGGGTGGGATCAAAGTGTTGTCTCTAGCCCACTCAAGCCTTCCCAACGCCCAGCACTCTCCCAAGGGCATTTTATTACCTCTGGTCCCATGACAGTTCCACACTGTAAAAGGTGATGACAAAGCTACAGTTATTATAGTTATTAACATTTTATGAGCTTGTTATTCACCCCTTAAGCTCCTTAATATGAAGTGGTGCATTTTAAAAGCACAGCACACACCTAATTGATTCTGTTATAAAAAGGTTGCTGGACTCTTTGGGTTTCTGTCTTTGCTTTTGAGTCTATGATGCATTAATGGAGGGAATATAGATTTATGGACTTAGAAGTAGTAAAAGATAGCTCCAATTTTTCTTACCAGGGATTGCACAATTGAGTTAATTCCAATGGACTTTTCTCCTGCTGTCATGAATGATGACCTTTAACTTTTGGATTTTTCTCCTGCAGATGCATCATATATTGTCAAGTTCTAAGGGACCCAAAATTTCTACTTCCTCCAATGGGGTAACACACATTTGAGCTCTGGCTCTTCAGGTTCCCAACTTTCACCTATGGAAGTTTTGCTAATAACTTTTTTTAGCTTTTGTGAAATGTCTCCTTGTTTGAAAATGGCTCCAGTCTGAATGTTGGAAAGCTATGTCCTAGTTATGTGTAACATCCTCAGCCTCTATGCTCTGATCCATAAAATGGAAATAACAGCATTTGTCCTGTAGGGCTCATTGGACTGTTGTTAGAAGCCACATGAAGATTAGAACTCAGATTCTTATGTCTCCTTCCCATGATATTTATCAAAATATTACTTAGAAATAGGTGCATGAAAATGTTTTAAGAATGGCAAAGAGGGACACGAATTAAAATGGTGGATTAGGAGGACAGGGAACTCACCTCCCCTGACAAACACATCAAAAAATATGTCTACATGTGGAATGATTCTCACTGAAAACTAAATGGAGACTAGCAGAAAGACTCTTGTACAACCAAGGCTGTAAGAAAGATACAGGTAGAACCAGGTAGGAAGGGAAGAGAAGCAATCAGTTTGGGACCTGTGTCCCATGGAGGGGACCTAGAGGAAAAGGGAGATTACACAGGCAGAGATTTCCCCTGAGGAATGAGCAGTTTGAGCCACATATTGAGTGCCCCAGTCCTGGAACCCAACAAAGGGAAGATGAGCACCCTTGGCTGGTCCAAGGACCAGGGGGACTGATGGGAGGGCTGTGGAAAGCCTGCACTCTGCTCACGAGGAGTGTGTGAACACTTGTTTGCTCTGGAAGCAGGGCAGAGAGGGCGACTGAAACTGAACAGCTGGCTGAATGGCTTCCTGCAACTGACCTGGCACATGCACCAATCTGAGCCAAACAAATGCTCCAACACCACAGTAAGGGTTGCCATGACAGAGGGTGGTGGCTCAAACCCTAAGCAGCATCTGAGCACAGAGGGGGCAGCCATTACTGGCGATTGCACAGGTGGCATATAAGAGGAAGACCAGATCTCTGATGGTGGCAAGATTGCCACAAACAATGCCCCAATGTTTGCTGACAGCACACACCAGCCCCTCTTGCCCCAGTACTACTCCCCTCTGGGGCTGAGGGTGTCAGTGCTGGAAGAGGGAAGAACACACACTTAAGGGGAACTGAGTCACTTTGGACCCAACCCTCAGGGCCTCTGCTCTAGCAGCTTGAGACCAGAGCTTGCCACTGATAAGGCAGTGATGGCCACTGAGCAGAGGAGAAGTCCCACCTCATATCTGGCTCCAGTCCTACCCCCTCCTTCTGCAGCCCTACCGCCTACCAAGGTGATAGCTGCTAGCACACCCTGAGGAAAGATGTGACTGTGTTCATGTCAAGCCCAGCTCTCACACCAAAACCATTAGGCACATGCAGACTACATAGAGATGATCCCAGATAAGGACACCATTTCAAGACTTCCATAGGTAAATGTTTCACCTGCTTCCATAGAGACAGCGACAAGAAAATGAAAAGACAGAGGAATTTATTTTTATTGAAAGTGCAAGAGAAAACCCCTGAAAAAACAACTAATGAGACTGAAATAAACAACTTACTAGATAAAGAATTCAAAGCATTAGTAATAAGAAGGGTAACTGAATTAGGGAAAAGAATAATTTTAACAGTGATAACAGTGATAATTTTAACAAGGAACTAGAAAATATGAAAAAGAACCAGTCAGAAATGAAGATTACAATAACTTAAAATGAAAAACACATTAGAAGGATTGAATAGCAGACTAGGTGGTACAAAATAACACATAAGTGATCTGGAAGATAGAATAATGGAAATCACTCAGTGGAACAGTGAAAAGGAAATTTAAAAAAAAAACAGTTTAAGTTATCTTTGGAATAACATTGAACATACCAACATTCACATTGTAGAGTTTCCAGAAGAATAGAGAGAAGGGTGTTGAAAATGTATTTAATGAAATTATGGCTGAAAACTTCCTAAGCCTGAAGAAGGAAACAGATACCCAGGTACAAGAAACACAGAGGGTTCCAAACAGGATGAAGCCAAACAGACCCATACCAAGATGTATCATAAGTAAAATGGCAAAATTTAAAGAGAATTCTTAAGGAAGCAAGAGAAAAACAAAGTCATATACAAGGGAACTCCCCCTAAGGTTTTCGGCTGATTTTTCTGCTGAAACTTTGCCAACCAGAAGGGAGTGGCATGATATTTTTAAAGTATTGAAAGGGAAAAAAAATGCAACCTAGGGTACTCTACCCAGCAATATTATCATTTAGAATTGAAGAAGAGAGGAAGAACTTCTCATAGAAGCAAAAACTAAAAGAATTCATCACTACTCAACCAACCCTAAAAGAAATGTTGAAGGGTCCTAAGTGGAAAAGGAAAGGCTATAACAAGAAGTATCTATCTATAGGAAAATAAAAATCCCACAAGTAAAGACATATAGTAGAGGCTGAGGATCAACTGCTAAAATAAGCTAGTAGGAAGATTAAAAGACTAATGTACCACAGTGTTCATTGCAGCACTCTTTACAATAGCCAGGACATGGAAGCAACCTAAGTGTCCATTGACAGATGAATGGATAAAGAAGGTGTGGCACATATATACAATGGAATATGACTCAGTCATAAAAAGAAACAAAATTGAGTTATTTGTAGAGGGGTGGATGGACCTAGAGTCTGTCATACAGAGTGAAGTAAGTCAGAAAGAGAAAAATGAATACTGTATGCTAACACATATATATAGAATCTAAAAAAAAAAGTGGTTCTGATGAACCTAGGGGCAGGACAGGAATAAAGACGCATGTATAGAGAGTGGATGTGAGGACCCAGGGAGGGGGAAGGGTAAGCTGGGACGAAGTGAGAGAGTAGCATTGACACATATACACTACCAAATGTAAAATAGATAGCTAGTGGGAAGCAGCTGCATCACACGTGGAGATCAGCTCAGTGCTTTGTGACCACCTAGAGGGGTGGGATAGGGAGTGTGGGAGGGAGATGCAAGAGGGAGGGGATGGGGGATATATGTGTACATATAGCTGATTCACTTTGTTATACAGCAGAAACTAACACAACATTATAAAGCAATTATACTCCAATAAAGATGTTAAAAAAATCAGCTCCTTTAACAAGATGCTTCTGTTAATCTATAAAAGAAAAAACAAATTGATTATGGAAATGTATGGAAAAAGAAAAGTTTTTCCTTTTCTACAGGTTGGTGTAATAAAATGTGCTGTTACTCTGCTGACCAAAAAAAAAAAAAAAGATTAAAAGACTAAGAACTGTAAAATCAAGTATAACTATAATAATCGATAAAGAGATAAGTGTGTCAAGATGTAAAATATGACATCAAAAACAAAAAGTATGGGGGAAGGGAGTAAAAAAATGTAGATCTTTTACCATGTGTTTGAATATAAATGACTATCTACTTAAAATAAATAGATATAGTTATAGGCCAATATATATAAACCCTATGTAACAGCAAATCAGAAACCTACAATAGATACACAAAAACAAAAAGGAAAGGAACACAGGCATACCACTAAAAAAATCAAACCACAAGGGAAGAAACTAAAAGAAGAAGAAAAAACAAAGAACAACAAAACCAACTGGAAAACAAGTGACAAAAGGGCAATAAGTACATACCTATCAATGATTACTTTAAATGTCAATGGACGAAATGCTCCAATCAAAGAACATAGTGTGGCTGATTGAATTTTAAAAGAAGTGCCCCATGTATATGCCGCGTACAAGAGAACTAACTTCAGACACACACAGAATGAAAGTGAGGGGATGGAAAAAGGTATGTCATGCAAGTGGAAATGACAAGAAAGCAATACTCATATGAGACAAAATAGACTTTAAAACAAAGATCATAACAAAAGAAAAAGAAGGGTGTTATATAATGATAAAGGAATCAATACAAGAAGAGGATATTATACTCGTTAATAAATATGAACCCAATACAGGAGCACCTAAGTACATTAAGCAAATATTAACAGACATAAAGGGAGAAATCAACAATTATACAAAAATAGCAGGGGACTTTATCACCTGATTTACAGCAATGGACAGATCATCAAGAGCAAAAAAAAAAAAAATCAAAAAGGCAAAATTGGTCTTAAATAAACAATAGATGAGTTCATTAATAGCTATCTACAGACATTCCAATTCAAAACAACAGAATACACATTATTTCAAGTACAAATGGAACATTCTCTAGGACAGATCACATTCTAGGGTACAAAACAAGTCTCAACAAATTTAAAGTATATAAAATTTAAGATATATCAAGCACTTTTTCTGACCACAAATGTATAAAAGTAGAGATCAACTACAGAAAGAAAAATGAGAAGAGCACAAACATGTAAAGACTAAACAACATGCTATTTAAAAAAAAATAGGTCAATGAAAAAATCAAGGAGGAAATCAGAAAATTCCTCTAGACAAATGAAAATGGTAATACAAGTTTTCAAAATCTATGGGACACAGCAAAAGTATTTCTAAGAGGGAACTTTACAGCAAAACAGGCCTATCTCAAGAAACAAGAAAAATATCAAATAAACAACCTAACCTTCCACCTAAAGGAATTAGGAAAAGAAAGACAAACAAAGTACATAGTCAGTAGAATGAAGGAAATAATAAAGATCAGGGAGGAAATAAATAAGACCAAAAAAAAAAAAAAAAAAAAGGAAAGATCAATGAAACCAAGAGATAGTTCTTTAAAAACATAAACAAAATTGACAAAATTTTAACCAGGGTCATCAAGAAGAAAAGAGAGAGGACCCAAATAAACAAAATAATATATGAATGAGGAGAAATAACAGATACCACAGAGACACAAAAATATGAATAGAATACTATGGATATTTATATGTCAACAAATTGGACAACCTGGAAATGGACAAATTTCTAGAAACATAAAACATTCCAAGTCTTAATCAGGAATAAATAGACAATCTGAAATGAACAATCATTAGTACTGAAATTAAATTTTTATTAAAAAAAACAAACTAGCAAACAAAAATCTATTACCAGACAGCTCTACAGAGAAGTTTTACTAAACACATAAAGAATAGCCAATACCTATCCTTCTTGAACTATTTCAAAAAAATGAAGAGGGTGAATGCTCTGAAATTCTTTCTACAAGGCCACAATTACCCTGATACCAAAACCAGGCAAAGACACTACGAAAAAAGAAAATTACAGGCCAATATCTCTGATGAATATAGTTGCAAAGACCCTCAAGAAAATATTAGCAAATTAAATTCAACAGTATATAAAAAGAATCACACCATAATCAACTGGGATTTATTCCAGGGAGGCAAGGATAGTTCAATATTTGCAAATCAATTAATGTGATATACCACATCAACAAAAGGAAGGATAAAACTCATGTGATCATCTCAATAGATGTAGAAAAAGCATTTGGACTCATGATAAAAACTCTCAAAGCCAACCCAAAACCTATGGGATGCAGCAAAAGCAGTTCTAAGAGGGAAGTTTATAGCAATACAACCATACATTAAGAAACAGGAAACATCTTGAATAAACAACCTAACCTTGCACCTAAAGCAATTAGAGAAGAAAAGGAAATAAAAGGAATCCAAATCGGAAAAGAAGAAGTAAAGCTGTCACTGTTTGCAGATGACATGATACTATACATAGAGAATCCTAAAGATGCTACCAGAAAACTACTAGAGCTAATCAATGAATTTGGTAAAGTAGCAGAATACAAAATTAATGCACAGAAATCTCTGGCATTCCTATACACTAATGATGAAAAATCTGAAAGTAAAATCAAGAAAACACTCCCATTTACCACTGCAACAAAAAGAATAAAATATCTAGGAATAAACCTACCTAAGGAGACAAAAGACCTGTATGCAGAAAATTATAAGACACTGATGAAAGAAATTAAGGGTGATACAAATAGATGGAGAGATACCATGTTGTTGGATTGGAAGAATCAACATTGTGAAAATGACTCTACTACCCAAAGCAATCTACAGATTCAATGCAATCCCTATCAAATTACTACTGGCATTTTTCACAGAACTAGAACAAAAAATTCCACAATTTGTATGGAAACACAAAAGACCCTGAATAGCCAAAGCAATCTTGAGAAAGAAAAATGGAGCTGGAGGAATCAGGCTCCCTGACTTCAGACTATACTACAAAGCTACAGTAATCAAGACAGTGTGGTACTGGCACAAAAACAGAAATATAGATCAATGGAACAGGATAGAAAGCCCAGAGATAAACCCACTCACATATGGTCACCTTATGTTTGATAAAGGAGGCAGGAATGTACAGTGGAGAAAGGACAGCCTCTTCAATAAGTGGTGCTGGGAAAACTGGACAGGTACATGTAAAAGTATGAGATTAGATCACTCCCTAACACCATGCACAAAAATAAGCTCAGAATGGATTAAAGACCTAAATGTCAGGCCAGAAACTATCAAACTCTTAGAGGAAAACATAGGCAGAACACTCTATGACATTAACACACCATTTTAAAGCAATTATACTCCAATAAAGATGTAAAAAAAAAAAAAAAAAACCTCTCCAAGCTGGTATAAAGGGAACATATCTCAACATATTAAAGGACAATTATGAAAAACCACAGCTAACATTGTACTCAATGGTGAAGATGTGAAAGCTTTTCCTCTAAGATCAGAAACAAGACAAGGATGCCCACTCTTGTTTAACATGGTATTGGAAGTCCTAGCCACAGCAATCAGAAAAGAAAAAGAAATACAAGGCATCCAAATTGGAAGGGAAGAAGTAAGACTGTCACCATTTGCAGATTACATAATGCTGTATACAGAACCATAAAGCCTCCATCAAAAAACTATTATAATAAATGAATTTAGTAAGGTTGCAGGCTACAAGATTAACATACAAATCTGTTGCTTTTCTATGTGCTAATAATGAACTAACAGAAAGAAAAGTTAGTGAAACAATCTCATTTACAATTACATCAAAAATAATAAAATACCTAGGAATAAGCTTAACCAAGGAGGTGAAAGACCTACACTTTGAAAACTATAAAACATTGATGAAGGAATTTGAAAATGATACAAAGAAATGGAAAGATACCCTGTGTTCATGGATTGGAAAAATTAATGGTCATACTACCCAAAGTGACCTACAGGTTTAATGCAATCCCTATCAAAATACCATGACATTTTCCTCAGAATGAGAAGAAATAATCCTAGAATTCATATGGAAATACAAAAGATCCCAAATTGACCAAGCAATCTTAAGGAAAAAAGAAAAAACAAAGCTGGTGGTATCATGCTCCCTGACTTCGGACTATACTACAAATCTACAGTAATCAAAACAGTATGACACTGGAACAAAAACAGACACATATATCTGTGCAACAGAATAGAGAGCCCAGAAATAAAGCCACACACTTACACTCAATTAATCCATAACAAAGGAGGCAAGAATATACAATAGAGAAAAGAGAGTCTCTTCAATAAGTGGTGCTGGGAAACCGGACAACTACATGTAAAAGAATAAGACTAGAACCTTTCCTCACACCAAATACAAAAATAAACTCGGTAAGACCTGAAACCATAAACCTCCTAGAAAATACATAGGAAGAACACTCTTTGACATAAATCTTAGCAATGTTTTTTTGGATCTGTCTCCTAAGACAAAAGAAATAAAAACAAAAATAAACAAATGGGACCTAATTAAACTTAAAAGCTTTTGTACAGCAAAGGAAACCACTGGCAAAATTAAAAGAAAACCTATGGAATAAGAGAAAATATTTGCAAATGATATGACTGATAAGAGGTTAATATCCAAAAATCTATAAATAGCTCATATAACTCAATATCAAAAAACCCAAACAACCCCATTAAAAATGGGCAGACAACCTGAATAGACATTTTCCAAAGATGATATACATACAGATCACCAACAGACACATGAAAAGATGCTTAACATCACTAATTATCAGGGGAATGCAAATCAAAACCACAAGGTATCACCTTACACCTGTCAAATGGCTATCATCAAAACTTCTACAAATAGCAAATTTTGGTGAGGATGTGGAGAAAAGGGAACCCTACTACACTGTTGGTGGGACTGTAAATTGTTGCAGCCACTATGGAAAATAGTATAGAGTTTCCTTAAAAAAATAAAAACAGAACTACCATATGTTCCAGCAATTCCACTGCCGAGTATATATTCAAGGAAAACAAAAACACTAATTCTAAAAGGTACATGCACCCCAATGTTCTTAACAGTATTATTTCTTTTCTCAAGAAATTGAATTTTGGAAGATTTATCACTGAAACCATAGGGTCTGTAGAGTAGTTTGATAATCACTCCTTTAGATATTTCTTGTGTAACTTGTGAAAAGCATTGCATTATATTTGTATTGTGACTGCCCCTTATATGCTAATATTCTTCAATTTGTGTATCTTTTCTAATTTTGTAAACTTAGGATAACTGGAACCATATGGAACTGAGCTCAAACTCTGATTCCACTGCTTGCTTATTGTGTGACCTTGAGCAATTTATTCAAAATCTGTGTCAGTGTTTTCTTATCTCTGAAGGGAAAAGAACAATCCTTGTGATATATGGTGACTTTGAGGAGTAATGAGGTCATGGAAGCAGCCTAAGTGCCCATCAACAGACGATTGGATTAAGAACACACACACACACACACACACACACACAAGGGAGTATTACTAGGCCATAAAAAGAATGAAATGTGATCATTTGCAATGATGTAGATGGACCTAAATGTTATTATATAAATAAGTCAGATAGAGAAAGACAAATACTCTAGTTTATCACTTATATGTGAAATCTAAAAAATAAAACAAATGGCTGTATGTAACAAAACAGAAACAGACTCATATAGAGAACAAACTAGTGGTTACCAGTGGGAAGATGGAAGGGGGAGGGGCAAGATGGGGTATGGGATTTAGAGACACACTACCAAGTGTAAAATAAATAAGCAACAAGGATATATTGTACAGCACAGGGAAATATAGTCATTGCCTTGTAAAACTTTAAACGGAGTATAGTAAATAAAAATTTTGAATCACTATGTTGTACACCTGAAACTAATAATTGTAGAAACTCACATTATAAATCAACTATACTTTAAAAAATTATAACTATTTACACATCATCTGTTTATGAGAATAGCAACAACAAAAGAATGGCAAAGACATACAGTACAAGCAAAAGAGATTATTGCTAGCATTCACTGGGCAATTTACTTAATTTTTTTATTATACAAAATGACTGAAACACAGTGAAGCTAAAATTATTTTATGTCTTCAAGTTAAAAAAAAAAGGTGATTATCATCCTCATGAACTGAGCAGGCATTTTACATGTCTTAGGCTATGGGAAAAGGCATGCTAACCAGTGTTCTACAGAAGATGTGGATATCAGTAAAATTTGTGCCTGGGCTGGGTGGCTGATACCAACTCTTTTCCAAAGGAGACTCCTATCCTCTTCCCAGTTTCTTGCCCAGGAAGTGGGTAAACCTTGTATACCCAAATAGGACAATAAAAAAGTGGGATTCTCTACTTTCCCATGGCAATAATGTGATGAAAATATCTAAGTTGATTTCTCAAATATTTGCATCACTTAAGAAGTAAATATATCAATCATGATGCTAACCATGGATCTTCTTTCCCTTCCTCCTTTCACAAATATTTACCAAGTGTCCCATTTTATGTTAAGTCCTACATCGGGCACATGTTTCCTGACTCAAGGTTCTTCTCCCACTTTAGTTGAGAACACTGGCATGTAAACTTCCAATCACAATACAGTGTGATGTTTACACTAAAAAAGGCAAGAACAAGGACTGAAGGAGTAAAGTCAAGAATCAATAGTGCCTGGGCAGAGGAGTGGGCTCTTGAATTGTCTTGAGACATATGTAGGATGGAGGAGAGACGGACAATGGGTTTGCTACTGAGGGAAGAAGGTATTCAGAGGCCACCTGTTGCATAAAAAACATGATACAGTTTCCAAGTGGCAAGTTACTTGGTGTTCTTGGAACTGCAGGGTTGGTTTAGAAGAGTGACAAGTGATTACACTGCAGGATTAGGCAGAAGTCTTTGAAGGTCATGTGATGATAAACATTTCCACATAAGGTAGAAATTCAATGTCCCATCTGATGTGGGCAGGTAGAATCCACAGATGCAAGAATTAATGATTCTCTAGGACCTTAGCAGTCAAAGCTCCTTTATTTCTTTATCTTAATTATAAAATGGTGATAATACTGTCTCCCACATAAGTTGGTTTGAGGTTTCAATCTTTTTTAAAGTGTTGAACATGGAGCAGGCCCTGTCTCCCATCAGCCCCCTCCACAGCGCTCTAGATACAATCCCTTCTCATTATCTCAGATTTTGCTCCTGAAATGACCCCCCTTCTCTTTGAGTCAATAGTTTTCCCTCCCTTCTAGATAGTTTCTATCAACCCACCAAAATTTAGAAACTGCTCTATAATTTCTTTGGTTTAGAAAAACATTTTTCCTTTCACCACATTCTCTTTCATCCATGACCTGACTTCTTCATTTTCTAAGAGAAGTTCTTGAAAGAAATGCCCATAGCTTCTGTCTACTCTTTATCACCTCATATTTTCCATTCCATAAAGCTTCCATCTTCACCATCTGCAGAGATTATGTCAAGGTTATCAATCATTCCTCATGGTCACTTCCCAGTTCTTCTGTCCCTTTTCTTCTCAGCAGCGGGTGACATGCTGATTTCTCTCTCTGTGGTGAAATATTTCCTTCTCTTGGCTTCACTAATGTCACAGTGGGTTGACATTTATCCTACCTCTTATATTTCTCCTACCTCCTTACCCACTTATATTCTTTTGCTGTCCCTGAATGGTGGACTACCCCAGGCCTTTGTCCTTGGCCCTTTTATCTACATCTGTTCTCTCCCTCAGTCTTGTGGCTTTCAATGCCATGGACAAACATATCCATTTCACCAGCAACAGTCCTCTTCCATGACTCACTGAGTACTTAGAACAAGACAAACTTCTTACCATGGCTTATGAAAAAGTTTCTGTTTCACAGCCCCTTCTATGCTTTTTACTTTATCATTGACACTCTCCCCTTTGCTCGTTACACACATCACATTGTCTTTTCTATTTTTCATTCCTTGAACACACAAACATGCTTCCTCCTGTCATAGGGACTTTGTGTTAGATGTCCCCTATGACTGACTGGGAGGCTCTTCAATATTCACATGGCTGTATCTTTTCAGCCATTCCAATTTCCAGCCTCTTATGAGTACCTTACCTAAAGTGGTCCCAATAAACTCATTTTCACATGAATATACCCGGATTCTTTACATAGCTTTTATCAATACCTGATCATTTCTCCTATTTTATCTTGATTGACTGTCTTCCCTTCACTAGAATGTTAGCCCCATCAGAGTGTTTAGCTTGGTAATTGCTTTATCCCAGGTCCTAGGACACTGCCTGCCAATAGTAAATGCTCAACAAATATTTGTGAACGGAATGAAGGAACAAGTAAATGTTAGTTCTCTTCCCTAAAAGCCTGTAAGCAAATGCTGTTAGAGTCAATAAATAATATGACTCACTATACTCATCTTCTTCCAGTATTTGTAAAATATCCATTACATGTATTGTATTTGAATTGTTCCATATGGTCTTTACTTGGGTCACTGGGTTTACTTTGTTCTGAGTTTGTCCCACTGGCAACTCATCTTAATATCTTTGAAATCTTTGACCTTGTTCCTTTCATCCAGAAGGAAACATAAGCAGTAATTAGCAGCTGCCATTAACTATGGCTGCCCTTGGAGGGTTGGATACCCCTTTCTGAATTTTGAGTGTCTGGAGTGTTCTTCCTGGAGTGGAGATTAACAGATTTTCTGAAGACGTTATCCTGGAATATCCTGGCACAGAGGGCAAGCTTTTTATGTGCTTACACATGAAACATGGAGTAGGCATGCTGTTACTGTGAAGTGGAAGACTGAAGAAAGTTCAAAAGGAAGGGTTGCAGAAAATAAAGAGCAAAAGAGACTTATCTAGTTTCACATCCCATACTGGCTCTTTCTAAGTGTATGATATTAAACTAGTTATGTTTATTTTGAGTTCCAATTTCTCTATCTGTAAAGTAGGCATAATAATATTTACTCCATATGGCTGTTCTTTGGGCTAAGTTCAAGTCAATATTTCATCTTTTTGCATCTAGTATATTTTCCAGTACAGTGTTCACTCTTATTAATAACAACAAGGGCATTCTAATGGCTGACTCATTCTAATAATGATTTTGTTTTCTTCCAAACTTGAATTTTGTTCAAAGCATATTTAAAGGTAAAGGGTAAAAAAAACTCAGTGATGATTAAGGGTCCGTATTTAAAATGTCTTGCTTAAATTGGCCTGAATAATTTTGACTTCACTCCCCTTACAGCTATGTGTAACAATGTAACACTGCATGGGCCACAACACAAAGCACTAGGCTATCCCTCATAGGGGACATTTAAGCAGTGGTTATCAGGCAAGGATGTTGTGTGAGTCTTTATGTGCTGGAGTATTCCCTTTCAATTCAATCCTGTTAACATTTTTTGAGCAGATACATTGTACCAGATTCTACTGACAACTTTTACATGGATTTACATGATACTCTATGAGGCAGGCATGAAGACCACAGTTTGACAGATAAGGGAACTGATATTCAGAGTGGTCAGTAACTGGCCAAGGGTACAGAGCCAAAAGAATATCTGTCTAACATCAAGGTTGGTCACCATAGTCTTTGTCTCTTGTGTCTTTGGTCACTTTATTCTTAACCCAGAAACTAAGTCCTCCCTCTGTTACTCGACCTGCCAAGACCATTTTTCTAGTAGTCACTGGTAACTTGGAGGTGGGTTGGCACATAGAAATATAGTTGGTTACTGACCACTAGACTGTTCATCATAGGTGTCACCCTATCATGAGACCTTTTTCCCTACACAAAATTATTCTACTTCTCCATGTATGTTTTATGTATATAAGTAGGATTCCAAAGAAGTACTCCCCACCCAAGGACAAACATTAGTTGGTAAAAACATCAATATGTTCCAAAGACTTTTCCTTGAAGTTTTCTTCATTGGTTGTCCCCTGCCTTGTTCAGGTCCTATTTCAAGGACCTCAGTTGCCAGGGTACATGTTTCTGAACCTTGCCATTTTACACATATTTAAGGACACACCAGAGCTTGGTCAAGCAAAATACAAATTTCGAGGGTTCAGCTAAGCATCCCATGATTGTATCTGAGAGATAACAGGATTACTGTGCTCACTGCTGCAGAATGTTCTGAAAGGTGGGCGGTGCTGGGTTAGCCCTTTGCCAAATGGTTGAAATAAAAGAATCTCCAAGTAGAAAGAGGTATCGACCTGCCTTCTCTAATTTCAGGTCACTTTTTTAAGGAAGTTGTAGAGAAAGTACCAACATTACTTTAGAAGAATCCCATTTTCAGATACCATCCATCTCTCTGTAATCACATTTAGAACTTAACTGACAGGTAGAAGCACAGGGCTATTGTGGATCAAAGGAGACAAGGCATAGATGGGAAGCAAGTTGGCCACAGGAAAAGAAAAATGAAAGAGGACTGTGGGAGAAGATAAGGTAAAGTAGGAGAAGAGAGGAAGTGAGGCGATCATTACTGAGCAACTTCAACATACCAGGAACTGCTTTGGAGAGTCTTCCCAACTCAGAACAGCTCAGTGAGTCAATATTATTCTTCATCTTTTAAATATAAGAAACTGAGATGTAGGCAACAGGCTTGATGTACCAGAGTCACACTGCTAATCAGAGCCAGAGTCTGTATGCAAATTTACTTTCTTATAACTCAATTCATCCTCCTAATACTCCATGAGGTAAGTCGTATTTTGCCCTTTTTCAGAGAGAAGGGAACAGAGACTTTGAGTAGTTAAACAAATTTGTAAAACACTGGCTTACATTTAAACAGATTCTTTATAGTTACCCACAAGCAGAGAAGACTATCAGCATTGTAAGAATTCCATCCTGCTTAAGAACATAGACCTTGGGAGTCTGAATCCAGCACAACCACTTACGAGCTATGTGACCCTAGGCGAGTTGTTTATCTTCTTAGTGCCATAATTTCCTCATTGGGTTAAGGTGAAAACTAAATGATTTACTACGTGTACAGTGCCATTTCCCCCCATAATCATGCATTTTGTTTTTGTCTTTCTTTTTCAAAGATTAAATGAATCCACAATTCAAATGCAAGATGGCCACTAAAACCACAGAGTAAGTAATTCTCTACTGTAACATGTTCCTGAAGAAAGTGGTGTTTCATGCTATAGAGTTGGCTGTAACATCACTTTCTAAGCAGTAGCTATTGAGGTGAGAAAAGAAAGAAATCATCCCTTATCATTCAGTGAAACCTTCCTTCTTCCACACTTGTGTCCGCTATAGATCCCCCTGCCTGCTTCACTTGACTTAACTTGTAATCCCGGTTACATCTCTCAAGTCGCAACCTTGTCTTCTCCCAGAAAGTCTTCCCTGTCCTCCCCCAGGCCAAGTTAGGTGACACCCGTGCTTCCACCACTTGAACATGTACTGCATTTGTTGATCATACATCTTCCCTAGAAAGTCCAGTAAGAGAAAAGACAAGGTCTGTCTTGCTTACCACTCTAACCCTGGCATGTAGAATAGGCCCAGCAAATGCTATAAGTTAAAAACTAACCACAGATGAACAAAGAAGCAAATGTAGGTAATTTGTTCAAGTTAATTAGGGCAACTAAACTGACTTTGAAGTCCATGTGCTTTCCACTAAGCCTCATTAGTGCGTAACAAAATTGTTAGATTATACTGGTACGCTTGCATTTCACCCATCAACTAACCTATTAACAAAGCCACACTTATTTATTGAATTCTATGATTACTCTGAGAAAAATTTTAAGCTCTATTGTTTTTTAGAGGCAATGTTAAGAAAATCTTTCAGCTCAGTTCATTTGAACAAAATTGATACCATTAGTATGAATCTGGCATTCTATTTAAGTATATTCCTAAGGGACCCGCAATCAAATGAAAGAATGTGACATGCTAATAGATAGTTTTTGAACAATATTATAGTGCTATATTAGAGGGAGACATGAAATCAATACTGTTCCTATGAAAATACGAATGAAAAGGATAAAATTACAAAACTTTAAATAGATCATTATTATTGACACGAAGAAGACAAAGTATGAAACAGCTTGATAATTCAGAAGAAATGTGCATCATCTTCCCTCTTGGGACCATTTGCCTGAAATTAGTATATAGTCATAATGAATCAGGCAATCTTATGTATTTTAGTTACAGAAGAAATTTTAAAAATTTGGGGTGGAGGGAGACAAATATTTCAAATGGACACAATTTTCAGTCTTTATATCATCAGTTTCCTGTGAAACCATCCTATGTTTAGAACAGAATATCAAGTGCTCAGTTGTGGCACATGATTTTAAGTCTTTAGGGCTGTGCAATCTGAATACACTCTTCTGTGGTTTATTACACTGTAAGCATTGACTACGTAACAGCTGAAGTCCTAACTTAGATTGTGGTGGGCAAAGGTTGGGGGAGGCTCTGGTTTTTTGTTTTTCTTTTCTACAGTCCCCAAGGACTCAGATTTACTTAAAATTATTAACGACTTCTACCTTCTTTAAGAGATGGTACAGTATATTGGAAGGATTGTAGGCTTTAGAATTAGACCGATCTGGGTTTAAATCTCATTTCTGACAGTTATTAACTGATCTTGGCAGTGTATATTTCTTTGATATTTGGTTTCTTTTCTCTCTACATCAGTAAGACAAAATGTGTAAGTTTCCTGATCATAACAGCCGTTTAAAAAATATTAACTACCTTCTAGATGAGTGTTCACAAACACAAGTATCCACATATGCTGACCAA
Source organism: Mesoplodon densirostris (assembly GCF_025265405.1). Classification (NCBI taxonomy): domain Eukaryota; kingdom Metazoa; phylum Chordata; class Mammalia; order Artiodactyla; family Ziphiidae; genus Mesoplodon; species Mesoplodon densirostris. The sequence continues at coordinate 53,406,917 of NC_082667.1, read as the reverse complement.
TAACTTAAATGAATAAAATGGAAAAAGTAAAGATGTATCCAGAGGTGGGAGCTCTGGGAAAGTGGAGGGCACAAGAATATTCTAGAACAGTTGTTGCTCATCTCTAGTTGATAGTTATTTTTAAAGACAAATAATTTTTAAAAATAGTGTGGATCTCTTCTTCTACCCAACATTAAGTAAAAGGGACCAAACTTACCCACGTACTTGAAACCAGACAGAATCTATAAAACAATAACTTTTGAGAAATTCAACATTTAAGCATCACAGGACAAGGACTCTCACTGAAAGATGGTAAGCAAGTGGTGTGAGCACTATGATTTCACAGCCTACTATCTAGGGAGAGTGTCCAGGCCAAATATAGCCTGACAGTCTCTGACCTAAGAGCCTGGGGGAAGTCAAGGTGGCTAGAGTTCACAGAGTATAGTAGCACTGAAGAAAGCTCCAGAGAGAGACAGTGAGCTTGGGAGATCTGCAGAGGGTCCCCTTCAGGTCTTCAAATCAACACTGATCAGTACATGAGTATGAGAAAACTACCTGAGGATAGAGAAAGAAACGCTCAAAAAGATTACAGGAGAAAAATCTCCAAAGATCCCAAAGGGCCAGTGATAGTTAATCTTTCTACCAGTTCAAGTGGAAAAAAATGGGTATCAGGTATAGTACGCAGAAGGGTTTGCCTTAGAAGTACGACAAAATTAGCCCTAAATTGAATGCTCCTTTTGTCCCTTCTAACAAAGTTTAAAACCAAGGTCCAAAATAGCCAAACTGATTCCGAGTGACTTAACTGAATCCCAGAATAAAGACCATAAAAGATTTATAGAACTGTAAAGGTATCCAGTACCCAACAAGATAAAATTCATAACATCAGGCACCTGAGTAAAAAAATTATCAGGCATGCAAAGAAACAGGAAGATATGACCCATTATGAGAATAAATCAATCAAAAATGACAGAGCAATGAAAAATATGATAGAATGAGTAAATAAGGACATTAAAATTATTATTGTAATTGTATTCCATATAATAAAGAAGTGACAGCAAAGACAGAATCAAATAGAAAAATGAAAGACAGCATTAAATAAAATATGGAGTTAAGTAGAGATGTGAAATTCCATATTTCTACTGAAGTCTGTATCTTTTCATGTCTCCATATATATTTTTCCCCTAAGATCAAATTTCTAGAGACTAAAAACTACAATGTCTGAACTAAACTGGATGGGATAAATAGCAGATTGGATATTGCAGAAGAAAAGATTAGTGAACTTGAAAACATAGCAATGGAAAACTATCCAAAATGAAACACTGACAGAAAAAAAGACAGAAAAGAAATTATGGGTCAATTTCAAGAGTGTAATTGGAGTTCCTAAAGGAAAAAAATGTTATTGCTAATAAGACAACAAAAGACAAAATGGAATACTAAAAATAATTAATGAATACAACAGAAGGCAGAAAAAGAGGAAAAAGAAAACAAAGAATAACTGGAACAAAAGAAAAACAAATAGGAACATGGTAGTTTGATATACAACTATATCAATATAACATAAAATGTCAATTATCCAAATGCCTCAATTAAAAGCAGAGGTTACTTAATTGAATAAAGACACAAACCCCAAATATATACTGCCTGAAAGAAACCCATTTAAATTAAAAGATACTAGTAAGTTAAAAGTAAAATGATAGAAAAATATTCCAGGCTCAGGCACTTTCCTCATAGAATTTCATGAGGTGAGAGAAATGTCATTTCCATTGAAAGCATTCTCTTGGCCAGTAATGAATATTATCCTTTTTTTTTTAAAATGACTGTCTAGGGAACTCAGTTCAAAACTTAATACTTAAATTCAATAATTACCTTAGTCTTTTAGTATCAGTTTGAGGGATATGGATTTTAGAATCATACAAATCAAATTCAACTGTTTAAATCATGAATTGCTACCACAAGGCAGACAAGACTATCGGATAACTTTTTTTTTTTATACCTTTAGCATTTGTCTCTGATGATATGAGTATTGTTGTTCTAACTTTGTTGTGAAGATGAACTGAGGTAATGTAAGATCACACAGCAGGGTGACCTGCACTGAGTAGATGCTCTCTTCACTGATCATTCTGCCTTGTCTGTCCTTCTCCTCAAGTCCATTTCCAATAGAACCTCTGCTGACTCTTATAATAAGAGAGAAATTATTGAGCACACACTGTGTCAGGCATTCAACTTATATGTAATAAGTTCATTTTAAAATGCAAATATGGTATTATTTATAAAAAATGAAGAAAAACACAGTTTCAATTATAAATGGACATGGATGGTCTATATACAATGTCTGACTGGGTTAAATAAACAAATTCATGAACTGTTGGCTGAGTTTATACAGAACAGTGTGAAAATGAATAATGTGTTTTCCCTATCATATCCAGGAGTTGGCATTCCACTTTCAGCAAAAAATATTTCCACATGCATATTATCCTGTACCCTCATTTCCTCTCAGGCTTTCTGATTTTTAAATACTCTAAGAAGAATAATTCATAATTTTATACTATAATCCAAAGACTTTCCAACTCAGCCTCTGTAATATGCCCAGGGTTATGATGACTTCTGAGTGACATACTACAGTGGACTTGAGTACTGACTCCATTATCAATTCACCTAGTGATTTGGACAAGTTATGCAAAGTCTCTGATTAATGGGGTGCTTGTGAATCAAGGATGGTAGAATTAATGCCACAAGGCTGTTATAAAGAGTATATGAGAATTCAGGAAAATGCTGGTCCATGGAAACTATTCAAAAATTAGATTTTAAAAACATGTATATTATTATTACTCTCATAATACTGCTCCTCTTATGGCTGTTTTGTTAATTGTGGTTCATTGAATCCAGGCTGACTGCTACACTGAAAGCATTAGAAAGCTATGATTGTACTGGACTCTTGTTGGGTGCATTTCTGAGTTCAAGGTAGAAATTTTCATGCCCCACTTACCTCTAGAAGTAATAACATTTCCAGAGCTTTTGATAGCAAAATTAATCATGTTAAAAGACCTCAATTTAAATAAAATTTAAGCAAGCACTATTAATTGTCTAAATTTGATATATCATTAAAGCAAATGGTATGGGTTGAGTATAAATTCAAGGGTATAATTAGGTATTCTTAACTAGTTCTTACTTGTATATTAAGTTGAATTGATTTTATGCCTTTTTTTTCAACTCTGAGCTAAGCTTCATGGAGACATTTTAATCTCTTAATTACCTGTATATTTAGTGTCCAAAAATCCTACTGATTTATTAGTTTCACCTATCAATATCTGTTTAGGAAATTGTGTGGGACTATATTTTTTCTCAGACCATAGTTAAAGTAATTCTTCAACATCAGCCCTAAACATAAGAACTTCTAATCTGTGGAACACCCAGGATTCAAACAGATGAAGAGTCCTTTTACATCAAATAATGTTAAATTCAGAGTAAATCTGCTGCCAAACAGAGCATTTATTCTTTATTCCTCAAACACACTTCTCTGAAGATACAAATTTGACCTGATTTGGATAAATGACATAAGAAAACTTGAAATTTTATTGGCTTAGGAATTTCTGCATCTAGTAGGGCAGAGAAAGATAAAATTACCAGATGAAATTATTCATTACACCATTATTTTTAATAGGTGAAAAGTAAAGTCAATCCAAATACGGATAAAACAAATTTTGACATACCCAAACAATGACATCCTATTCAGCAATAAAAGGAAAAAAAATATAGACACGTTTCAACATGAACAAACCTCAAATGCTTTATGATAAGCGAAAAAAGTTGGGCAAAACAAACAACATATTTCATTCATATGAAATAGCCAGGAAAGGCAAGAGCGGTAAAACATGGATAGTAGTGGCCTGGAGCTGGGAATGGGAGTGGAGATTGGCTTAAATGGGCACTAGGGATCTCTTTGGGGTGAGGGACATGTTCTAAAACTGGATTGTGTTGATGGTTTCATAAATCTCTAAATTTACTACAAATCACTGAATTATACTCTTTAAAATGTGAACTTTGTGGTATGTAAATACTTCCAAAAAAGTATTCAAAACAAGCAAGTGGAAATTGTATACATGTAAAAGACAATATCTGAAATAAAAATTCCCTGCACAGGCATAACATAAAAATGAATATGATAGAGGAGAGGCTCATTAAATAAAGTTAATCAGTGGAAACTAATTTAAAGAGAAAAATTACATTATTGAAAAATAATAGCAAAGTCTTAGGGCATGGTCCTGGTTCCTCCTCAAGGAATATATCTAACAGAGAATCTTTGAGTTCTTCTTCAGGAACCTGCTTGCACCCAGGCTGAGCACGAGTCCTGGAGCCAATGCCTTGTTAGCTCACCACCAACCTATCAGAACAAAGTTATATAACCTGCAGCCTTCATCACAAATTTTGCATATAAAACTTCTCCCTGCAAACCAGGGAGGAGTTCGGGGTTTGTGAGCATTAGCCATCTGTTCTCCTTTCTTGGCTCTGCAATAAACCTTTCTCTGCTGCAAACTCTGATGTTTAGGTTTGTTTGGCCTCACTGTATATTGGGCACACGAACTTGCATTCAGTAACATTAGTAGGTGGGATATTTGGGAGGTGACTAGGATTATTAGTGCCCTTATAGAAGAGGTCTGAGAGAGTTCCTTTGTCCCTTCTGCAATGTGAGGATACAAGAAATCTGGGACCCGGAAGAAGACCCTCACTGGACCATTCAGACACCTTAATCTTGGACTTTCAGCCTCCTGAAATGTGAGAAACAAATATTTATTGTTTATAAGCCAAAAAAAAGTCTTAGGGACCTACATTTAACATAATGTAACTTGAATCCAGAGGGAAAAGATCAAGAGAGTGAGGCAGAAAAATTTTGAACGTACATTAACTGAAAATTTTCCGAATTCAGTGAAAGATAAATTTTTAAATTCAAAAAGCTCAGCAAAAACCAAGCAGGATAAGTATAACACAACCATGCCTGTACTTCATAGCCCTATTCCCATAAATCAAAGGGAAAACCTTAAAAGAAGTCAGAAAAAAGAAGTTACATACAGGGGGACAACAATTTGAATGACCTCTTACTTCAGAAAGCAGTTGGACAACATCTTTCATGAGCAGTAAGAAAAAAGACAATATCATCATTAAAAATAATAATAAACTCTTTATCCAGAATTCTAGATCCAGCAAAAATATTCTTCAAGAATGATGACAAAATGAAGACATATTCAGATACTGGCCTACTTATACTACAAGAAAGTCTACAGGAAATTCTTCAGTTTGAAGGGAAATAATGTAAACTCAGATGATATCAGATGGAAAGGGAATAAAGAGCATCATAAATGATATATAATTGAATAAATGTAAAATACTATTTTTCTCTTAATTTCTTTAAAATACATGCAACTCAAAGGCAAAACTATAACCTTGTCTTGTGAGGTTTATAGTATAATTAGATGTAATACATATGACAACTAAAGCATGAGGAATGGGAAGAGTGTTAAATATACTTACATTAGCCCATTACATCATTGCAAGTTATTTATATTTTATGTGAAATGGTACAAATTATATTTAAGTAACTGATAAAGTTAAGAATGTATATTATAATTACTAGAGCAGTCACTAAAAATAAGGCAAAGAAACAAATCTAAAAAGACAAAAATAAGTTAAAATTTTAAAATATTTATAAAGTCCAAGAGAAAGCAAGGAAAGAAGAACACAAGAAAAGTAGCAGTTGAGCAAACAGAAAATAATATGATGGTAGAAGCAAATCTATCCATATGATTACTCATTTTAAATATTATTAGGCTTGACATTACAATTAGAAGTCAGACATTATCAGGCTGTATATGTTGTCTACAAGTGATGCACTTTAAATATAATGATACAAGTAGAATAAAAATAAATGAGTAGAAAAATATCACACAAACATTGAGCATAAGAATACTGGGATGACTATATTAATATCTGATAAAGTAGATTCAAAACAGTATTATCAGACATAAAGTTGGCCTCTTCATAATGGTAAAATATTTAATTCACCAGGAAGATATAACAATTACAAATCCTTATGTAACTAATAAAATGGTTTCAAAATATGAGAAACAAAGTTAAAGGAAAAAATGAACAAATCTACAACAATATTTGGAGATTTTAACACTCGTATCTTAGAAATTGATATAATAATTAGAAAAAAAGTAAAAATATGGAAATGAGAATAACACTATCAATTCCCTTGAAATAATTGATATTTATAGAAGTCTCTATTCCACACCAGCAAAATATGCATTCTTTTCCAGTGTCCATGGTACATTCACCAAGATGGGCTATTTTACAGGCTATATAATAAATCTCAAATATAAAAGGGTTGAAACCATAAGTAGTATGTTCTATGACCAAAGTGAAATTTCACTAGAAATTAATAACAAGATATCTAGAGCATCGTATTTGAAAATTAAACAACACACTTTTAATATTTAGATTTTTTTAAAAAATTACATAGGTCAAAGAAGCAAAGAAGAAATCATAAGGAAAATTAGAAAAAAAAACTGAACCAAATAATAATAAACACAGTATTTCAAAAATTCATGTATTGCAGCTAAAGCAACATTTTGAGGTAAATTTATAGGTTTAAATGCTTACAGTAAAAAAGAAAAACAATAATCTAAAAGAGATATCCTAAGTTTCCAACGTAAGGAACCAAAAAAAGAGTACATAAGAAGAAATATAAATGTAATAGAAAACAGAAAAATAATAGAAACCAAAGTTGGTTCTTTGAAGGTGATCTACAGAATGGATAATCCTCTAATTATACTGATCATGTAAATAAGAGAAAGAACAAAATTGCCAATATTAGGAATGACATTTAAAGGATAAGTTAATTTTATGAATAAAATTATACCAGGAAATTAGATAGCTTAGATAAAATGGAAATACTTCTTGAAAAATAAAACATCAAAACTGACTCAAGGGCCTCCCTGGTGGCGCAAGTGGTTGGGAGTCCGCCTGCCGATGCAGGGGATGCGGGTTCGTGCCCCGGTCTGGGAGGATCCCATGTGCCGCGGAGCGGCTGGGCCCTTGAGCCATGGCCGCTGGGCCTGCGCGTCCGGAGCCTGCGCGTCCGGAGCCTGTGCTCCGCAGCGGGGGAGGCCACAACAGTGAGAGGCCCGCATAACGCAAAAAAAAAAAAAAAAAAAAAAAAAAAAAAAAAAAAAAAAAAAAACTGACTCAAAATGAAAAAAAAAAATTTGAATAGCTCTGTATCCATTGAACAAATTGATTTTGTTTCCAAAAACCTTTCCACAAAGTAAACTCCAGGCTCTAATTGTGAATTATATCAAATATTTAAGGATGAAATAATACAAATATCTCACAAAATCTTTCAGAAAATAAAGAATAAAGATATCCCAACATATTTTATGAGATCAGCATAACCCTAATACCATACCTGGACAGACATAACAAGAACAATAGAGCATGAAAATAGTGCAAAAGTCCTTAGCAAATGATTAGCAAATCAAATCTTAACACCTGAAGTTGACAACATCATAGTCAAAAAGGGCTTATTCCAGTAGTGCAAGGTTTATTTAACATTTACAGACCAAACAATGTGATTCATCATGTGAAAAGAATAAATGAAAAAAGCCATATGATCACTACAATAGATTCAGACAGACCATTTTATAAAGTCCAACACCAATTTTGTTAGAAATTCTCAAATAGAACTTCTTCATTTTGATATAAGGCATTTAGAAAAATCTTATATCTAAATCATACTTAATTGTTAAATATTGAACAATTTTCCATTGGATCAGTAACATGACAAAGCTGTTCCCTCCTGGCACTTCTGTTCATCATTTTACTGGATGTTCTAGGCATTATAGTAAGGTGAGAAAAATAAACAAGAAGCAAAAAAAGATAGAAAGGAAGAAGTAAAACCATGACTTATAGATAACCTGGTTATTTATGTGGGAAATCCTAAAAATTCACGAAATAACTACCAGAACTAATGAGTAAACTTAATTAGCAAGATTGCAGGATACAGGATTAATATCCAAAAATCAATTCTAGTTCTTACATTCTAACATCAAGCAATTGGAAAACTAAAACAAATCTATATATAACAGCATTAAAATTACTTAGGAATTTAAAAAAAGAATATGCAAGAATCCTGTACTGACAGCTATGAAATATTGTGGGAAGAAACTGAAGATATAAATAAATGGAGAGCTATACATAAGTTTCTGCACCCAATTCTAATGTATGTGTGCGGGTTCCCATGCCAACAGGCAATTCAACATCAGCTGGGTGTCCCACAATTCAACTTAATTCTGACACCATCTACCTGAAGATAGGTCAGATCCCACAGGTTAAAAGTTCAGTCCTACAACACAGCACCCCACCAATTCAAATGCCAATCACAAATCCAGGTTGTCACCTTGGCTTCTGACCAACTGGCTATAGATCAGAGGCTCCAATGACCTCCTCCTTGGGTTTGACTAATTTGCTAGAGTGGCTCAGAGAACTCAGAGAAACATTTTACTTACCAGATTACTGATTTATTATAAAAGGATCTAACTCAGGAAGAGCCATATAGGAGAGATGCATAGGGCAAGGCATGGGGAAGGGTATGGAACATCCAAGTTCTCTCTGGGCAAACCAGCATAAATCTCCACATGCCCAGCAGTCCAGAAGCTCTTAGAACCCCATCCTTTTGAGTTTTTATAAAGGTTTTATTCCATAGACACGATTGATTAAATCACTGGTCATTAACAGCTGAACTCAATCTCCAGCCCCTCTCCCCTCCCTGGAGGTGTGGGCCTGGAACTCAAAGTTTCCACCCACTAATCACCTGGTCGGTTTTCCTGGCAACCAGCCCCCATCTTCAAGTGTTTTCCAAAAGTTTTTTTATTAACGTAACAAGAGACACCTTTGTAGCTCTCCACAGTTAGTAAATTCCAAGAGTTTTAGAAGCTCTGTGCCAGAAATGGGGGTGGGGGTTGTTGGGAGTTGTTTAAAAACCAAATATATATATTTTATTATAAATCACACTATCGCAATTAAATATTCATAAATTGGAAAGCTCAATTCTGTTAGGCTCTCAATTCGCTCAAAATTCCAGGAGGCTTTTTTTTTTTTTTTTTGCAGTACGCGGGCCTCTCACTGCTGTGGCCTCTCCCGTTGCAGAGCACAGGCTCCGGACGCGCAGGCCCAGCGGCCATGGCTCCCGGGCCCAGCCGCTCTGCAGCATGTGGGATCCTCCTGGACCGGGGCACGAACCTGTGTCCCCTGTATCGGCAGGCGGATTCTCAACCACTGCGCCACCAGGGAAGCCCCAGGAGGCTTTTTTTAGGGGAAGTTACAGGTTGACAAACTAATTTTTAAATTTATATTGAAATGAAAAATACCTAGAATATCCAAATCAACCTTGAAAAAGATGAACAAAATTGGAAGACTTATACTACCGAACTTCAAAACTTACTATAAAGCTACTATTAATCTGGACAGTGTGGTACTGGCATACAGTTGGATGGCTCTAACAAACAGAATAGAGAATCCAGAAACAGAGCTACCCTCCTATGGTAATTGATTTTTTGGGAAAAAAAAGCATCAAAGCAATCTAATGGAAAAGGAAACTCTTTTTAACAAATGATGTTGGAATCACAGCGTTTTGAGGGGGGACATGAAATAAAACCCTACCTAACACCATACATGGAAATTAATTCAAGAAGAGTCATGACTAAGAGGTAAAACTATAAAGCTTTTGGTGGAAAACACACTATTTTTATGACTTGGGGGTAGGCAATGACTTGGGGGTAGGCAAGTGCTTCTTAGATCACTGGAAGCAATAACTATAAAAAATGTTAAATTAGACTTCACTACAATTTAAAACTTGTTCATCAAAAAAATACCATAAAGAAAATGAATAGCAAGCCACAGACAAGGAAAATTACTTGCAAAACATACATTTGATGAAGAATAGTGACCAAGATATAAAAAACCTCTACTCTTAGGTATTTACCCAGGACAAATAAAAGCATATATTTGCAAAGGACTTGTACAAGAATGTTTATAGCAGCTTTATTACTTATAGCTTAATGTTGGCAACAGCCCTGGTAACTTTCAATAGGAGAATGGAGAAACAAACTTTGACATACTCATTTAATTGAATATTACTCACAAATAAAATCATTAACACATTCATCAACATGAACGAATCTCAAAAACATTTTTCTGAGTGTATGAAACCTCACATAAAAGGAAACATACTACATTATTCCATCTATATGAATTTATCAAACAGAAAAAGCGAATAAGTGGTGTAAAATTTAGAATATTGTTTGACGCTGAGAGTGTGGGGTGATGGTATCTTGATAGGAATATGGGTTACCCAGGTGTATACACTTGTCAATACTCAGTGAACATATACTTAATAGTTGTACATTTCATTGCTTGTAAATTTTACGTTAAAAACTAAACAAATAGTGAATTCTATTTGCATCCTGAAGTCTTTGGGAAGAAATGGGCTCATATCTTTGTGAAATGCATTGAAAGTCAGATGGGATAATAGGTAGCAGCCTAGAAGATAGATATGTGGAATGTAATAAAGCAAGTAAATAAAATATTAACAATAGAATCTAGGTAGTGGGTATAAGAGTATTCACTGTAATATTTTTTTCAACAATGGTGTGTGTTTGAAAGTTTTCATTTAGAAATTTTGCAGGGAAAAAAAAACCGCCAAATCAAACCCTTATTGGTTTGTGACTCCTCCAACTTAGGTTTCCAAACAAGACAATCAGTTCAAGTTCAGAAATATTTAGGGAAGAAATAAAATTGAATGTTAAAGGCAATTCCAACCGTTTTACTCACCTTTTACAGATGATTTCAAGTGTTGTTCTGCTTCCTCTCTGCCCTCATTTCACTGATACTCTGCAGTATTTGCCGAGACTCTCCTTAAAATTGTACGCTTTGCCTCTCGTCTTTCCTCTTATTCATGGTATCCTTATTTCCTTTCTTATCTCCTTTTCTTTTCCATCTCACTAAAGCTATTATTTCCTCAAAATTTTGCCATCAGCATTCTTTATTTGCTCCATTAATAGTTCTTAAAATTGGCCTTGGGACCACTGGTTTTCAGAATCACATAGGTTACTTTTAAAAGTTCAGACTCATCGACCCACCACGGAGCTCCGGAATTAGATTCTCTGGGAGCCAAGCCGGCCCCTGGACTCTTATATAGCTAACAACTTCCACAGGTGATCCCCATTCACCTCATTAACAGTGCCTGCTTTGCAAGCTCCCCTCGTCATGCCCCACAGGTGGCACTTGCTCCTGGTGCTGCTGGTTTCTTTGGATGATTCAAAGTACTGTCTGCTACCTTGTTTCCATTTTCATTCCTTTAGGTTGTTTCTGTTTTTCCCTCAAAGATTAACATCTTCATATAGTGTTTTACAGCTCCTGCTTGGCTTGCCTAAGAAGTAAATTAAAAACTCCTCATTTGAGGCACAACATGACTGATCCAAGTCTATCTCATAGTGTTATATATCTTAACTTTCTTTTATCTTCTATATTTCAGAAACATTCAGCCACTTACTTGGCGGAAGTGCCTTGCACGCTTGTGATTAGTTCCCAAAGGAGGAAGCTTGATTTTATCCACTCAGAGATATTTTTCCCCTTTCAGTAATAAATAACTTATATCTATAAAGTAATGTTGTTATGTTCTGCAGGAAAATTAACTTTGTTATTATAAATCTAAAGCTTTCTAATTTGTAACCCTCTTTTCCATATCAAAATCACTGTTTTTAGTTAACATAATTTTGAAATAATGGGAATTTTTGTAGGAACAAAACTATAGCAGAACCACTTAATCATAAGATTCATGAGGCCAGAAGCAGTGTTTATACTGATCACCATGGAACCCTCAGCTCCATCATGGTCCTGAGACCCCCTATGCTCTCCAGACGTACTATTCATAACAAATCTCCAATGTATAAAAATGTATTATATTACCAACATCACAAGATTTTGTAAACAAAATTGTTAGACTGTGACATGAAGTTTTTGACACAAGGTCTTGTGTATAGTATGTGCTCAATAAATATTAGTTCTCATCTCTTTATAGCTAGTGGCATAGCTTAGTCTTCTATCATGTCAATTGAATTTGGGAGTGGGATCAGGTGGGGTTGGAGTATTCCAAATGTTAGAGGGGAAGAGAGCAGACACAAAAGGCTTCACCCACTGTCTCCAGAGTTTCAGAGTTACTATTTCCTTTAACTTCTTTACACCAGTAGGAACAACCACCAGATCAATATCTTGCCTGAAATATTCTTGTTGAACAGTGAAAGTGTTTGGAGGAGGACATACTCTCCTGTTCCCCATCAAGCTAGACTTTTGTCTATAGCTAAACAAAGAGTGTTAAGAACAGACCTATACACCTAATTTCTATTATTCTTGGAATCCATGGAGATCAGGGGTCAAGTAGTTGGGATCAGGGATCAGTAATGTGGACAGGAAAATGATGATGGAATAAAGATTTGCATTGATTCTCCATATGCCAATAACTGTGAACATTCGGGTTCTCAATCAGGGTCTTTGTTTAAGTGCTCACAGGTTAAGAGATGCCTATTAAGGCTCTTTGATAACTCCTGGCTGTAACAAGCACAGTTTCTGTAAATGAACAGTAGTCAATAGTTGGCGGGTCAAAATACTGAGATTAGAGTTTTCAAAGGACTGGAAGAAAACAGCATGTACTTCGCCCACCTAGTCTGCCTTGCTTCCCTCATCTTCAGGTCAATTAAAGTCCACAAACATTTACTAACCACCTCCATGTCCAAAGCAATGAGCTAAATGTCAAGTAACCAAAGTAATAGAAGCATCTGCCCTTATGTGACTGAGGAACAAACTGTACAGGGCTAATCATGCCACCAAGTAGACTGGGATAAGTGCAGGGATGACGATGATGATGATGATGATGATGGGGTGATGATAACTTTCAACTCTGGAATGCTTCCTATGTGGCAGATATCGTTCTAAGTGTTTGATAGGGATGAAACATATACCATGTAGTCATCAAAACACCCTGTAAAAAATGTCAATAATTACTTCATTTCACAGCTGGGGAAACTGAGGCATCAAGTTGTTAAGTAACTGGTTAAGGTCACATAGCTTTTAAGTGCAGAGCTAGGATTTCAACTCAGACACAACAGAGGGAATAATTAACTCTAATTGAGGGTAGTGAAAACTTTACAGTGGAAGTGATATTTGAACAGGAATTGGGGGTATGCAGTATTAGGATCTGGACCTATAGAGAGAACTACAGGTTCTCTTGTTCTATAGGGGAAGGTATGAAAGGCAGCAGGGGTTGCCTGAGCAAGGTCACAGATGCACAAAAGGATATGGTGCGTGTGCTGGATAGTCTTCATCTGCTCCCCAGAGTAAATATCTGCCCTTCTCTGCCCTGCTCTGTGCTCTGGGAAGATGGTTTCTACATACCTAGTCATTCGGGCTCCCTCACCCTCTGCTGTCCAAATGTGTTTGGCCGATGGGGCCCGCCAGCATGAGAACAAAGCGTGAGAAGATACAGTCAGGATTTATATTCTCTGTTTCCTCCTGCTGGGCAGGATGCGGCAATGGCTGTGCTTCTCTACCTAATGTTGCCAGAGCTGCTCCAGGTCTTTGCTCAAAACCTGCCAACTCCCCACCTTTAGCAGGAGGGAACATAAATCTTTAAGTTAAAGGGTCCAGAGATAAGAACGGAGGCTACAAACCAGCAAACAAAAAAACCCAGATGGACCCAGCTGGGACCAAGATGGTGATGAATCTGACCTCCAACAGACCCTGAATCTCATTATACGTTGATTTACTACATTAGCATATTAAATGACACACCTACCGGCAGCCACGACTGAACATTAAGGACCAAAAAGGATAAAAAGGGGGTGGCACCCCCTCCATTGGAAAAAGCCCTGCCCCCTCCCCGGTAGACTAATGCATATGGCTCCCCGTAATTAGCCTCACTCCTCCCCCGCCTTGTCTTTACTCTTTAAAATTAACCCCCTTTCGGGCTTCCCTGGTGGCGCAGTGGTTGAGAGTCCGCCTGCCGATGCAGAGGACACAGGTTCGTGCCCCGGTCCGGGAAGATCCCACATGCCGCGGAGCGGCTGGGCCCGTGAGCCATGGCCGCTGAGCCTGCGCGTTCGGAGCCTGTGCTCTGCAACGGGAGAGGCCACAGCAGTGAGAGGCCTGCGTACCGCAAAAAAAAAAATTAAACTCCTCTCACAAGGTGGGTGAGAAGTTGATCTGTGAACTTAGTTCCACTTTTCCATGCTTTGGTCACCAAACAAAGCTCGTGCTGCATCAGTCTCAGTTTCGGTTTCGTTATTTAGCTGTTTGAACCCTAACAAAAAAGAACCCTCTCCCAGAGAGGCAGAGAGCCTCGGCTGGGCTAGGGCCCAAGCAGGGTCCATAGGATTTAATTCTGTAACACTATGTCCAGAGCTTCTGGCAGGCAGCCACTTTCCCAGAGCTGCAACTTTTCCAAGTTCTCTAGCCATACTTCTATAAATTGCCCATTTACCAAGTTCTCTTCAGTTATGCTTTACAGTAGGTCCTGCTTTCCTGCAGTATGCTGTGTGATAAAGCATGATTAGGGAGCCGAGCATGGTCAGTGATGCTCTGCCCACCACAGCATGGAGAATGTGCTAGAGGTTGCCCACCTCCAAGGAATGGTTGGAAGTTCATGCACCAAAAGGGTCAGGAGAGAGAAATGGAGACTTGAACTAAGTCAGGAATGGCCAGTGTGGTTAGAGGGGAGGGGAGGAGGCTTCATTCATGGGATTTTGTGATGACCTGGATTTGCAAGTTGAGGAAGTGAGGGGAATTGGGAATGGCTTTGTGCAGTCTGGCTAGATGGCCTCAGAGCTGCAAAAGTTATACTGTGGACCAGCCAACAGGAAGCTGGAAGAAAAGGCTCTTGCAGCTGAGAGAGCTTGGCCAAGACTGACACCCTGATTCACTCCATGTTCTTCATCTAGGGCATGTCTTTACTCTCTCCTAGGTTTTCTAGAGAATTCTGTAGTTTCCAGTGCTCTCACTTGTTATTGCATCCTAAAAACAACCCTGTGAAGTAGGAAGGGCAGATGTTAGCACACCCACTTCAGAAATTAGGAAAAATCAAGTTTTAAAGTAGGAACATGACGTATTCATGACAATATAGCCAATCAATCATGGTATCAGGATGAGAGCTTGGAGTTCCAAGGCTGTACTTCTGCTGCCTCCAGGCTACCTGTTTCTCAAGGGTCTTAAGAATGGCCCAGGAGATTATGGATTAAGTTAAAGTTCAAGGGCTATGCTACAAAGGTATTGAAATGCAAAGGAAGGGGGCCCTGCCCCACTTCCTGCACTGAGATGGTAGTCCTGTCCCCTTAAGAAACTCTCTGATGATGGTTAGATCTTGAAAGGGGTTGAATCCTGGAGAGCACTTAGGTCTCTGAATCTCAATTCAGAAAAAGGACCTTTGAGCGAATAATAACAATAACAACAACAGCAATCAACAAAAATGATAATGGTTTATAGAATTAAGGGACATAACTCAGCTCCTTGAGAATTTGCTATGTCCAGTCAATTAGGTAAGACAGAAAAGCTATCTGCTCTGAAATTCAAGAACTCAGTAAAAGAAGCAGTTATTCCAAAAAGGTATTCATTTTCTGATGGAAAAAAAAAAAGTTGTGTTAAAACCTTGTCTCTACTATTGCAACATATTAAAATTTGGGGTGAGGGCTGTGGCACTATTTTCCCCAAACAGTTCCAAGGAATTGATTCACTTATCAATGAAACAAACAAATAAGTGAAACAAAAAGCAATAGGGTGATGGGGCACAGAGATGCAAATAAATGTTCAGTGACAAAAGAGTTCAGTGATCAAAACATATGGAAACTTCACAGAAAACAAGTTAGAAGAAGGTTCTATAGTACAGAGCATCTGAGAACTGTTATATGTTGATACTCACTGAGCATAGTATGCAGTGATTCTCAAACATATTTGTTCTCAGACTCCTGTTTTATAGCGTATAGTTTAGGAAATGCCAAATAGATCATCTTCTGGGTCCTGGTGGCCAATTTTTTATTGCAGAATAAGAATGGAGGTGATATTTAATATTGGTGAATTGTTCCTTTGCATCAAGGCAATGTGCTAGCATACTTGCACACATAATCATTATTAATTCTCACCAAAGGTCTTTAAAATAGATATTATTGGCCCCAGTTTGCAGATGAGGACACCTGAGCTCTGAGTAACTAATTGGCACAAAGTCACATAACTATTAAGTTGAGAGACCAGAAATGGTATGATGCTTTTCTATAAAGCCCTTACTGTTTCTGAGACATCAGAACAATATAACTTGTTATGTAATATAGCAGAGCTGGAACATTGATTCCTTCTTGCATAATTTTCTTAAAAATATAAATGCCAGAATGCCAGCTTTTCTTGCCTTACTCTCTGACCTTTAGCGTGCATTCAGCCCAGATAGGATCAAGTAGAGCTATATCTTGAAGCCCTGACACCCTTTTGAACTTCCCTCTTCACATCACCATCTCTAGGCTGTAAGCTCTTTGAAAGCAGCAACCATGACATATTCTTCTTAAAGTCCTAATGTTAGTACAGTAGTTGGTGCTATTTGCACAATGAATGCCCCGATTTTGCAGGTCAAACCACAGGGTCAGATGTTCTCCTTACACCCACCCAAACCACCTCTGCTGCCCTGTACAGACGAGTGTCACTTTGTTTTCACAGGAATCCTGAAATAGTGGGTTACTCACTTCCTCATGGTGACTATTTCCAGAGCCAAAGAGCTTTATTGTTTCTAACCCATCAGTTCTGAATGAGAAATACACATGACTTCAGTTCAGTTCACTTCAGACCAAATTAAATCCAAGTCCATCCAATGTAATCCAATACAACCCAATATCCCCTTGTTTCTTAGTTCAATCCATGCTAGTCTGTAGGTTCCCCCCAAACAAGCATTTTATCACTGCTGTCTCCCCAGCTCCTTGCACAACATATGGCCCTTAGAGGCACTACTGTTGTTGAATGAACGAGTGAAAGCATGAATGAGTGAATATATAAAGGGCTTAGGTGAGGAGCAAACACTGAAGAAAAGAAATCTTGATTTCATTCCTGGCTCTTCCACTTACTAGCTGTCTGATCTTGAGTCAGACATTTAACTTCTCTGAACTTCAATTACTTTTCTTTAATACGGGGAATACAATACTACCTACCTTAAAGAGCGGTTGCTTGGATTAAATGGCATAATGCAGAGAAAGTACTTAGCATGGTGCCTGGCACATAGAGATTAACTATTTTTGTTTCTGTTGATATTGTTAGAACAAATTATGTTTGAATTGAAGAATAAGTGAATGAACAAATGAATATGTGTTAACTGCCTGGGTGTAGTGAAATTGGCAGCCATGGGCCTCAGGATTAACTCTGCCCCTTAACTGCTGTGTGGCCTTGGGAAAATAACATGATCTCTCTGTTTTCTCATCTATAAATTGGGACAACTATTATCTACATTTCAGAGTTGCTGTTAGGCTCAAGGAGATAATATATGATAAAGTACATAATCAATGATCAAAATGTGAAGAGATCTAAGGGACTGCTGTTACTTTCATGTACCTGGCACCATCTGTTAATATGTCTGAGAGTTTTGTCTGAAACACAGAAATAAAATCAGGCTGATTCATGTGGCTTGATGACAGATGTGCATAACCTTTTAAGTTAGTTTTAAAAGAGATAAATATAAGCCTACATTTTCCTATATAATATTTGTGAGAAGGCTGATATTTTACATAGTTCAAAATATTGTGACTGATGTCCACATGAAATGAAATACTAATAATCTGTGTGGAATAAAAATTTTAGGGTTTTGAGTTGTTGTTTCCTGATTTTGGACTTGTGTGGGACAACTGGCTACCTGTGAACCATTGTCACTTCCTCCCACAGGTGATCAGCTTAAGGTTCTAGGAAGAAACTGACATTGCTTTCAGGAGTATTCTTCCAAATCTGGATTTCTATTGAACAACAAAAGTCTGAAAATGAAGCCCAACAATGAACGTGTTTGCACCATTTTCCAACATTACAATTAGGGAAGCCAGGTGTGATTAAATTTGTACAGTGCCTTGTATTCAATTAGGAGTTGAGCTAATGTGTGATGATTTGATATTAATCAAGGCTTTCTTTTTTTAAAATAAATATATGCATGCTACCTTGGGTTGCTTACTTTTGTTTTAATAGAAATCTCCCCTCTCCTCTCTTTGCTCCAATTTCTTCACTTACAAAATGGGCATCGTATTGTTTAATTCCATGGATTGTAGTGAAAATAATGAGATATTTATATATATATATCTAGAACTTATATAGCACCAGGATGCTTTACAAATAGTAACAAACTTAATTTGCATAATATACAATTTGCATAACACCCCACTTTATGGTTGAGGAAACTGAGTTGTAGACACTTCCTAATTTATCTAAGTTCACAAACCCAGTAGGGGTAAAGCAACTAGCAAAGAGCTTGATGGAGACTAGGCCAGTCGTAAGGGACCGTGTTCTCTCTATGCCCGTGACTGATGTCCTAAAACCCCTCATTTCACATGGTTATATCCTCACTTAAAAAAAAATGAGAATGTAAATACCATCTAAATGTAAGAGAAAACAACAAAACTCACATATTTGTTTCACTTACAACATTTCTTGGATTAACTCAGACCCAGCAGCTTCCCAGTTTGAAAGCTCATCAGGAGTTCTGTTGGAGGAACCGCAAATGAACCGCCTATTTTTTTCTGCTTGGCGCTGGCCATCTCAAAAGCCCAGCCTACAGCAGGGACTCTGGAGATTACGGTTCAGCAAGGTTAATGATGGTGACCAGGACTTGCACTCACATCTGTCCGGCTACAAACCTCACAGTGTTTCCATTAAAGCACAATACATTATAAAAGGGGCCAAATGGGTCAGTTAGAGGCTTTCAATTCTACATGCGGCATTTCTACAATTCCTACTTGACAAATAGTGTGAACCTACTTATTCCACATTTTGCTATTGATGCTAAGGCTACCAAGATGAATAAAATGAAGTCCTCCAGAGCAGAATTATCAAGTTACACTCTAGTTGTGGGGCAGAGATTGTCATTCTCTGCCTTTCTCAGCCCTCTCCACTCTTTAGTCCTGAGGACATTTACACAGCTGACTCAGCCAAGAGTAGCTCTGGACGGGTAGGAAAAGAAGACTTTGGTGTCTCTAGCAGATGGGTTCTGGCATTAGTCTGGCTGCCGTAACCTGATTTCTGGTGTCTAGAATGATCCACAGCATCTCACACGCAACAGGGTAAACCATCACCCTGATCCTTATTTCTTCAACTTGCATTCAGCTTTCATTTCCTGAATGCACTCCAAGTACCTCCCATGAAGCTAGAGGCCTGGCCAGAGCCCCCATCCCACATGACTTGGGCCAGACCCTCTTCCTCCTCACAGCTTTCTAGCTCAGTGTTATATGAATCTAAGTAAATCATGGAGACTGGTGAAATTCGCACCATACTGGATTGTACATATCATCCTTCTTTGTTTCTATTGCACAACACGTTACCACAAATGTAGGGGCTTCAAACAATATAAATTTGTTATCTCCTAGTTTCCATGAGTTAAGGGTTCAGCACATGTTCGCTGGATCCTCTGCTCAGGTCTCATAGCTGAAATCAAGGTGTCAGCCAGCTGCTTCCTCATCTAGAGGCCCTACTAAGGAAAGATCTGCTTCCAGACTCACACAGGTGGTTGTAAGACTTTGTCTCCTGGCAGTCGGAGGAGTGAGGTCCCCACTGTCTTGCTAGCTGTCAGCAGAAGACCAGCCTCAGCCCCTAGAGGCCACTCTCCCGTCCTTGCCATGAGAGCCCCTTTAGTTTGCAGTGGGGAACCTCTTCATATCAAATCCTCTCATGGTGCCCATCTCTCTGACATCCCCTTCCTTCCACGCCCAGCCAGAGAAATCTCTGTGCTTTCCAAGGGCTCATGTGACTAAGTCAGGCCTATCCAGGTAATCTCCTTATTTTATTTTATTAAAAAAATTATAGATATGTATGTAAGTATATATATATATATATATATATATATCAAGAAATACACACACACACATGTACAAAGAGAGACAGAGAGAGAACTACATATGTATATGACAGAAGAAGAAAGGCTGAAAGGATTATCACCAATGTCAATAGTGGCTGTGGGATCATGGGGGATTGTTACTTTCTTTTTTTCTCTAATTCTGTATTTTCTAAATTTTATAATAATAAACACATACTTTTGTGAAAAAAAATTTTTAGATGCTACATGTCTTTATTTATTTAAAAACCACAATTTAAGAAAGGATTTTGCTGAAAATGATCAAGAGCTATGGTCTCCAACTACAGTTGCTCTCCCATGACTAATATATTAAAGATACAATATAAATACACTATATCAAGAAGCAAGTACCATTGTTCAAGGGTAGGTAGAATTGCCTGATAAAGATTTCACTGGTATGTCACACAGCCATTGGTAGGCTATGTTGCTGTAATGAATAACCCCAGAGTCTCAGTGGATAACAAAAGAGATTTCTCACTCACAATGATATAATTCATTGTGGCTCTGTTTCATGTGGGTAATCTCCTTATGCTAAGGCCAACAGTGCCATTTAACACAACCTGATAATGAGAATAAAAGTCATCATATTCACAGTACAGGCGATTGTGCTGCACATGTACATCAGGGGTCAGAAAACCATGGGGGAGAGCTTAGAATTCTGCCTACCACACATCTCTACCTCGAGTTCCTGGCTGTTGTGTCCCACCCTCCAGTTAAAACCCCTCAGAGAATGATGCCATACCTCATTAAGACCAAATTCATGATCCTTGCCACCCACCCTGGGAACCTGAGATTTGGGCAGGTGGATCCCATTAGGAAGGCAGCATCCATGGCAGTTCATCCCTTTAACCTAGTGCAGATTGCTCCCGGCTTCCTTCCCTTTCCTGCACTTGCCAAATGCCTCACAGATGAGCTGGCTTATGCAGTAATGGTCAGGTATACAGCCAGCTAAACGTCATACAGCATGACAAAGGCTCCATGACTTATATAAATAAGGCCTTGAGATATACAGTGGAGGGAGGTGTGGATTCTGTCTGGTCAAAGTGGAGTTGGGTGGAAGAAGGCTCAACAGAAGAGTGACAGTTGTCATGGACTTGATATAGGATTAGAGTAGTATTAGAAGACAGAAAGGGCATGCCAGGGAAAAGCCAGGGAAGCTCCAGAGTGCAGGAAGCAGTGGTGTAGGATTTCCCTAGAGTGAATGGAAAAGAGTGTTTGGATTTAAGACTATGTGATGGGAGGGAGAGTTAAGGAAGGAGCTTGTACATAATATTCAGATTGGCACTTAACTTCGAAGTAAATGTAGCCACTGGTTCTCAAGAAGGGGAAGCCAAGATTCAATGTGTTTTGAGAACAGTCATCCTAGAGACAGGGTGGATTGGTTTAAGATAGGACTATTTAGGAAGCTGCTACAATAGGTCAATGAAAAGGCAGTGATTGGGGGATTGTAGAAGAGAAGAATGGTTTAGAAACTGCTTTTGGAGGTAACAGTGAGAATGAAGATGAAGGCTGTGTGTGTGGAGGCTTAGTGCACACAGGTAAATGTACTTCACAATTTTATATGCCATGTTGCATAAATCATCTTATATTCTGCAAACTTTGCATCTGTCTGTCTGCTTTCTTCAGTGATCTATATGAACGTCCACACGTTCACCTTTCAAGTGTCAGATACGATATTTCACCAAGGCTGGGTTCACTTCCACATGGATTCATAGCAGAGTGAACACTTTTTCCTCTTCATGGACCCAGAATTACTACCCGTCCTCCCACTGCTAAGATATCCCAAGATGTGCAGCCTCTAATGTATCACTGATTCCAGAAATCTTTTTGGAATGGGGTCATTGTTGAAGAAGCATCTGCTCATGATTTACTGACATTTGCCTCAAGCTGTGTCATAAAAATAACACTGATATCTATCAAAAAACCATGTGTTGGAAATCTAATCTCTGGTTAAAGAAGTCAGAATAATGGTTAACCTTTAGGGGTTACTGACTGGACGGGAACAGAAGGGAGCCTTCTGGGGTACCAGAAATGTTCTCTGTCTTTATCTGGTGGTGGTTCCATGGCTGTTTACTGTGTGAAAAGTCATTGAGTTGTGCCCCTAAGATCTGTGTGCTTTACTATATGTGAGTTATGCCTCAATAAAAACAAAGAAAATAAAATAAAAGAATAACCACGTGTCCTTCCTGAAACTTATCTATATTTCTTAGAAGGTGGTTTTTATGATCTCCTTTACTAAAAAATGGAGGTTCAAGTTTAAGTTACTTTCCCAAAGTCACATGGCTAGCCAGAGGCAGAGTCAGGATACAAGCCAATGTTCTCATTCCAAAGGCTGTGCTCTTTCAACTATAAGGCTAAGGGTTTTTCAGACTTATTTCCGCCCTGGATTTTTTTCCTCCCTAGAATACAATGACCTCTGACTCTGAACGTGTCCTGCTAGTATGCATGTTAGACCTACTGTATTCTGATATGGTTGGCTTTGAGGGCCAGAGTGAGACCACAATCCCTTGCACAGGAGCAAAGTATGATCTTCAATAAAAACATAAAAGCAAGCCCCCAGACAGGAATGAGGAATCTAGAGCAAGGGGCTTAGACTGGCAGTGTGGAAGACCCTGCCTCTTCCTGGACCTCTTAGGCTGAGCTCTCCTGAGAGGTAGAGGAGGGTAGCCTCTGCCCAATGAAGGTGGGAAGACCCTGGTGTGGAGCCACAGACTTCAAATGATTGTATACCTTGGTTCATAAATGAGATCTAGCTTATTTTCCTTCTGTATTTCTTTGGTAACATTTGTTTAAGTGTGATAAAATCTCCTGCATCACATTTTTTAAAAAACAGAGATTCCTAAGCCTTACATCAGACCTACATAATCAGAATATCTGGAATCTGGAGTATTTTAACAAGTTTCCCCAGGTGTTTCTATTCTAATATACAACAAAGTATAAAAGCCACTGCCCTGGAGTCTAGAAGAGTGGTTTGAGACATGCCAGCTTCAAATCAACTCTACTTCAGGGTTCTCTACAGAGACTCTACCTTAAAAAGGAAGTAGCTTTCCTCTGAGTTCAGAATGGGGATGACTACAGTATGAAAGCCCTGAGGGAAACAGTAGAGGGTCTTTGAGGTCAGACTCCTAAACTCAACACGGAGACCTTTCAACCTATGCCACATATGAGGATTTGGATTTTTTTTTTCTTGAGATACATAAAGTAAAATTTACCCTTTTAAAGGTTTAGTTTTGGGCAATGTAACCACATATAGTCATGTAACCACATATAGTCAAGACATAGAACAGTTTCATCACTCCCTAAATTTCCCTTATATCCTTTTATAGCCTACCTCTGTCCCCACCTCTAGTCTCTGGCAACCATTGATTTGTTTCTATCCATTTAGTTTTATATTTTCCAGAATGATGACATTCTGTATAACTAGAATCATGTAGACTTTTGAGTCTGGTCTGTTTTACTTTTTTAGTATAATACATTTGCTAATACATAACCTGTATTGGTGTGTGTTTCCGTAGTTCATTCTCTTTTATTGCTGAGTAGTATTCTATTGAATGGATATATCACCATTTGTGCAATGACAGAACTGCCATGAATCAGGGGTGTGGGGGGCAGGAGGTGGTGGGGTGAAGCAGTAGCAGGGTGTATGATTGAGAGTCCTCAGTTTGAATGTGACAGTTTGACCCTGAACTGCCTCTGTGATATAGTGAATGGAGAACATTCCTTTAGATGTGGACATCTATAACTAGGGACAAATTTTATAAAAGGTGGCCATAGAATGCCAAGATACACTATAGATTTCCCTCTGTTAATTATGATTACTTTATTTTCAGCCAAATCTGATTTTGAGGACATTGGGGAAGGGACATCTGAACGTCTGTCTGCTTTTACAGCAAGCTGCTTTGTTACAGAATGGAGAGTGTGAAAGCACTAAAATGGCAGTGACAAGTCCAAAGGTCTGCCACTCTCCAGGTATGGGGACTTGGGTAAGTGCTGTTGAATGTTGAAGTCCCAGCTTGCCTCATCTAACTCCTTCCTCCTCTGCTTGCCTTTTCTAGGTCTTAGAGATTCAGGTAAGGTAACAGATGTCATACCCTATGAAAACCCTAAACTTATTTACACATGTTAATTACTTTTAGAAGCATTTGTACATGTGTTGTATCTCCACTACATATCTGTGAGGCTCAAAGGTAGTATGTGCCCCCCACAGGGCTTCCAATAAAGGTATGAACTCAAATAACCTTTTCAGGAAAGCAAGGAAGAGCATCTATATCACATCCAATGTAAACTCAGGCAGTTAGACTTGAGAGCCATGTTTTAATATATATTTTCCTAAATAAATTCAAGCATGAGAAGTGATCATTTTGGTTCTTGTGAGTTTAGATGAGTTAAAATCCCTTAATTTTTTCTTTTGTTTAAAGCTTTCATATTTGATGTGCACCCTAAAAACTACCAAGTTAAATTGTTAATTATAAAGTAAAAGATAAATTCAAAACTTACAGGGTAAGTATAAAATATCACTTTTTATAATTAAAGTTTACATATTAGATTATTAATTTGGTTGAGTCAAATGCCCTAGTATGTTAAATATCAAATCTTCTAGAATCCTGATGGGTTTGAAATAAAATTAACTTCTTCTAAAGTTAAAGGTTAGATTGATCACATTGGAGTCACATCACAGTGATTCCAATGTGAAATAAGAATAACCATATGTTTTTTGTATTGAATCCAAAAACTTAGATAGGTTAGGAGAGGGTCTGGTACATTGATTGAGGGCTTGCTGTGGAGGGCACCTAGGATACCTACCTGGGTAAAAAACTTTGATAAAACAAGATCCCTGCTTTCAAGTGACTCAGAATCTAATGGGCATATGTGTGTGATGGGGCAGGAGGGGAGGCAGATAAATGAAATGATAATTATGATTCAACAAGATAACATTCTGAGTGATAGATGCAGACACAATGATATGAGAATATAGAAGACTGGGCACTGAACCTTGAATGACTGCAAGAATAATCTCTTTACTCTGTGCCCCAGTTTTTTCAGAAATAAATAACCTTAAATTGTAGTCAGGATTAAATGAGTTAATGTTTGTGAAATACTTGGCACATAGTACATACTATTTAAAAATTTTAAATAAACAAATAAATAGGCCAAGGGATCTAGAGAAGGGATCTAGATAATAAGATCTAGAGAAAGAAGAGTAGAGTGTGTTTGGAGCTGTGCTCAGGTTCTTTTTGGCAGGAGGATAATGTATAAAGAGAGATGTTATAAGCTATAGGGATGCAGAACTAAATCCTAGAGCACACTGCAGACCATTCTAAGGGGGTTGGATTTTACCCTGAGGATAATGAGAAGCAATGAAGGGATTGTAAATCAGTCAGTGACCTGGAAAGACCAGAATCAAGGAAGCCAGTGAAGATTCTTTGTGATATTACCAATGATAAATACCAGTGGCCGGAACTAGAGGTGAACTATATTCAATATCCTGTGATAAACCATAATGGAAAAGAATATGAAAAAGAATGTATATATATTTATAACTGAATCCCTTTGCTGTTGGTAGAAATTAACACAACATTGTAAATCAACTATACTTCAATATAATAAATTTTAAAAAAAGGATTAAGGAGGTAGAATCATAGATCTTCATGATATTTTGTTAGGGGTTGAGAAGGTTGGGAATCTAAGTATGATTCTCAAGTGTCTGGCTTTTGTATCTCAAGGGCTGGAGGAGCCATTCATTGGCACAGAGAATGGAAGAGGAGCAGAAGTGGGCTGTGGCTAAGATGGATAATGCATACCGAGCCTTGTCTGTTTGCAGAGTCTGGGATATACAGATGATGATGCTCACTGCAGGGCCTGAATGGATGGACTTCCTCTGGTTTCACCAAGAGCAGAGGAGAGATGATGGGACAGGTATTGTCTTTAATTTGAATGTATGAAAGTGAGGGCCAACTATGGAATTTGGGTGCTAAAGGCTCTGGTTCAGGGAATAAGCCCAAAGCTGGATGGAGCTCAACACAGAGCAACAAAGTTAAATGAAGCCAAGAAAGTCAGGGCTAGGGAGAGGGAAAAACTAAGAATTTCAGAGGGTCATGAAGCTATCAGTGCCTGCCATGTCCACTGGTTCCTCCTGAGGATAGCAGCCCCATAAGGCTGTTTCTTTCTGGTGAGTAACTGTGATTTGAGACATGGGTCTCAAGACAAAACAAGCCAGCTACCTATCCTAGATTGATTAGACTAGGGTGTGAAGCCCGAGATAAGGATGTACCACCTGGAAACAAGGTCATTGCTGTTCCCATCCCTACCACCATCCCAATGTAGTTAGAAAGAAAAAACATGTCACTAAGGATATTTGATATTAGATAGTGGTATATATATCCATTCATGTCCTCTCTTGGAAAGGATAGAGAGATAGCACCCATAGACAGGGTATTTTGAATCACGCTAAGCTGCTCAGGAAGAGATAGGGCCAAGAGTGATTGTCCACCTGAGAATATGACACCCTGTCTTACCTCATGCCCCCTTGTAGGCTTGCAATCAAGCCCATTATTATCCACTTTTGTCAGAAGAACAAACTGAGGCTCAACATGTGACATTGCTACAGAACAAAAACAAAACAAAAACCAAAC
Organism: Mesoplodon densirostris; assembly: GCF_025265405.1. Classification (NCBI taxonomy): domain Eukaryota; kingdom Metazoa; phylum Chordata; class Mammalia; order Artiodactyla; family Ziphiidae; genus Mesoplodon; species Mesoplodon densirostris. Next base: position 53,380,130 of record NC_082667.1, on the reverse strand, counting down.
CAAAACAAAAAGACCAAACTCTTAACATTGAGGGGTTAGAACACATAGTCTGAGGCTAAGTTGGGTATTTTTCCCTATTCTACACTGCCTCATCAATAAATTGATAAATGTAATTCAATCAGCAGCCTATGATAAGTTTTATTAAAATGTCAAGAGGCTTACCAGTCAGAATGAAAATGCAGGATAATAAAACATGTTTGTGGATTTTACTAAACCCTACACTGTCAGAATATTAATTCCTACTGTTCAACAAATCCAGGCTCACTCATCTCTTTTCTATTGTGCTAAGAACACAAAGTAATAGGAGGAATAATGTTTTTCTTTTTCTCTGCTCAAGCTTTGAGCTTAAAACTGGACACAGCATGCTGGACACAGCATGCCGCTTTTCGTTCCAGAGCCAGGGAATTTGATAGCTAGCACACAGGTGCATTTTGCTACATCTAAAATCTTATCCCCCAAGTTCAGAACAACTGCCTACTTTCTACACTAACAATTTATTTGCCTGTTTTTCCTTTCCCACAAAACCCACAAATCATAATAAATACTTATTTATTTTATTGGAACCACAATAACTCCTTATCTCTGATTTTTAAAAAATGAAAGGAAGGCCAAACAGATAGAAAGTGGTTCTTGCATTATCCTGCTTTATCCCGCACCGAGGCTTTTAAGAGGTAAAAGTTGGCATTATCAGAGGCCTCAAAGGCACACCAGTTGCTGGGATGTACATCAAGGAACAAAGTGAATTCTTTCCTGAACAAGAGATTATCAAATTACAGATGTGTCACCAGCACTTCCTGGGAAGGGTCAGCACTTTCCCTTGTTCCGATGAAGAGCGTGTGACAGGCAGAAGCATACCACAGTTAACTAAGCAGCTGGTTAATAACAGAACTGACAGAGGACAAAGGTTGATTTGAAGACAATGAAATAAAAGTGCTTCTTAATACACTTTTTTTTTTTTTTGCTTATTCAACAGTTTGGTGGGTCCTGCTTTTTTTCCCCCTTTTCCTTTTCCTTTCAGTAGGTCAGGCTGATGGTGACTGTAAGCTCAAATGTAAAAGAAGAGGAGATCTAACACCAGCTAATGTACATAGGGGGTGCACTTCGTTATAAATTAAGAATGGCAAAGTGCGGGGAGGGAAGCCAACGGATGTATCAGCCTCCTGCAGATGATGAAGGGGCCCCAAATCAATTGTCATTAACTAATTACTCTTCTCCTTTTGTCATGATAAATTGGTTCATCCAATGTGTTTTCCAAGTGTGTCGGGTGAATTGCATTAAAAAGGATAAACAGTGCTCTTTTCTGCACACTCTGTCGAAAATCTTAACAACTTAATTGTTCTGCTGATGAGCGAGGAGGCTCTGGGTAGTAACTAAGGGCTAGGTCTGGGGCTGCTCAGATTTGAAGTTTCCTCCATCACATCCTAGTGCTGGGGCCTTGAATCAGTTCCTTACCCTCTCTGTGTCTCAGTTTCCTTACCATCAAAATGAGGATAACCGTAGGGTTGGTCTGAGAACTAAATATATATGATGTGTGTATACGTATATATGATATGGGTGTATATATATACATATATATGTGTGTATGTATATTTTAACTAAAATTAAAAATGCCTGTAAAGTGCTTGGCATGGTGATGGCACATTGTAAGATAGTAAACATACAACAATATACTTTTCAATCTTTTTTCCTTTTTTTTACCCAGTGACATGGGGGCATCATATAAACATATGGGCTGCATCTATTCAATGTAATATATCCTTATTCTCCAAAACATGCATTTAATCAGTGATATCAATAATTCTAGCACATTACCTCTGCAAAGTCCTTTAGGGTTAAAAAGCACTTTTCTATCCAATAGCACTTTTAATTGTCACAAAATTCTGCAAGGGAAATTGGATGGAATTTCTTTTCTAGAAGGGGGAACTGAAGCTGAGAGAGGATATGTAACTTGTCAATGTACTCAGTCCAGTAAATTAGCTAAAACATTCAGATGCTGCAATCGGATTCTGTAAATCTTTGCCTTGTCACTTCTTAGCTGTGTGATAATGGGCAACTTGCTTAATTTCTCTGAGCTTCAAACGCCTCATGGGCAAAACCATCCATATCTAAGTCATAGGATTGTAGTGAGGAATAATAAAGAAAAATAATGAAGCACTTTGTGCAGAAAACTTGTTACTTAGTAAGAATTCAGTGAATGTTCATTGCTACCGGTTCATTATTATTGTTCTTATCATCATCCTTACCATTATTAATTAGGCAAGGTGCTTAATAGGGGCACTATTTTTAAAAATTATTATTATCAAGAAACCTGGTATAGCTCTACTCTCTTTCCTTCTCTTCCTCCTTCTCTTTCTCCTTTTCCTTTTTGGGCACATATCACATGCAATTAGCATATAGAACACATGAGCAATAATCCTCTTTTTACAGATGCAAATTTTGACATTTTGGTCTATGTTGTTCCGTCCCTTGTGACTCAGTTCTCTTGAATGTGACTCCATATGGCTTACGCTGACAAAGTGAAGTTTTTCCATCTGCAAAGTAAAACTTAGACACCTGACCAGTAGCCACTACCTCCTGACATGTCGTCTCTCTCTGTAAGGTAGAAAGGATCTAACACTTAATGAACATCATTCATCTGACACATATTTATTGAATGTCCACTATGGTCTAGGAGTGAGGATTAAAATGGTAAATGAAATCAACTGTGTATGTTTGATACATAGAAGATGGACCTTGTATTGGTGGGGAGACAGCACTAAGCAAATAAGTAACTGATCACATCATGGTAAGGGTTAAGGGGAAGGTGACCTGGTACCATGTAAACACTTAGACTCATATGGGTCCCCAGGGAGGATTCCCTGAGGATGTCTCATTTGAGTGGGCTCTGACAGATGAATAGGAGTTAAGCAGGAGGTTTGCAAAGGCTCGGTGATTCAAGGGACATGGGGCATTTAAGGAATGGATATGGGTTTGGCAAGAGTGTAGCATCTGAGATCAATCCTCTGTTGGTCGTAATAAGACTTTGGTACTTATCCTAAGAGCAACAGGACTCTGATGGAAGTTGTAAGCACGGGGAGATGGAGGGTGGAGGAAACTAATAAGATTTGCATTTTGAAAAGATCACTCTGATGGTGAGAACAGGTAAGAGGAAAGTAGAGTGAGTGTGGAGAGACGGATGAGGAAGCTACTGCTGTGTGGAATCATTTCATAAATCCTCATAATAACGTTGTGAGGTTGTATTTATTATTGCACTTTTACAATGAGAAGCCCACATTTCACCGGCATTCATTCATTTCCTCCAGGTGCTAGAACTCATAACTGGCAGCTGGAAAAGTGGGATGGAGACAGAGGGACCTGGGTTCCAATCCTGCCTTAAAGTCACACCCTATCTGTTCCCATAAGCTCGCATGTGAAAAGTGGGCTCCTCTCACCAGAAAGGGGCATAGGTAGTCTTTTGTGTGACCCACACGTATACATACACACGTGCATCCACATGAATAAATAGGTACTTTTTTTTTTTTTTTTTTTTTTGCGGTACACGGGCCTCTCACTGTTGTGGCCTCTCCCATTGTGGAGCACAGGCTCCAGACGCACAGGCTCAGCGGCCATGGCTCACGGGCCCAGCCGCTCTGCGGCATGTGGGATCTTCCCGGACCGGGGCACGAACCCGTGTCCCCTGCATTGGCAGGCAGACTCTCAACTACTGCACCACCAGGGAAGCCCAAAGAGGTACTTTTTAAAAATAAAAATATATAGAATGGAAGTGGCTTAGGAGTGAAGCTGTTCCCCCCCTAGGGGTGAGCAGGACTGGGAGATGCAGCCCTGCTGTGAATGAACTCAACTCATTTCTCCGACGCCCCTGTCTGTGCTCCTCTCCCGGAAGTCCAGCCCCTGTGCCCTTGAATAGGCTGAACCTTCTGACTGAAAAGACTCTTCGTCCCCATTGCACCTGTTATCAAGCCACCAAGCTGGGAAACATCTCTCCTATCTTTTATCACCATCTCAGTATTCTATTTGACCTAGAAATGTTTCTGGACCTGTCCTCCTCCAGCACCAGCCACGAATCTAACCCTGCCATCCTCTGCCCAGCTCAGACTTTCAATGGGCACTCCTTCCTGGGTCAACTCTCACCCACACTGGACTCTGAGTTCCTTGAAAGCAGGGGCTTTGCTATCTGGATCTCTATCCCAGCAATTGTTTAAGAAAAAATGAATGGAAGGGAGGCAGGAAGAGAGAAAGGAAAGGGAGAAGGGAGGAAAGGACTTAAAAGTGTAGCTTATGAGATCAGGCTTACATGATGCCACACCAGGTCCAATAGCAAAAATTGAGTTGCACATGAGTCCCCTCTGACTGCAGTGAAGAATGAAAGAATGAAGAGTTACTGTTATGTGATGACCAGGTCGCTATGTCTGGGGAGAAGGGAAAATATATTCATGTGACAGAGATGGATTTGTTTTGCTCACAGAGGTAAGGAAATAGAAGGCATTCTGGAAACAGCAGACACACAGCTTGACAAAATCCTGTCCTTTCCTGCAGAAATGACATTGTCCCTGAAGAGCATCTGTCCATGGCCAAGAAGGCCTGGCGGAGAGGGGCTACGGACCCTGTGCTGGTCAGAACTTTATCCTTGGTTTGGGGTCTCAGAGACTGGCTGGGGCTAGGGCTATAAAGATCACACATTTGTAACGTTCTTAGGGACCATTTAGTTCCAAGTACTCATTTTGCAGAAGAAATCACTGAAAGCTGGAGAGGTAAAGTGCCTGCTTAAGGTCACACTTCTGCTGCAACATGTAATGGACACAGGCTCATTCATCACTCATTACTTAACATATTTTACTCAAAGAAACATAAAACTACTTAATCAACATTGATTGTATGGCTCTGTGGGGGGGCAGGGGATTACAGAGGCAGCCTGGTATATAAGCAAGAGTACAAGCTTTGGAGACAGATGGACTTTGATTTTACAGTCCTGGCATTCCTGTTATCCCGAGACAACTTTTAGCAACTTATTGGAGGCTTGATTTCCTTTAAGAGCTCTGTCTCCTTTCCCAAAGGGAGGTTAAAGGGTAGGGGCTGGGATTGATCAAACTGATGAGACATTTAAGGGACAGAGCAAGACTTGGGGTCTCTAGGGCTGGATTCTAGAGCAAGGAATGCTCCCAGGAGAGAAGAGAGGAGAGGCCGGCTGGAGAGAAAAGGGTAGAAGAGTGAATAGTAACCCCCTGAGGGCCCTACCATCAAGACAGGAGCCAGTCAAGTAAGAGCCAATTCCATTTCAGCAGGCAGGGTCCACCTGAGCTGGAGGGGAGAGTGGAGTGGGGTGTCTGGGGGGTGGAGGTTCCTGAATGCTGATTCAGAGCAGCTGGAGTATCCAGATTTGAGGTTCATCTAGAAGATCAATAGGAAGGTGTATGCAAAGAATTGTTAAGAATAAATTTTAGTGGATATGGATGTGTATCCACAAACTCAAGTGTACAGAAAAATGTCACCTCACAATTTTTTGGATCAAATTTAACACAGCTTTTTTTTTTTAAATTTAATTTATTTATTTATGGCTGTGTTGGGTCTTCGTTTCTGTGTGAGGGCTTTCTCTAGTTGCGGCAAGTGGGGGCCACTCCTCATCGCGGTGCGCGGGTCTCTCATTATCGCGGCCTCTCTTGTTGCGGAGCACAGGCTCCAGACGTGCAGGCTCAGTAATTGTGGCTCACGGGGCTAGCTGCTCCGTGGCATGTGGGATCTTCCCAGACCAGGGCTCGAACCCATGTCCCCTGCATTGGCAGGTAGATTCTCAACCACTGCACCACCAGGGAAGCCCATTAACACAGCTTTGAACATAACTTTAAATACAACTTTGATCTCGCAAAGCTGATAGAAAATCCAGTCTCAGTAAATACTGGAGTTTGTTGTTCTCAGGGCTTGCAAAGTTGCCAGCAGCCTTCTGCAGAGTACAGCCTTTGCGGAGAGCCCTCAGGAGTTCAGGCCACACCAGCCATTCTTAAAAAAGGTAGTTGCCTGGGACTTCATGACATTTTGGATTTCAGCAAATCCACCTCTTTTGTATCGTGTTGGGTACCTGGGCCTTTGCTAAGGCCAGGAGCCATGGTAGTCAGGTTCCAGGTATCTTGATATCCCAGCCTTGGCAAAGGTTCTGCTGCCTTCACTGGCAGGTGCGGGGTGGGGGGCGGGGGGCAATTGAAAGGGTTTCTGGAGATACCTGGGACTTGCAGACCCAGACCTCTGTGTCCTTCCTTCCTGGCGTTCCAGAACCTTCTCTTGTCTCTGCTGCTCTAATTTTGTCTCTGACTCCCCCTTTCCTTTTACTCCAGTTACAAAAGGGCTTTTGACTCTTCCTCTGCCTAAACCATGAGTGTAATCACCTTAAAGGATTGGTTTTCATAGAAGCCAGGAAGAGCAGTTTCCCCTGGGGTGAGGGCACAAGAAGTTTGGGCTCCTCTTTAGAATGGGGACAGAACCAGAAAGGGACAAAGTCTATCAGGCCCTACTCTTTCCATCCAGTTTTCCACTTCAGAGGAAGCAAAACATAGTATCTCAGTAATTATCTTGACCCAGCGAATGCCAAAGTTTTGAAGGATTTATTTTTTTAGTTGTGGTGAAATACACACGACATAAACTTTACCATCTTCACCATTTTTAAGTGTACAGTTCAGTATTGCTAAGTATATTTACATTGTTGTACAACCTATCTCCAGAACTTTTTCACCTTGCAAAATGGAAACTCTCAACCATTACACAACTCCTCATTTCCCCCTCCTGTAGCCCCTGGCCGATACCATTCTACTTTCCATTTCTAAAAATATGGTTACTCTAAGTACCTCATATAATTGGAATCATAGAGTATTTGTGTGTATGTGTGTGACTGGTTCAATTTACTTAGCATGGTGTCTTCAAGGGTCACCAAGGTGGTAGCATGTGCCAGAATTTCTATCACGTTTAGGGCTGAATACTATTCCACTGCATGTACACACCACATTTTCCTTATCCATGCATCCATCAGTGGGCACTTGTGTTGCTTCTATCTTTTGGCTATTATGAATAATGCTATGAATGTGGGTGTACTGAACGATTTAATTTTAACACATAAGGGAGAGTCAAGTGAGGAGCATTTTTATCATAACATAATTGTGGACACTCGCAGGCCAGAGTCCAGGTCCTCTGTGAAGCCCCGTGGGAGTGTATCACAGGGATCACGGCAGGGGAAGGGAGGGAGGGCATCGGTTACCTTCCAGGCCCAGAGGTGTAGATGAGAACACCTGCCTCCCAGGACTTCTGGGAGGATTAAGGGAAGTGAGTGAAGAAAAGCACCAGGTACATAGTAGGTGCTCCATATATTTGCAATCCCCTTTTCCTTCCCTTTGAACTTGCCCTACTCTAAGCATGGACGGCTGGGGCATACACAGGACCTAGGGATGCTTACAGCACATCATGTATTCTAAAAGCGATCAGACTGCAGATTCTTCCTTCTGCATAGTCAAAACATTTAAAATACAATTAAACCTCTGTTTTCCCAGCTCTGTGGGTTCCCGCGACCTACAGCTCACAAAATTTCTGTGTCTGCAGGGGTTCATAATATACTCCAGGCTCGATGCAGCATGGCACGTTTCCATGAAGCAACTATAAGGACGAGTACAGGGCCGCTTGCCTCTTATTTTGAAATGGCAATTTTGTGTGACATTTATATCTCCCCTTGATTATGTATTTTTGTTCTCTGTGATCATTTTTCATGGGGATGGAGAGAGTCTGTTAGAGTTTTGTAATCTAGTTTATTTAGAGTTTTGATTTTTAGGTTTCTTGTCCTAGGGGCATTGAGTGTAGCAGAAAAACAGAAGCTCCCATGTTGCAAGGGTCAAAGAGGAGAGAAGAGAAAGAAAGGGCATTTATTACCAGTCGCCATTGCTGGAGCACGTCCTGTGTCCTAGAGCCTGGGCTTGGTGCTTTACCTCCATAATCTCTTAATCTGTCAAGGCTGCTTGAGAATCAGAGAGGTTAAATGATATGACTTGGTATTAAATAACACTTAGCAAGTGCTCCTACCAGGATTGGAACCCAGCCCTGACTAGCTCCTGAGTTTGTGCTCAGGTCACTGCACAATGTTTATGTAGCCACTAAAAGCCAGGTGCTATCCAGGACCAGGAAATATAGAGATGGGAATGCTGGTGCCTGGAGTTTGCATTTCAGGTAAAACTCTGTTTCTTTTATTATCTATGACTCTATCTCCAGGCAGAAATGACTTCCACAGGGTAATGTGTGCTGGGAGCTTAAAGGACCCAGTCACATCATTTAGGCTCATTAGAAAACTTTATATGGACCTGGAAATTTTAGGGCAGTCTAGGAGAAGAGAATTAGTTGCTTGATCAAAAACACAGAAGTGAGAAAAACTCAAATGGGATGGTTGAGACTAAAGATAGGAAGCTGGTTCTCATCAAAACTACAGTGAGGACTGAACTCACTCTTACTCTTAGCCCGTGCTTTGCTATATCTAAAAGCGATACTAGTGTGGGCATCTGTGCTTCAGGCTGATGCCACGGCTACCTGGGATGAGGTTCAGAACCTTGTCCTGGCTGGCTGCTCTCCAATGTGCCAGGTCATGTGACTGACAGGGAGCAGGGATTCCAGGCAGAGCAAACACAAGACAGGGAAGGGAGGGGGCTGTCTCCAGTAGGTGTCTTGCAAGAGCTCCTGTTTGGGACTCCGGGCACAGCATCATGTCTAAAACTCCGATGGCTTGCCTCTGTTTATGGGATGACATTCTGCTCCCGGAGCCTGGCGTGGAGGCTGCTTTCCCGAGTGAGTATCCTTCTAGGCTCACCTCCCACTCCCACACTGGGTGATGAGGGATCCCAATTACCCCAGCCTCTCCCAAACCTCCAAGCCTGGCCGCAGCAGCCTTCCTTCCCCTGCACCCACTTCCCTCTCTCCATCTGCATAGGTGGCATCCTTAGTTCATTTCTTAAGATTAACTTGAAATTCTCTTCCTTCGTAACTCCTTTCTCCTCTCCATTGAGCTAGGCTGGCTGTTCCCTCCCAACTTTGTGACGGTTCTTAGAATGTGTCACCATAATTATCCATGTCCAAGTTTGCCTCCTCCACTGACATGATGCACCTCCAGGGCTTAGGAAGAATTTATGGAATGGATGAATGAATGGGTGAAGGAGCAGCTGAGAGAACAAGTGACTTCTCCATCCTCACAGCCTGATTCAAGGTCTGCACAGAGGGCAAGTGAGTGGGGGAGTGAATGAGTGAGGGTGAGAGTGGAGATAGGAAGAAGAGAGTTAATAGGGGGACAAGGATCGGCTCCCTGCTCTGACCAGCACCCTGTGACCACCGGTGGATGTGGGAAATGACAGGCATAGGGATACTTTCCCGAGACAGATGCTGAGAACCTGCTAGAGAATGCAGCAAGTGACAGATGGTACTCAAGCTGCTTCTCATGGAAAAAAAAATCAATTGACCTAAAAAGAAAAAAAACCTAAAAGAGGATTAAAATCTTAAAAGACAGTGTGTGCTCATGCAATTCTGTTATTGAGACGTTTAGCAGATACCTGGTAGAAATCTCTGGTTTATGGTTTTTTTCCCCCATTTTCCATTTCATGCAGAACAACATTCTCCAAAGCAGTGTCCCCTGCCCAGCATCATCTACCAGGCAGCCACATCCCTCCCTTTAGCTGCACAGAAAAATCACAGCCCTGTGTATTGTGGTAAACAACACATGTCAGTAAAAGCAGTCTGGGGCAGTAGAAAAGGCCACCCTGGCCTTTGCAAAGCTCTGGGTGCAAATCCAAACTACACCACTTAACAAGTTGTGGGGTCTTGGACAAATTTACTCAAGGCCTTCTTATCTGTAAATGTCTCCTTATTTGTAAAATGGGAAGAACATCCCTGGCCATCGCTGTCGTGAGGACTGAACGGCTTTCAGTAGCGGGTCCCTACGTGCGGTGGCAGAGGCAGCAGGAAATGTAATCTGCAGCTTGAGTTGCAGAGTCTGCAAATGTTGGAAAGCTCTCGTAACTGTTTGAAACGGTTTTCATATTTCTCTCTTGTTCTTTCAAACAGACTTATGATGCAGGTCCCTGGTGTGGGATTTTAAAGAATAAGCATAAACAATCTCAGGTTTGGAAGCTCCACGTTGTTAATTCTCTAGGCATCTTGCAGTCCTCTGTCTTCCCCTTTCATTTACTTCCTTGAATTTCATTCATTCATTCATACAATCGTTCATTGAATGTCTCAGTCATTTTTTGTGTTCTCACCTTCATTTATTAAACATGTTATGAATACCTCCTCTGGGGCAGGCACTGTGGTAGACACCTGAGATACAGACACAATCCCCGTCTTCAGAGTTCATGCTCCACGGGATGATGAGGCTCATGCACACACTCATACACGGTGGTGGGCGCTACCGCAGATGCAGGAACAGGGAGTTTGGTCACATAGACGTGTGTGTGATTAAACACCGCCTGGGAGAAGCAAGACAAGCTTCAAGGAGGAGGTGATAGCTGAACTCCAGTTTCATCTTCGGTAACCAGCAGCCCGCTCAGAAGAGCTCTTTGCCAGTGCCCTCCCTTAGTTATGCGATTATAAGGCAGGGCACTTGGCATTCATTGCCCTGGGGAACGATTGGAGTAGAAAACTGTATGACCTTTGTCACATAGAGCTGGGTGCTGGGGAGATGACAGATTAATTTGCAAAAGGATTTCAGAGCCTTCAAAGGATGGAGGGAATATGACCCTGTTTCAGAAATTAAAAGGAGAAAAATCTTGGCCAAGATTTGCTAAGGACAATTCACCAGGAAAGCAGGGGGCTGAGGCTGGTGACTCTGGCTCTGGCACAGGGCACAGGGGTAAAGGAGAATCTCGGGTCCAGCACTGCCTAGGGCTGAGGCTGGGAGCTCCTCAGGCCTCAGTAACCCTGTCTCGGTATCTTGTTTGTGGAAGCAATAGATAAGCATCAACACGTGGGCAACAAGAGCTGTAACCTTGGGGCTCACAAAGGAGATCCCATCCCTACTAACAAGGGTCCAGCACGTTGTACCAGTCAGGGTCTAATTGGGAAAATGGAAACCATTCCAGTCTTAATGTGGAGATTTGTTATGCAGATGATGGAGTTCTGAGAAGCCAAGCAGAGCCCTGTGGGGTGACCTAGAGATGAGCAACTGCGGAAAACATAAAGGACCGGTAAGTAGGAGGCATTATCGGACCCAGAAATCTGTGACACAGAGGAAGGGGGAGAAACACTCTGGCTTTTTCCTTTCACCTTCTTATTTCCTGTTAGAACCTTCCATTGTCTGAAGTCATTTAGAAGTCAGCTGACACATAGGCCTGGAAACACCCACCTGCTGTAATCAGCCCTTCCACCCTGCAATTCAGAGCAGAGTAGAGCAGAGGAGGGTGAGAATGGGGTTGAAGGCAAACAGGCTAAAGCTGGCTCACAAGGGCATCTTTGGGGCATCGGCCAAGTTCAGGCTGTGCAGAACCCGTTTTCCACAGCGACACAACGTGGCAGCAAGAAGTCATGGCAGAAGGGGACTGATCAGACTCTGGTCCTCTCTCTTGGTTTTAATACATGCCAGTGTTCTTGGACAATCCATAGGGGAGATGTGGGATATCAGGGAAGAACTCAAGGGATAATATCAGACTTCTCATCAAGAAGGCACACAAGTACTTGTCCAATTAACGGATAAAGTAAATTGTATTTGAATGTAATTGAAACCCAAGTTGGGAATGAGATCACATAGATTACATGATGATATAGTATAGTAATAATGGTACCTACTAATATTGAGTTCTTACTATGTGCCAAGCACTGTATTAAACACTTTACATAAATTAGGTCATTAATATTCACTACAACCCTGTGAGGGTATCTATCATTACCCTATTTTACATATAAGGAAACTGACATTTAGTGACTTGTGGAAGATCATAGAACTAGTTAATAGCAAAACTAGATTTCAATCTCCGTTCCCTTAGGATCCAAAATATATGCTCTTAGTCACTGTGATATATGACTGCAAAGGGACAAAGCTGTGTCCTTGACATCCCAGTTAGAGTGCAGCCTGTCTCCATTCCACAAGGAGGGGTGGAGTCAAGTGCCAAGCAGAGGAGAAAAGACCACACATCACTAATGCAATATGACGTTCCCATAATCAGTATCAGGACCCTGATCAAGATATATTTGCACAATGTGTAATAGCGGTTGTCTTCTTAACTCTGTAATGGGATAAGCTGGCACTAGTCCTGCTCTCCTCACTGCTGATGAGAGAAGTTTGGTCCCAGGGAATGCAGCAAGGGAAATGGGCTGAAACCAACCAGAAGAGAATTTGAGCTGTTTATCTTGCAAAATATGTCCAAGCTCTGAGATGTTATACTATGAGAGTCCCCCAAGGGACAGTGAAGAAGAGAAGCCCCATTGCCTTTAGCTCCTCTGAGTAAGTGCTGTGTAAACAAAGTATCTGCATGATGGTTATGACAGTGTCTCCCATCAGCTAAAGATTAGTGAGGGCTCTCAGGAACTGGAAACCAGGGGTCACTGCAAAAACAGATGGAGATGGTCCCTGGTAATAACTCCCAGTGCAACACCATAGCAATATCACATACATTATCTTTTTTGAGCCTCTCAATGGTCCAGGAAAAGGAGGCAGTACAGATATTATTTTCTCTGTTTTCTAAATAAGGAAACTGAAGCCCAGAAAACAGAGGGGATTCACTGAAATCATATGGACTATTAGAGGACAAGCTGGGATTAAGACTAAAGTCTTGAGATAGACCTTATTGCCTTGCACTAAATTGAGGAGGTATAGGTATGCTTTAATGTCTCTTTCATATTATCTGAGTCTTGGGGAGTTGAAATGACAGACCTCCAAACAATTCCTCTAACCCAGGTATATATCTTAAACACAAATCAAGGTTGCTGTGGCAGCAATGTCTGATTTAGCTTCAAATAACAAGATTATTCCAGGGAAATGCCTCTCATCCATAAGGTAGACCCATGCGACACCAGGAAGGGAGCCATAGAATGTAGCAAAGAGGCTTGCATTTCACTCACCAGGAGCCAGCCATTCATGAGACCCAGGTAATCCCAGCATCAAAACATCACTTGTAATATCCTATACACTAATGATGAAAAATCTGAAAGTGAAATTAAGAAAACACGCCCATTTACCATTGCAACAAAAAGAATAAAATATCTAGGAATAAACCTACCTAAGGAGACAAAAGACCTGTATGCAGAAAATTATAAGACACTGATGAAAGAAATTAAAGATGATACAAATAGATGGAGAGATGTACCATGTTCTTGGATTGGAAGAATCAACATTGTGAAAATGACTCTACTACCCAAAGCAATCTACAGATTCAATGCAATGCCTATCAAACGACCACTGGCATTTTTCACAGAACTAGAACAAAAAATTTCACAATTTGTATGGAAACACAAAAGACTCCGAATAGCCAAAGCAATCTCGAGAAAGAAAAATGGAGCTGGAGGAATCAGGCTCCCTGACTTCAGACTATACTACAAAGCTACAGTAATCAAGACAGCATGATACTGGCACAAAAACAGAAAGATAGATCAATGGAACAGGATAGAAAGTCCAGAGATAAACCCATGCACATATGGTCAGCTTATCTTTGATAAAGGAGGCAGGAATGTACAGTGGAGAAGGGATAGCCTCTTCAATAAGTGGTGCTGGAAAAACTTGACAGGTACATGTAAAAGTATGAGATTAGAACACTCCCTAATACCATACACAAAAATAAGCTCAAAATGGATTAAAGAACTAAATGTCAGGCCAGAAACTATCAAACTCTTAGAGGAAAACATAGGCAGAACACTATGACATAAATCACAGCAAGATCCTTTTGGACCCACCTCCTAGAGAAATGGAAATAAAAACAAAAATAAACACATGGTACCTAATGAAACTTCAAAGCTTTTGCATAGAAAAGGAAAGCATAAACAAGATCAAAAGACAACCCTCAGAATGGGAGAAAATATTTGCCAATGCAGCAACTGACAAAGGATTAATCTCCAAAATTTACAAGCAGCTCCTGCAGCTCAATGACAAAAAAACAAACAACCCAATCCAAAAATGGGAAGAAGACCTAAATAGACATTTCTCCAAAGAAGATATACAGATTGCCAACAAACACATGAAAGAATGCTCAACATCATTAATCATTAGAGAAATGCAAATCAAAACTACAATGAGCTATCATCTCACACCAGTCAGAATGGCCATCATCAAAAAATCTAGAAACAATAAATGCTGGAGAGGGTGTGGAGAAAAGGGAATCCTCTTGCACTGCTGGTGGGAATGTGAATTGGTACAGCCACTATGGAGAACAGTATGGAGGTTCCTTAAAAAACTACAAATAGAACTACCATATGACCCAGCAATCCCACTACTGGGCATATACCCTGAGAAAACCATAATTCAAAAAGAGTCATGTACCAAAATGTTCATTGCAGCTCTATTTACAATAGCCAGGACATGGAAGCAACCTAAGTGTCCATCATTGGATGAATGGATAAAGAAGATGTGGCACATATATACAATGGAATATTACTCAGCCATAAAAAGAAACAAAATTGAGTTATTTGTAATGAGGTGGATGGACCTAGAGTCTGTCATACAGAGTGAAGTAAGTCAGAAAGAGAAAGACAAATACTGTATGCTAACACATATATATGGAATCTAAGAAAAAAAATGTCATGAAGAACCTAGGGGTAAGACGGGAATAAAGACCTACTAGAAAATGGACTTGAGGATATGGGGAGGGGGAAGGGTAAGCTGTGACAAAGTGAGAGAGTGGCATGGACATATATACACTACCAAACGTAAAATAGATAGCTAGTGGGAAGCAGCCGCATAGCACAGGGAGATCAGCTCGGTGCTTTGTGACCACCTAGAGGGGTGGGGTAGGGAGGGTCGGAGGGAGGGAGATGCAAGAGGGAAGAGATATGGGAACATATGTATATGTATAACTGATTCACTTTGTTATAAAGCAGAAACTAACACACCATTGTAAAGCAATTATACTCCAATAAAGATGTTAAAAAAATATATGAAGGCGAACTCTTCTGAAACTACAGTTACCTCTGCATCCCCTTTCAGGCCTCAGTGGACCATTTTATGATCCTAAATCCTTCAACAAGGGCTTCACCAGGAGGCTGCAAGCTTGTGAAGAGGGGCTTGCCTGTCATGGGCAGTCAGAAAGAATTCGTGGAGGAGGACCTGTTGCTTCAGCTGGTGTGTGGCCAATGTGTAGGGGATCAACAGGGATCCTGGGCATGGCTTAGTTCAACATTGCCATTTTTAAGATCCAAGTCACTTCAGTTCAACAAAGGTTTATCAGATATGTACTCATCAACTTTCTGAAGAAACTGAGACCCAGGGAAGTCAAGATATTTTCACAATCAACCAACGGGCTCATGGCAGAGCTGGGTTTACAAGACATGTTTTGTGACTTTCAGGGGAATATACTGCCTGGTCCGTCCCCCCAACCACCAATCTGCCCCTATCTCCTGGAGCAAAGTAGCAGTGAGGGGACTTAATCGCCGTATTTTCCTTGTTGTTAATGCTAGTTGTGAAAATGCCTGACACTGAAATCTGTCATATTTCATGTGCAGGTGGAATGGTGACTAACGATCTACATTATAATCACTGAGACTTTGACTAAAAATTAGCTGATTGAATTTGTCAGACCTGACTATTTTTTCCTGAGCCACAGTGAAATCAAAATTTCATCTGACATGAATGAATCCTGAAACAGCTATTTAACCTCAGGCAAGGCTAACCTATTTCATCTTGATGCTGCAGTAGGATGGGGCCTTCAATTTGGAACCCAGAGAGAAGGTTTGCTGAGTCAACATCAATGCTTTCAATTTTGAGCATGTATTATACACTGAGTGTTGCATGTCCTCTTGCATATGTCACCACATAGAATACCCATTACAAAATGAGAATCGTTATATTTGTTTTACATATGAGAAAGCTGGGGTGCGGAGATATTGTTAAATCACTTGTCCAAGGTCACACAGCTAGTTAAGTACAGGAAGTGCAATTCATACCAGGCTTGTCCAATTCCAAATCTCATGTTCTTTTTCCTACATTGGGCTTCCAGAGAAAGATTGTTTTGAAAGAAAAGAAATTAGAAAGCAGGATCTCAGAAGGAACTTGATGTCATAACTATATTGAGGGTGGTCATGGGACCTCATGTGTCTTCAATCACAGGGATTGTCAGAGAAACATGAGCAGGTGGAGGTGAGCTGGAGTAGGCCGGGGACCAGAGCACCAAGCAGGCCCAGGGCTGGGCTCTGGTATCCTGCTGTCAAGGGCAATTTCTGGGGACAGTTCATGTCATCACTGTCATCGAAGCCACAGTGAGATACAACTTCATACCCCTTTAAATTGTAAAAATGAAAGCCTTTCAGTATTATACTAAGATGTGAAGAGGTTGAGGATCAACAGAATCTCTCATACTTTGCTGGTGAGAATGCAACTTGGCATAACCACTTTGGAAGATAATTTGGAAACTCTCTGCAATGCCGAATATTAACAATTTCATTCCCAGATATATCCAAGAGCAACACTTGCACGTGTATACTAGAAGGCAAGTTCAAGAATGTTCACAGCAGTACTGTCTCTAGTAGCAAAAATTTGGACACAACACAAATGCCATCCTCAGATGAAAGGATAGATAAAATATGGTATAATCATACAATGAAAGATTATACGGGAGTCAAAGCAGATAACCTATGGTTGTACACAATACTGCATTTTAGTAATATAATATGACGTAAGAAAAGAATCCCCAAATAACCTTTAAAAAATACAATTAGGGCTTCCCTGGTGGCGCAGTGGTTGAGAGTCCGCCTGCCGATGCAGGGGACACGGGTTCGTGCCCCGATCCCGGAAGATCCCACATGCCGCGGAGCGGCTGGGCCCGCGAGCCATGGCCGCGGAGCCTGTGTGTCCGGAGCCTGTGCTCCGCAACGGGAGAGGCCACAGCAGTGAGAGGCCCACGTACAGCAAAAAAAAAAAAAAAAAAAAAAAAAAAATACAATTAAAACCAAGTAAAAGAATACTTTATATAAAGTAAAATGTGAGATTGATCAAGTTAAGTTTCAGGATGGTGTTATTGTAGGTGGGGGGAGGCAGAGGGGTGAGGGATTGGTGAGGACCACCTATGAGCATGTAAGTTTTATTCACTATGGTAGATTGCGGTAGTAATGGTTGTAGTAATGGTCTTAAGAAGTACATGCTTCCCTGTATCCACACCTTTGAGCAATCCTCTCCCACACTGACTATGGGCTTCGCAAATGACATGCTTTGGCCAACGGAATAACAGCAAATATGACGGAAGGTGACTTGGAATATACTTGCATATTAAGCTCGCCCTCTTTTGCTGATTTTGGGAACACTGCAATCACTACCACGTGAATACACACCTAGCTTGATAGAGACACAGGGTCCAGCCAGCCCCATCACCCCACCTGACAACCAGCACTAACCAACAGTCAGCACCAACCTCCAGATGACTGTGAGTGAGACTGTCCTAGATCACCCAGCCAAACTGGCCCAGACCACAGGAACCACCCAGGTGAGCCCAGGGGAATGACTAACCCACAAGATCATGAACTAATAAATCACTGTCAATTTAAGCCACTGAGTTTTGGGGTCCTTTATTAGATGGCAAAAGACATCCAAATTAGTTTGTATGTAGAGTGGTGATTTAGTTTATAATAAACAAACAAAAAACAAACAAATGAGAACCTTGTATGAACCAATGATGAGAGCATATACTGTGACTCAAGAATGACAATTAATCCAATTCTATACACCTGAGGCTCATTTAAAAACAATGACAACAAAACAAAACTTGATGATGATGTCAGCCTGCAAACCCCATCTAGCATTCTTTGCCCCTCGGGGCACAGGCTGCTGCTGATGTGATAACCCTTGCCCCAACCGTTAATCCATTCTGTGACTAAATCCTCATTCATGAGCATAAGAGGAAGTGATGTGTGCAGATTCCAAGTCAACCCAATAAAGACTCTTGTCCTGGACTCTCTTTTCCCTTTTCCTTCCCACTGTCTGGAAACAGCAAAACCTAGAAAATCTCAGATACCAATTTTGAGGATAGCACAGCTCTCCTGCTAGCTTGTGTCCCTGGGCTTGTGGACCCAGGGCCTTCTGACTCTGATACATGAAAGGAAAATCAATTTATATCTTGTCTGAAATTTATATCTTGTAAATTTTTGTTACATGCACTTTAGTTTTTGCTCCAACTAATAAATTTTTTTCCATACCAATCCTTACAATAAGCTACAATGATCTTCCAGATATAAATTAAAAAAAATGAAACTGCCATTATTGTTTTGTTCATTGTAAAAATTTCAAACAAAACAGAAATGTATAAAAGGGGTGTAAATTTTGAAGATACCAAATGGTTTGGAATTTATCACTCCATATGGTTTAGTACATGTAAAATTATACATGCCTATATTATTGAGATTGTACTCTTTACACTGTGGTATAATCTGTGTTGTTTATGTAATAATATATTGTTTATATCTTTCCATGTCAATATAAGATCTATATAATTGTCCGTCTAATAGATGTACAATATTTTATTTTTAAAAGCCCCTTATGTGGCTTTTAAAAATGTGGCTGTTTTCAGCTTTTCAGTTTCATAAAAAAATGTCAGGAACATTTCTACATCAACTTCTTTGGGGGTCCTTTTCCAAATTATTTCCTTAAGATAATTTTTAGGAGAGGGGTTTCTGGGAGAGGGAATAGTGAATACATACAACACTTACCTTACGTGGTGAAATATTTTAAAGATTCCCCATTTCCCTTAAGATAGAGTCCAGACTGCACTAGCCTGGCATACTCCAGCAGGGCCCTTCCTTACTCAGCTTACACTGGCCCTTTAAGCCTTATTTTTACGCCCAAGAGCACTCTGTATTTTAGCCACGTTTTATAGTTTTCCATTGAAGTCATCAAGTTATTTCATAACTTTATCCATCTCATGTTACTCCTTAGGTCTTTAGTTATTTCCTATTTGCTTGTTCCATATATGAGATATGTGCATACACACACACACACACACATTATATTGTGAGCTGACTTCTTTCTCTTCTTGAATATCTAGCTCCACATTACCTAGTCCAGGAAGTCTTTCATTATAGTTCCCCCCAGCTTGATCACATCCCAGTTCCTCTCTGCTACTATGGAAATTTTTTCCTACATTTATCCTAGCACTTATCACATTCTTTAGTGCTGCTTATTGTCTTTACTTATTTATTTTCTTGTCTAGACTATGTTATCCTGAGAGCATAATGTGTTTTTCTTTGAATTCTCCTTCTCAGAATGGTGGCTGGCACCTAGCAGGCATTCATGAGACAGCACACACACCTTGGTTTTCCCTAGGTATTCTGGATGATGTTGTCCTCAAGATTGATTCTAGACTCCTCTAAGTAATATGTCAGTCACCCAATATTCCTCTGGCCCATAATTAATATTGGCATGACACTGAGGTGAGTCTAGGGCTGCATAAGCAGCCCATCAGAGATTCCATATAAGACAATTGTGAAAACAATCATTAAAACTTCCTTTGATGATTCATATAACTCAATAACAGTTTTTCAGTAAATGTTCCAAGTGCTTATAATGCTCTTACCACTGTCCTAGTGTGGGTGGACACCAAGAGAAGCAACCTGAGACATTCTCCTGTTTCAAATTCCTTACTGAATAATAGTTAGCATGGAAAAAATGAAGAAGAAAACTCCTGACAGGGGTTATTATCTTGGATGCACAGCCATTGTGTGAGGGCTTTGTTAAAACCACTTGAATCATTTTGTTGCAGTGAGTATATTAGTAAAGACCAGTGTGTTGAGAAACCAGCTGAAATTCAGTCACTAACTTTTGAAAAATCTTCCATGGAGCTACCGATTACAGAATTTTAGAATTTATAGAACTCTTGGGGATCATCTAACAGACCATTCATACAACAGGTAAAGAAACTAAATCCTAAACTAAATAAAGATGGCTTCATTATCCCCTCCTCCTGGTATTCATGTCTTTGTGCAATCCTCCTGCCTTGAGTGAATGGGACCTGTTAACTGCTTTTAACCAGCAGACTGTGTCAAATGTTATGGAAAGTTATTCCCTTGATTGAGTTACATTATATAACTCTCTCTCGTGTTAGCTGACTTACTTGCAATTTCTGACAAATCCCTGATTTCAATCTGTAGATGACAATAAAGCTAGCCAACACCTTAATTTCAGCCTTGTGGGACCCTAAGCAGAGGACACAGCTGAACCATGCCTGGTGTCCTGATCCACAGAAACCATGAGATAAGAAATGTGCATTGTTTTAAGTTGCTAAATTTGTGGCAATTTTTTATGCATCATATAAAATAGTACTTCTCCAATAGAAATATCAGAAATTTCAATACATCAAGATGCAAAAATTATATAACATGTTTGCAGTCATATATTAAAAGCAGGAGGTACAAAATAGTTAATCTTGGTATAATCAGAACCTCAGTTTAATCAAGATAGAAAAGTGTGAGGTGTCCAACACAAGATAGCCTAGACAGTGTTCCTTCTGAGGCTCTGTCTGCTGGTCTGCAGCCCTATCAGTGATAGAGACTTTGTTTTGCTTGAAAGGTAACAGAAGCTCAACTTCTTTGTATATATGTAGAACACATTTGTACATATAAGAAAGAAAGGCCAAATTAGAACAAGAGAGAACATTCTATCTGTTGCTAAGCATGGACATAGCAGTGAATAAGGCTGGTAAGGACTGAATTTTAATAATTTAACAGAATTAAGTATCATAAGATTATTATAAGGCTCATAAAAATATATGACTTATTCCTGAAATAGGGCATTATATTCATCATAATAAAATCTATACTTCATTGGTGTCAGCCAAAATGTTGTCAAACATTGAATGTTTATGCCCTAAGGAGATATATGACACTTTTTCATAGCAAGGGTGTCAACTAGCTTTCACCTTGTGTGCCAACTATAATTGATTAATATTGGCAGCTTGTATTGAATTAGGCTTCACAATAAAGTAAGCTAGAGTCAACCAACAATGTCTGCCATGGGCAAGGGATGGTGGAGGAGTGGTATGCAAGTCATCCCAGGGCAATAGATGTGGTTGTGGATTTTGTGTTGAAATATATGTAGTCTGAGTTCTGACAATCATATTCACCAGCTTGCTGACTTGGTCCATGTCACCTAACTTCTCTGAGCCCTAACTTCTCCAAACATTTACCACCATAAGTAGTTCTGAGAATTATTAAGATTGTCTATGCAAAAGTACCCAGCAGAGTGTCAGGCCTCTATCACACATTTTTTAAAGTCTTTATTTATAATTACAAAACCTTGGAAGTAACCAAGATTGCCTTTAGTAGGTGAATGGATAAACTGTCGTACGTTCAGACAATAGAATATTATACAGTGTTAAAAAGAAATGAGTTATTAAGTCTTTTAGACAGGGAAGAATATTAAATGCATATTATTAAGTGAAAGAAGCCAATCTGAAAAGGTTATATACTGTATTCCAATGATATGATATGTTGGAAAAGATAAAACTATAAAGACAGTAAAAAGATCAGTGGTTGTCAGGAGTTAGGGGAGAGTGAGGGATGAACAGGGAGAACACAGAGGATTTTGTTGCACAGTGAAACTATTCCGTATAATACTACATTGGTGAATACATGTCATAATAAATTTTGCCAAACCCACAGAATATACAACACCAAGAATGAACCCTCACATAAACTATGGACTTTGGGTGACAATGACGTGTCATTGTAGGTTCACTGATTGTAACTGTGGATCTTGATAGTGAGGGAGGTTGTGCATTTGTGGGGACATATAGTATATGGGAATTCTCTGTACTTTCACTCAATTTTGCTATGAACCTAAAATTGATCTAAAAATAAAGTTTATTTATTAAAAAGTCAAACTATTTTAAATCTTTGAATAGAGTTAAGCAGGTAAGTGAAGAACTCAGGGGTGAAAAGTAAAAGTAAACTAAACTAGAGATAAGTTGAAGATATCAGTGGATTATGGGTCAGAAATGGGCTGCATTTTGAATGGCTAAAGGACAAGGTAGAAGGTACAACCTCTGATTTTACCTCTTTGTAAAGGTACATGTACTTAGAACTGCATGTTAAATAGTGCCTGCATACTGTTGCCTATACTGTTGGTGGGACTATAAATTGGTGCAGCCACGATGGAGAACAGTATGGAGGTTCCTTGAAAAACTAAAAATAGAACTACCATATGATCCTGCAATTCCACTCCTGGGCATATATCTGGAGAAAACTCTAATTTGAAAAGATACATGCACTCCAATATTAATAGCAGCACTGTTTACAACAGCCAAGACATGGAAGCAACCTCAATGTCCACTGACAGATGAATGGATAAAGAAGACGTGGTATATATATGGATATGTATATATATATGGTATATAATGAGATATATATATATATATACTCACACAATGGAATATTACTTAGCCATAAAAAAGAATGAAATAATGTCATTTACAGCAACATGGATGGACCTAGAGGGTTATCATACTAAGTGAAGTAAGTCAGACAGAGAAAGAAAAACATTGTATCATTTATATGTGGAATCTAAAAAAAAATACAAATCAACTTATGTACAGAACAGAAACAGACTCACAGACATAGAAAACAAACTTATGGTTAGCAAAGGGGATAGCTGGGGTGGGGGAAGAGATAAATTAGGAGTTTGGGATTAACATGTATATATTACTATATATAAAATAGGTAAACTATTTTATATATAGATCCTACTGTATAGCACACAGAACTGTATTCAATATTTTGTAGTAACTTATAATGGAAAAGAATCTGAAAAAGAATATATATATACATATACACACATATAAATAACTTAATCACTTTGCTGTACACCTGAAACAAACACAACATTGTAAAGTAACTATACTTCAAAAAATGGTTAAAAAAAGAATAAAAAAAATTATTATTTTACCTTCAAAAAAAAAAAAGTGCCTGCAATCAGAGCACTTCCAACTTAGTTCCTGCAGATGGATAACCACTTAAATAATTCCAAAGGCAATATGGAAAAAGGTGAGATATTCATTCTTGAAGGGATTAAAAGAACAGGGACATCTAGTGCGGAGAGGGTTCAACAGTGGATAAGGTGGCAGAAAAGGGCTCCCTCATCCTTGCTGAAAAGTAGAAAAACTCAAGGAGAGGAGCGCTCAGCTTTGACAATGAGTATCCAACTTAAAATTCTGAGGGTGATGCTCAGGTCAGTACAATGTCTAATGGCTGTAGGGGCACAGATTGCAAACTACCCACTAGAGGCAGAGAAACTATCGGCTTCTGCCTTGGCACCATTGTTAGACTAGAAAGATAATCAGAAAGTACTGTCTAGGACCCTGTGATAGGAACACAGTGACAAACTGCTTGGTTCTTGCCCTCAGAAAATCAGGTCTCATGGAGAGAGATAGATATATAACTAGATGTTACATGTCACGCTATACTGGGTGCTATAAAGCAGAGAAATGAACAATATACTATGATAACATAGAAAAGCATTTAATTTTGAAAAGTGTCAGGATCTGGCTATGCCATTTAGACTCACAAGATAAATGGATTTTCTTGATTTCTAGACTTTCCCTGCTAACCAGAGCAGTGGGGTTAACAATCCCATTGTCTAATGGATTCAAATCTAAACCATAATATTTATTAGAAACTCACTTTAGGCAAGTTACCTAACCTCTCTGAAATTTCTCTTTAAAGTTTTTACATGTGAAATGGAGCTAATAATAATATCTACTTCATTAGTCATATTGTAGCAAAGTAGTATTGAGTCAAACCCTACTGAATGGTGTTGGTGTGAGAGAGACTTGAAACAATGGTTATAAATATACTTTGAAGATGGCAAAGTACCTTAAAATATAAATTATTGATGCCATTTTAAAAGTTTACTATTTCATATTCAACATAATGATAGAATTTATGTTTCTTAAGGGCAAGAAGCACATATTCTTATTTCTTCCATTTCTCCCATTTATAAAATATAAGGCATAATACCATGGTTTGAACATTGAGTCTTTTTAGTAAAAGTCTTGGACTAAAGTATGCTTTCCTTTCCCTCTCTGAGATCAATGGGGCTTAACAAGTTGAGGACTGTTTACAGACATGAGCTACTATGTCACATTACAGGATACATACATAATCTAATGTTCCTGGTCAAGAGAGAAGAAAATATTAATGTTACAGCCTGTGTTATATATACAATGTATATTCATATACACATATATCACACAAACATATGTTTGTGTGTGTATAAAATCCTAACACCTTCTCTACAGTGTCATATTATTGCTAAAATTGATCCCAGAAACACTAAACTAGATGTAGTCTTAAACAGAGTGGAGTTGTATAGCTCTGCAGCTAGATAAATCTACATCTTTTTGATAGGAATCTCTTATTTATTTTTGTGAACTTTTTTTTATTATATGTAATATATAATAAAAAGGGGATATATTTCCTAATTTGCTAGTCAATTAAAATGCACTTTGATAAAGAGTAAAAAAAAATCAGCACTATCTCTGAGGACAAATGCACATTCCTTAATGTAACAGTCTGTTTAAAATGTGGTTTGATTAATATCAAATTCTCAGAAGGTACATTTAAGAGAGGAACGGGGTCATTAGACTAGGAATTCCTGTCAAAAAGGATCAGTTCCTGTTTTATTTCAACCATCTATCTTTGTAGTTGGTAATGTTTTTATACCTTTACAACATTTTATAAATGAAGCCCTTTTGATATCCTTTCAAAAGATGTTTAATAAAGTAGTGAGACTAACATTTTTTTTTTCACCAACTGTTCATAGTACCAGGGGATGGTTTGCAGAGAATAGGAAAATTGCTTCCCTTCAAAATTGCTCAGTAGGGATGAATGGTTAGTCTCATTTGAACACAAATCCCTTCCTACCCCCACACTTACCTCTGATAAATGTGAGCCAGGACTGATGCTACAAAGAGAAGAAACCAAAGAAGGAACAGTAGGGCCCTATTTTAGATAGTAGGAATATATTACAGAGAAAAGAGGCTAAATTCAGAATCAAATTTCTACATTCATCAAGTAATCAGGTCCTCTGGATAGTTACTTAAGCACTAGAAATTTAATGATCTCGATCACAATTTTTTCTATCTGCAAAATAGAGAATGACAAAAATCTCCCCTTCTTGTTTCATAAGCTTGTATATAAAATTCAAAAAAGATCATTATATTCATTAACATTTTTGAATGTTTCCTGTGAATCAAAATTAAATAAATGAAGCACATGTAATAAGGATCCACTAGTAGTTATAATAGCCTTATAAGATACTTCCTATCTGCTTTTTTGGTTGAGGAAACAGTGCTTGTGAGGTTAATAGACTTGTCCAAGTAAATAAATTATACAGCCAAAACTCAAATCCAAGCAAATACTGAGTCTGTGCAGTTAACTGTACTATACATTACTATCTCCCATGATCATGGATATACATACACTTAGGAAATCATAAAACATGTGCAAAATAATATATATTTTATTATTTCCAATTTAACTAGGGGCTTAGAATGAATTAAAATACCTAGCAAGTTGACTGCTACTTAGCAAGACTTTGATAGTGTTTAGAACATTAGTGTCAATCCTGATTTGTATCATATGTTAAAACCTCCCAAGAAGAGAGACCACTTTGCCAGGCTTATATCTATAAAGTTAGAGAGAGGTATGTAGTGCTATCTTCTTATCTCTTCTATATTCCTATTACTCCTTTCCCCTTCCCATAGCATGCAAATTATGATGATTGATGCCCTGGGTTGGTAACTAACTTGAAGAAACCTCTTTAATTAATTTCACAAATGTTTATTGAACATCTACTGTGACTCAATTCACCATCCAGTGAATATATTCGGGCATATAAAAATTTCCGATACAAGATGGTGAAATAAGCCAAAGCTATTATGAAGTTACAAGCTTAGAGTCTAACGAGAATTCATGTGACTCACTTTGTTGAGATACTCACTTTGATGAGGTGGTCTGGAATGAAACCTCCAATATCTCTGAGATATATGTATAATTAAAATGGTAAAAGTTAAGGATAATGAGAGAATCCTAAAGCAGCAAGAGAAAAACAATTTGCTACATATAAGGGAAACCCCAAAAGGCCATCAGCAAATTTTTAAGCAGAAAACTTACAGTTCAAAAGGAATGGCATGACAGATCCAGAGTGCTGAAAGAAAAAAAAAATTCCACCCCAAAATTCTCTACCTAGCAAGATTATCATTCAGAATTAAAGGAGAGATTAAGAGTTTCCCAGATAAGCAAAAGTTAAAGTAGTTTACCACCACTAAACCAGCCTTACAAGAAATGATACAAGACATTTCTTAAGTTGAAAAGAAATGTCACTAATTAATAATAATAAAACAGACAGAAGTAAAAATCTCACTAGAAAATTTAAATGTGTAATAAAGTTAGTGAAGGATAAGAGATAAAGAATCTATCACTTACAAAGCAAGCAGGATGGTTAAAAGACAAAAGTAGTACATTTAGCTAAATATTACAATAATTAGTTAAAGCATACATAAAATAAAAAAATATAAACTGTCATCAAAAGAACAAATTGTAGGTAGGGAATAGTAAAAACATAAAGCTTTAGAATGTGTTCAAATTTAAGTTGCTACCAACTGAAAAACAGACTTCTATTTACATAGGATATTATGTGTCAATCTCACAGTAACCACAATGAAAAACCTTACAGTGCATACACAACAGAAATGAGAAAGGAATCTAAACATAACACTAAAGAAAACAAACAAAACACAAGGGAAGAGAGAAAGAAGAAAGGAACAGAGAGGAACAACTAAAACAGCCAGAAAACATCAGCAAAATGGCAATAAGTATGCACGTATCAATAAGTACTTTAAATGCAAATGGACTAAATTTGCCAAACACAATATAGAGTGGCTGAATGGATACAAAAACAAGACCCATCTATATGCTGCCTACAGGATACTCACTTCAGAAGTAAGAACAACCACAGGTTAAAGAGAAGGGATGGAAAAGGATATTCCATGCAAATGGAAATGAAAAGAAAGCTGGAGTACCAATGCTCATACCAGACAAAAATAGACTTTAAACAAAGACTGAAGGGCTTCCCTGGTGGCGCAGTGGTTGAGAGTCCGCCTGCTGATGCAGGGAACATGGGTTCGTGCCCTGTTCCGGGAAGATCCCACATGCCGTGGAGCAGCTGGGCCCGTGAGCCATGGCCGCTGAGCCTGCAGGTCCAGAGCCTGTGCTCCACAAAGGGAGAGGCCAGAACAGTGAGAGGCCCGTGTACCACAAAAAAAATAAAATAAAATAAAATAAAATAAAATAAACAAAGACTGCAATAAAAGACAAAGAAGTGCATTGTATAGTGATAGAGGGGCCAATACAGATAAAAGATATAATATTTATAAATCTATATGCACCAGACATAGGAGCACTGCTATATAAAGCAAATATTAATGGAATAAAGGGAGAAATTAAAAGCCCTACAGTAATAATAGGGGTCTTAAAAACACCCCACTTACATCAATGGATTGATCATCCAGACAGAAAATCAATAAGGAAACATTGGACTAAAATGATGCGTTTGAGCAGATGGTTTTAATTGATATATACATAATATTTCATTCAAAAGCCACAGAATACATATAACTTTTGATTGTGCATGGAACATTCTCCAGGATAGATCACATATTAGATCACAAAACAAGTCAGATAAATTCAAGAAGATTAAATTATATCAAGCATCTTCAACAAAAATGGTATGAAATTAGAAATCAATCACAAGACAAAACACAAAAATGTGAATATTAAACAACATACTACTGAATAATCAATGATTACTGAATAAATCAGAGAAATGAAAAACTACCTAGGAACAAATGAGAAATACCCAAATCTATGAGAGGTAGGAATAGTGGTTCTGAGAGGGAAGTTCATAGCAATACAGACCTACCACACACTTAGAAAAGAAAAATCCCAAATAAACCCTCTAACTTTAGACTTAAAAGAACTAGAAAAAGAAGACTAAACAAAGCTCAAAGATAGTAGAAGGAAGGCAATATAAAGATCAGAGCAGGGGCTTTCCTGGTGGCGCAGTGGTTGAGAGTCCACCTGCTGATGCAGGGGACACGGGTTCATGCCCCGGTCCAGGAAGATCTCACATGCCACGGAGCGGCTGGCCCCATAAGCCATGGCTGCTGAGCCTGTGCGTCCAGAGCCTGTGCTCTGCAACAGGAGAGGCCACAACAGTGAGAGGCCCGCATACCGCAAAAATAAATAAATAAATAAAAATAAAAAAGATCAGAGCAGAAATAAATAAATAGAGAGTAAAAAATGGAAAAGATCAATGAAACCATGAGCTTGTCCTTTGAAACTGATGAGCCTTTAGATAGACTAACAAAGTAGAGAGTGAGCTCAAATAAATAAAATCAGAAATGAAAGATGAGGAGTTACAACCAACACCATAGAAATACAAAAGAACATAAGAAACCAGTAAGAACAATTACACACACAAAAAATGGAAAACCCAGGAGAAATGGATAAATTTGTAGAAACATGCAATATTCCAAGACTAAATCAGGAAGAAATAGAAAATCTAAACAGACTGAGCAATACAAATGAATTTGAATCAGTAATAAAAAAAATCCTAACAAACAGGACAAGATGGCTTCATTGGTGAATTCTACAAAACATTCAAATATTTAATGCCTATCCATTTCAAATTTTTTCAAAGTTGATAAGAAGGGAAACCTTCCAAACACATTTTACAAAGCCAGAATTACCCTAATACCAAAACCAAACAAGAATACCACAAGAAAAGAAAATTACAGGACACTATCTCTGATGAACATAGACACAAAAATCCTCAAGAAAATGTTAGCAAATTGAAACCAACAATACATTAAAATGATCATACACTACAATCAAGTGAAATTTATTCCAGGAAATGCAAGGATGGTTTACCATCCTCAAGTCAATCAATGTGATGTATTAAAAAAATAAAGGATAAAAAATCATATAATCATTTTAATAGATGCAGAAAATGCATTTGATAAGTTAAGCATCCACTTATGATTAAAACTTGGAGAGGAGAACAAAATGACAGAGTATGAGGACTCTGAGCCCACCTCCCCCCACAAACACATCAAAACTACATCTACACATGGAGTAATTCTCACTGAAAACAAATTGGACACTGGTAGAAAGACTCTTCTCCAACCAAGGCTATAAAGAAAGATGCACATGGAGTCAGGTAGGAAG
The DNA here is from genome assembly GCF_025265405.1 of Mesoplodon densirostris. Classification (NCBI taxonomy): domain Eukaryota; kingdom Metazoa; phylum Chordata; class Mammalia; order Artiodactyla; family Ziphiidae; genus Mesoplodon; species Mesoplodon densirostris. Next base: position 53,350,721 of record NC_082667.1, on the reverse strand, counting down.
GGAGGAGAAGTGATCAGGTTGGGACTCACACCCTTAGGAGGAAACACAGAAGAGGAGGAGGGTATCACAGGCTTGAAGATCCTTCCTGGGAAGTGTGGGATTTAAGCCATATATCAAGCACCCCAGCCCTGGGGTTGAACAATGGCAAGACAAGTACTTTTATGTGGTTTGGAAACCAATGGGACTTATAGGAAGGCTGTAAGAAACTGAGACTCTGCTCATGAAGAGCACACACACACACTTCCTTACTCTGGGAAACAAGGCAGAAAAAGCATATTGAAACTGCTCAGGACTCTGGCTGGTTTCCTACAACTGTCCCAACATGGCCCAGGCTCCTCTAGCTCCGTCACAACTCCACATTAGAGTGAAGGTTACTGTTGCTGAGGAGAGGACATACTTGGGGAAGACAGAGCTGGCTTGGGCCTGGCTCTGTATCTGAACAGGGCAGGGGTGGCCATTACTGATGTGCATGGAGGCAGCAGACCAGGAGATGTCTGAAACACTGACTCACATGCCAGGATCATCATAGCATGTGCTATAGCCCATGCCAAGAACTGGCTCTGGCCCCTTTAGCTCCAGTGAAGATCCCCACTAGGGTGAAGGCTGCTGTTACTGAGGAAAGTGCACACTGTGGGGGTTAAAACTGGCTCAGACATGGAAGTGCATCTGAATGGGCTGAGGGAAGCCACTGTTGGCATTCATAGAGGTGGTGGGTCAGAAATTGGCTGGAGCTCTGACCATTGTGTTGAAACCATCCCAGTATATGCCCCAGCCCATACTGGCACCCATTCTGGCCCCTTTTGCTTCAGTGTTCTCCCATTTATGGCAAAGGTGCCATTGCCAGGCAGGGAGCAAGTGCACATTTTGAGGGAATGGAACCAGCTCAGATCCAAACCTAAGGGCTTCTGCTCAAGCATATTGGGGCCCAACCCCACCACTGATAGGGTAGTAATAGCCACTGAGCATAGGAGAAGCCATGGCTCACATCTGGATCTGGCTCTATCCCCACCATCTCTGAACCCCACCTCCAAACAAGGTGATATCTGCTAGCACAAACTGGGGAAAGAAGTGACCGGTACTCACTTCAGATCAAGCTCTCCCACCAAAGCCACTGGGCACATGCAGATTGCATAGGGATACTCTCACACAATGACACCTATTCAGGATGAGGATAGGTAACTGCTTCACCTAATTTCATAGAGAAATAGAAAGTTAAACAAAATGAAAAAACAGAGGAATTTATTTCAAACAAAAGAACAAGAAAAAACTGAAAAAATAACTAATGGAATAGAGATAAATAATTTAATTGATAAAAATGGAAAGGATTAGTAATAAAAATGCTAACTGAGATTTGGAAGAGAATAGATGAACACAGTGAAAATTTTAATAAGTATGTAGGAAATATGAAAAAGAACCAGTCAGAGCTGAGGAATAAAATGACTGAAATGAAAAACACACTAGAAGGAATTAAGATCAGACTAGGTCACAGAAGAAAGAATAAGTGATCTGGAAGATAAAATAATTAAAAAATCATTAAATTAGAACAGGAAAAAAGAAAAACAAATTCAAAAAATGAGAACAGTTTTAAAGGACATCTGGACAACATCAAATGTACTAACACTTGCAATATAGTGGCTTCAGAAGAAGAGAGAGAAAAAGGGCTCGAAAATTTATTTTATGAAATTATGGGTGAAAACTTCCTGAACCTGAGAAGAAACAGATATTCAGGTATAGGAAGCACAGAGAGCCCCAAACAAGATGAACCCAAAGAGGCACACACCAAGGCAGATCATAATTAAAATGGAAAAAGTTAAAGATAAAAAGAGATTTTAAAAAGCAGCAAAAGACAAAGAGTCATATACAAGGGAATCTGCATAAAGCTAGAAGATGATTTCTCTGCAGAAGTTTTGCAGGCTAGAAGGGAGTGGCATGGCATATTTAAAGGGCTGAAAGGGAAAATACCACAACCTAGGACACTGTACCCAGCAAGACTATGATTTAGAATAGAAGGACAGATAAAATAACTACTCAGAAAAGCAAAAAATAGAGTTAACCAATACTAAACCTACAATAAAAGAACTGTTGAAGTGTCTTCCCTAAATGGAAAAGGAGTAAGAATATATAGGAAAGGAAAAAATCAACAGGAAAGGCAGGTATATAGTAAGGATTGAAGATTATTTAAATAAGTCAGTATGTAGATTAAAAGACAAAAAATGTAAAGCAACTATAACTACAATAAGCAGTTAAGGGATATACATGAAGATGTAACAAAAGGCATAAAAAACACAAAATGTGGGGAGGGGAGTGAAAAATTTATATTTTTTAGAATGTGTTTAAACCTAAACTACTACCAGTTTAGAACAAGTAGATATAACTATGGGTCAAAATATATGAACCACATAGTAACCACCAATTAAAAAAAACTAGAATAGGTACACAAAAAGTGAAAAGAAAGAAACTCAAGCATAGTACAAAAGAAAAACATCAAACCACAATGTTAGAAACAAAAAGATGTGAACAAAGAAGAAAAACAAAAACAATTAGAAAACAAGTAATAAAATGGCAATAAGTACAAACCTGTCAATAAATACTTTCAATATCAATAGATTAAATGCTCTGGTCAAAAGAAATTGGGTGACTGATTGAATCAAAACAACAACAACAAGACCCTTCAATATGCTGCCTACATGAGACTCACTTCAGGGCAAAAGACAGACACAGACTGAAAGTGCAGGGATGGAAAAATATATTTCATGCAAACAGAAATGATAAGAAAACAGGGGTAGTAATACTCATATCAGACAAAATAGACTTTAAAACAAGGCTATAACAAATAAGGGCATTATAAAATAAGAGGACATTATACTCATTAACCTAAATGCATCCAATAAAAGAGCACCTACATATATAAAGCAAGTACTAACAGACATAAAGGGAAAAACTGACAATAACACAAAATAGTAGGGGACTTTAACACCCCACTGACATCAATGGACAGGTCATCCAGACCGAAAAATCAATAAGGCAACAGTCTTAAATGTCTTAAATAAAACAAAAGGCCAGTTGGACTTAATAGATATCCACAGGACATCACATTCAAAACCAGCAGAATACACATTATTTTCACGTGCACATGGAATGTCCTCCAGGATAAATCACATACTAGGCTACAAAATAAACCTCAACAAATTTAAAAGATTAAAATTATATCAAGCATTGTTTTCCAATCACAAGAGTATGAAACTAGAAATCAACTACAGAAAGAAAAATGGGAAAAGATGAAACACATGGTGACCAAAAACCAATGAGTCAATGATAAAACCAAAGAGGAAATCAGAAAATACCTCAAGATAAATGTAAATGAAAATATAACTTTCCAAAATCTATGGGATGCACCAAAAGCAGGTATAAGAATAAAGTTTATAGCAGTATAGTCCTTCCTCAAGAAACAAACAAACAAAACCCTCAAATAAACAACCTAACCTACCACCTGAAAGAATTAGAAAAAGGACAAACCAAGCCCACAGTCAGCAAATGGAAGGAAATAATAACTATCAGAGGGGAAATAAATAAAATAGAGATTAAACAAAAATAGAAAAGATCAATGAACTAAGAGCTGTTTTTTTTTGAAAAGGTAAACAAAATTGATAAATCTTTAGCCAGGCTCACCAGAAGAAAACAGAGAGAATCCAAATAAACAAAATGATAAATGAAAGAGAAGAAATAACAATCAATACCACAGAGATACAAAAACTCATAAAAGAATACTATAAACAATTGTATGGCAACAAATTGGACAACCTAGAAGAAATGGACAAATTTCTAGAAACATTCAACCTGACAACACTGAATCAAGAAGAAACAGACAATTTGAACAGACTGATCACTAGAAGTGAAATAGAATCTGCAATAATAATAATAATAATAAATCCCTGAAGACAAAAGTCCAGGACTGAACAATTTTACTGGGGAATTCTACCAAACATATAAAGAAGAACTAATACCTATCCTTTTCAAACTATTCTGAAAAATTGAAGAGGAATAAATAATCTCAAATTGATTCTATGAGGCCAAAACCCTGATACCCTGATACCAAAATAAGACAAAGATGCTACAAAAAAAAATTATAGATCAATATCTTTGATGTATGTAGATGCAAAAATCCTCAACAAATTATTAGCAAACCATATCCAACAATATATAAAAAGGATTCTACACCTTGATAAAGTTGGATTTATTCTAGGTTCACAAGGTTGGCTCAACATGCACAAACTGATCAATGTGATATATCACATTAAAAAAAGAAGGATAGGTGCAGAAAAATTGTTTGAAAAAATTCTACATCCATTCATGAAAAACAACTCTCATCAAAGTGGGTATTATTATATTTCAACATAATAACAACCCACCGTTAATATCATACTCAACAGTGAAAAGTCAAAAGCCTTCCTGCTAAATTCAGGAATAAGACAAAGATGCCCATTCTCTCCACTTCTATTTAGCATAACACTGGAAGTCCAAGTCACAGCAATTAGATAAGAACAAGATATAAATGGGAGGAGCTTCAAGATGGCGGAAGAGTAAGATATGGAGATCACCTTCCTCCCCACAAATACATCAGAAATACATCTAAATGTGGAAGAACTCCTACAGAACACCTACTGAACGCTGGCAGAAGACCTCAGACCTCCCAAAAGGAAAGAAACACATCTAAATGTGGAAGAACTCCTACAGAACGCCTACTGAACGCTGGCAGAAGACCTCAGACCTCCCAAAAGGCAAGAAACTCCCCACATACCTGGGTAGAGCAAAAGAAAAAAGAAAAAACAGAGACAAAAGAATAGGGATGGGACCTGCACCAGTGGGTGGGAGCTGGGAAGGAGGAAAGGTTTTCACATACTAGAAGCCCCTTTGCAGGAGGAGACTGTGGGTGGCAGAGGGGGGAAGCTTTGGAGCTACAGAGGAGAGCACAGCAACAGGGGTGCAGACGGCAAAGCAGAGAGATTCCTGCACAGACGATTGGCGCCGATCAGCACTCACCAGCCCGAGAGGCTTGTCTGCTCACCCACCGGGACGGGTTGCGGGCTGGGAGCTGAGGCTCTGGCTTCAATTGGATCCCAGGGAGAGAACTGGGGTTGGCTGCGTGAACACAGCCTGAAGGGGGCTAGTATGCCACAGCTAGCCGGGAGGGAGTCCGGGAAAAAGTCTGGAACTGCTGAAGAGGCAAGAGACTTTTTCTTCCCTCTTTGTTTCCTGGTGCGCAAGGAGAGGGGATTCAGAGTGCTGCTTAAAGGAGCTCCAGAGATGGGCATGAGCCGCGGCTATCAGCGTGGACCCCACAGACGGGCATGAGATGCTAAGGCTGCTGCTGCAGCCACCAAGAAGCCTGTGTGCAAACACAGGGCACTATCCACACCTCCTCCCAGGAGCCAGTGCAGCCCGCCACTGCCAGGGTCCCATTATCCAGGGAGAACTTCCCCGGGAGAACACGCAGCGCACCTCAGGCTGGTGCAATGTCACAAGGGCTCTGCAGTCGCAGGCTCAGCCCGCATCCTGTACCCCTCCCTCCCCCTGGCCTGAGTGAGCCAGAGCCCACTAATCAGTTGCTCCTTTAACCCCGCCCTGTCTGAGCGAAGGACAGACGCCCTTAGGCGACCTACATGCAGAGGCGGGTCCAAATCCAAAGCTGAACCCTGGGAGCTGTGCGAACAAAGAAGAGAAAGGGAAATCTCTCCCAGCAGCCTCAGGAGCAGGGGATTAAATCTCCACAGTCAACTTGATGTGCCATGCATCTGCGGAATACCTGAATAGACAACAGATCATCCCAAATTGAGGAGGTGGACTTTGGGAGCAATGATATATATATATATATATATTTTTTTTTCCCCTTATTTCTCTTTTTGTGAGTGTGTATGCGTATGCTTCTGTGTGATTTTGTCTGTATAGCTTTGCTTTTACCACTTGTCCTAGGGTTCTGTCTGTCCATCTTTTTTTTTTTTTTTTTTTTTTTTAGTACAGTTTTCAGTGCTTGTTATCATTGGTGGATTTCTTTTTTGGTTTGGTTGTTCTCTTCTTCTGTTTTTTTTTTAATTACTTAAAAATATTTTTTTAATAATTATGTTCTGTTTTTTATTTTAATAACTTAAATTCAATTTTATTTTATTATCTTTTCTTTCTTTCTTTCATTCTTTCTTTCTCCCTTTTATTCTGAGCCATGTGGATGACAGGCTCTTGGTGCTCCAGCCAGGCATCAGGGCTGTGTCTCAGAGGTGGGAGAGCCAAGTTCAGGACATTGGTCCACCAGAGACCTCCCAGTTCCATGCAATATCAAACGGTGAAAATCTCCCAGAGATCTCCATCTCAAGGCCAAGACCCAGCTCCACTCAATGACCAGCAAGCTACAGTGCTGGACACCGTATGGAAAACAACTAGCAAAACAGGAACACAAACGAACCCATTAGCAGACAGGCCGCCTAAAATCACAAGGTCACAGACACCCCAAAACAAACCACCAGACATGGACCTGCCCACCAGAAAGACAAGATGGAGCCTCATCCACCAGACCACATGTACTAGTCCCCTCCACCAGGAAGCCTACACAACCCACCGAACCAACCTTAGCCACTGCGGGCAGACACCAAAAATAACGGGAACTACAAACATGCAGCTTGCGAAAAGGAGACCTCAAACACAGTAAGTTAAGCAAAATGAGAACTAAGAAACACAAAGCAGATGAAGGAGCAAGGTAAAAACCCACCAGACCACACAAATGAAGAGGAAATAGGCAGTCTAGCTGAAAAAAGAATTCAGATTAATGATAGTAAAGATGATCCAAAATCTTGGAAATAGAATGGAGAAAATAAAAGAAACGTTTAACAAGGACCTAGAAGAGCTAAAGAGCAAACAAATAATCATGAATAACACAATAAATGAAAGTAAAATTTCTCCAGAAGGGATCAGTAGCAGAATAACTGAGGCAGAAGAAAGCATAAGTGACGTGGAATATCAAATAGTGGAAATAGCTACTGCACAGCAGAATAAAGAAAAAACAATGAGAAGAATTGAGGACAGTCTCAAAGACCTCTGGGACAATATTAAATGCACCAACATTCGAATTATAGGGGTCCCAAAAGAAGAACAGAAAAAGAAAGGGACTGACAAAATATTTGAAGAGATTATAGTTGAAAACTTCCCTAATATGGAAAAGGAAATAGTTAATCAAGTCCAGGAAGCACAGAGAGTCCCATAAAGGATAAATCCAAGGAGAAACATGCCAAGTCACATATTAATCAAACTATCAAAAATTAAATACAAAGAAAGAATATTAAAAACAGCAAGGGAAAAAAAAACAAATAACATACAAGGGAATCCCCATAAGGTTAACAGCTGATCTTTCAGCAGAAACTCTGCAAGCCAGAAGAGACTGGCAGGACATATTTAAAGTGATGAAAGGGAAAAACCTAAAAACCAGGATTACTCTACCCAGCAAGGACCTCATTCAGATGTGACGAAGAAATTAAAACCTTTACAGACAAGGAAAAGCTAAGATTATTCAGCACCACCAAACCAGCTTTATAACAAATGCTAAAGGAACTTCTCTAGGCAGTAAACACAAGAGAAGGAAAAGACCTAAAATAACAAACCCAAAGCAATTAAGAAAATGGGAATAGGAACATACATATTGATAATTACCTTAAATGTAAATGGATTAAATGCTCCAACCAAAAGACATAGACTGGCTGAATGGATACAAAGACAAGACCTGAATATATGCTGTCTACAAGACACCCACTTCAGACCTAGGGACACACACAGAGTGAAAGTGAGGTGATGGAAAAAGATATTCCATGCAAATGGAAATCAAAAGAAAACTGGAGTATCAATTCTCATATCAGACAAAATAGACTTTAAATGAAAGAGTATTACAAGAGACAAAAAGGACACTACATAGTGATCAAGGGATCAAACCAAGATGAATATACAACAACTGCAAATATTTATGCACCTAACATAGGAGCATCTCAATACATAAGGCAAATACTAACAGCCATAAAAGGGGAAATCAATAGTAACACAATCATATTAGGCGACTTTAACACCCCACTTTCACCAATGGACAGATCATCCAAAATGTAAATAAATAAGAAAATACAAGCTTTGGGCTTCCCTGGTGGCGCAGTGGTTGAGAGTCCGCCTGCCGATGCAGGGGATACGGGTTCGTGCCCCGGTCTGGGAGGATCCCACATGCCGCGGAGCGGCTGGGCCCGTGAGCCATGGCCGCTGGGCCTGTGCGTCCGGAGCCTGTGCTCCGCAATGGGGGAGGCCACAACAGTGAGAGGCCCGCGTACAGCAAAAAAAAAAAAAAAAAAAAAAAGAAAATACAAGCTTTGAATGATACATTAAACAAGAGGGAGTTAAATGATATTTATAGCGCAATCCATTCAAAAACAACAGAATACACTTTCTTCTCAAGTGTTCATGGAACATTCTCCAGGATAGATCATATCTTGGGTCACATATCAAGCTCTGGTAAATTTAAGAAAATTAAAATCATATCAAGTATCTTTTCTGACCACACGCTATGAGACTAGATAACAATTACAGGAAAATATCTGTAAAAAATACAAACACATGGAGGCTAAACAATACACTACTTAAGAACCAAGAGATCACTGAAAAAGTCAAAGAGCAAATGAAAAAAATACCTAAAAACAAACGACAATGAAAACACAATGACCCCAAACCTATGGGATGCAGCAAAAGCAGTTCTAAGAGGGAAGTTTATAGCAATACAATCCTACCTTAAGAAAAAGGGAACAACTCCAATAAACAACCTAACCTTGCACCTAAAGCAATAAGAGAAATAAGAACAAAAAACCCCCAAAGTTAGCAGAAGGAAAGAAATCATAAAAATCAGATCAGAAATAAATGACAAAGATATGAAGGAAACAATAGCAAAGATCAATAAAACTAAAAGCTGGTTCTTTGAGAAGATAAACAAAATTGATAAACCATTAGCCAGACTCATCAAGAACAAAAGGGAGAAGACTCAAATCAATAGAATTAGAAATGAAAAAGAAGAAGTAACAACTGACGCAGCAGAAGTACAAAGGATCATGAGAGATTACTACAAGCAACTACATGCCAATAAAATGGACAATCTAGAAGAAATGGACAACTTCTTAGAAATGCACAACCTGCCAAGACTGAACCAGGAAGAAATAGAAAATATGAACAGACCAATCACAAGCACTGAAATTGAAACTGTGATTAAAAATCTTCCAACAAACAAAAGCCCAGGACCACATGGCTTCAGAGGCGAATTCTATCAAACATTTGGAGAAGAGCTAACATCTATCCTTCTCAAGCTCTTTCAAAACGTAGCAGAGGGAGGAACACTTCCAAACTCATTCTACGAGACCACCATCACCCTGATATCAAAACCAGACAAAGATGTCATTAAAAAAGAAAATTACAGGCCAATGACACTGATGAACATAGACGCAACAATCCTCAACAAAATACTAGCAAACAGAATCCAACAGCACATTAAAAGGATCATACACCATGATCAAGTGGGGTTTACCCCAGGAATTCTGGGATTCTTCAATATATGCAAATGAAGTAATTCGATACACCATATTAAAAAATTGAAGGATAAAAACCATAAAATCATCTCAATAAATGCAGAGAAAGCTTTCAACAAAATTCAACACCTGTTTATGATAAAAACCCTCCAGAAAGTAGGCATGGATGGAACTTACCTCAACATAATAAAGGCATATATGACAAACCCACAGCCAACATCATCCTCAATGGTGAAAAACTGAAACCATTTCCACTAAGATCAGAAACAAGACAAGGTTGCCCACTCTCACCACTTTTATTCAACATAGTTTTGGAAGTATTAGCCACAGCAATCAGAGAAGAAAAAGAAATAAAAGGAATCCAAATCAGAAAAGAAGTAAAGCTGTCACTGTCTGCAGATAACATAATACTATACATAGAGAATCATAAAGATGCTACCAGAAAACTACTAGAGTTAATCAAAGAATTTGGTAAAGCAGCAGAATACAAAATTAATGCACAGAAATCTCTAGCATTCTTATACACTAATGATGAAAAATATGAAAGTGAAATTAAGAAAACAACCCCATTTACCATTGCAAAAAGAGTAAAATGCCTAGGAATAAACCTACCTATGGAGACAAAAGACCTGTGTGCAGAAACTTATGACACTGATGAAAGAAATTAAAGATGATACAAATAGATGGAGAGATATACCATGTTTTTGGATTGGAAGAATCAACATTGTGAAAATGACTCTACTACCCATAACAATCTACATATTCAATGCAAACCCTATCAAACTACCAAGGGCATTTTTCACAGAACTCAAACAAAAAATGTCACAATTTGTATGGAAACACAAAAGACCCCGAATAGCCAAAGCAATCTCGAGAAAGAAAAATGGAGCTGGAGGAATCAGGCTCCCTGCCTTCAGGCTATACTACAAAGCTACAGTAATCAAGACAGTATGGTACTGGCACACAAACAGAAATATAGATCAATGGAACAGGATAGAAAGCCCAGAGATAAACCCACTCACATATGGTCACCTTATCTTTGATAAAGGAGGCAAGAATATACAATGCAGAAAAGACAGCCTTTTCAGTAAGTAGTGCTGGGAAATTGGACAGCTACATGTAAAAGAATGAAATTAGAACACTCCTTAACAGCATACACAAAAATAAACTCAAAATGTATTAAAGTCCTAAATGTAAGGCCAGAAACTATCAAGCTCTTAGAGGAAAACATAGGCAGAACACTCCATGACATAAATCACAGCAAGATCCTTTTTGACCCACCTCCTAGAGAAATGGAAATACAAACAAAAATAAACAAATTGGACCTAATGAAACTTAAAAGCTTTTGCACAGCAAAGGAAACCATCAACAAGACCAAAAGACAACCCTCAGAGTGGGAGAAAATATTTGCAAATGAAGCAACTGACAAAGGATTAATCTCCAAAATTTACAAGCAGCTTATGCAGCTCAATATCAAAAAAACAAACAACCCAATCCAAAGATGGGCAGAAGACCTAAATAGACATTTCTGCAAAGAAGATGTACAGATTGCCAACAAACACATGAAAGAATGCTCAATATCATTAATCATTAGAGAAATGCAAATCAAAACTACAACGAGATATCTTCTCACACTTGTCAGAATGGCCATCATTACAAAATCTACAAACAATAAATGCTGGAGAGGGTGTGGAGAAAAGGGAACCCTCTTGCACTGTTGGTGGGAATGTGAATTGGTACAGCCACTATGGAGAACGTATGGAGGTTCCTTAAAAAAGTAAAAATAGAACTACCATACCACCCAGCAATCCCACTACGCAGCATATACCCTGAGAAAACCATAATTCAAAAAGAGTCATGTACCAAAATGTTCATTGCAGCTCTATTTACAATAGCCAGGACATGGAAGCAACCTAAGTGTCCAGTGACAGATAAATGGATAAAGAAGATGTGGCACATATATACAATGGATTATTACTCAGCCATAAAAAGAAACGAAATTGAGTTATTTGTAGTGAGGTGGATGGACCTAGAGTCTGTCATACAGAGTGAAGTAAGTCAGAAAGAGAAAAACAAATACTGTATGCTAACACATATATATGGAATCTAAAAAAAAAAGGGGGGGCATGAAGAACCTAGGGGCAAGATGGGAGTAAAGATGCTGACCTACTAGAGAATGCACTTGAGGATATGGGGAAGGTGAAGGGTAAGCTGTGACAATGTGAGAGAGTGGCATGGACATATATACACTACCAAACATAAAATAGATAGCTAGTGGGAAGCAGCCGCATAGCACAGGGAGATCAGCTCGGTGCGTTGTGACCACCTAGAGGGGTGGGATAGGGAGGGTGGGAGGGAGGGAGACACAAGAGGGAAGAGATATGGGAACATATGCATATGTATAACTGATTCACTTTGTTATAAAGCAGAAACTGACACACCATTGTAAAGCAATTATACTCCAATAAAGATGTTAAAAACAAACAAACAACAACAACAAAAAGATAGGCTATCATCAAAAAGACCACAAAAAACAACTGTTGGCAAGGATGTGGATAAAAGTGAACCCCAGTACACTGTTGATGGGAATGTAGATTGTTGCAGCCACTGTGGGAAATAGTATGGCAGCTCCTCAAAAAAACTGAAAATATAAATATCATATGATCCAGAATTTCCACTCCTGGGGATATATCTGAAGAAAATGAAAACACTGATTTGAAAATATCATGCACCCCAATATTCATCACAACATTATTCAAAATATCCAAGATACACAAGCAAGGTAAATGTCCATCAACTGATGACATTTATATACATACACACACACACAATGGTATATTACTGAACTATAAAAAAGAATGAAAGTTTGCCATTTGCAACAACATGGATGTACCCATATTATCCTTAGTGAAATATGTCAGACAGAGAGAGACAAATATTGTATATTATCACTTATATGTAGAATTGAAAAAATGAAATAAACAGATGAGTACAACAAAGCAGAAATAGATGTATAGATATAGAGAATAAACTAGTGGTTACCAGGGTAGAGGGAAAAGGGAGGTGTAATGTTGGGGTAGGGGATTAAGATGTACAAACTACTATGTTTAAAATAAACAAGCTACAAGGATGTATTTTACAGCACAGGGAATATAGCCAATATTTTACAATAACTTTAAATGGAATATAATCCAGAAATGTATGAAAATCTATAAAAATATCAAATCACTACATTGTACATCTGAAACAAATATACTTCAATTTAAAAACAACTCTCAATCAAGTGAGTATAGAGGGAATATACTCAACATAATAAAAGCCGTATATATATTATAAATCCACAGTTTACATCACACTCAATTACAAAAAGCTGAAATCTTTTCCTCCAAGATCAAGAACAAGACAAGGATGCCCACTGTCACCACTTTCATTCAACATATTATTGGAAGTACTAGCCTCAGCTGTTAGGCATAAAAAAAAAGAAAAGGCAACACTATGGTAAAGAGCAAGTAATACTGCTACTATTTGGAGATGACATGATATTACATATAAAAAATCCTAAATACTCCACCCCAAAATTATTAGAACTAAGAAATGAAGTCAATAAAATTTCAGGATACAAATTAATATATAGAAATCTGTGTCACTTCTATACACTAATAACAAACTATCAGAAAGGGATTTTAAGAAAACAGTCCCATTTATAATTGTATCAAAATTTAAAAAATACCTAGGAATAAATTTAACCAGGGAGGTGAAAGATGTATACACTGAAAGCTATAGACACTGAGGAAAGAAATTGAAGAAGACACAGAAATCGACAGCTATTTTGTGCTTATGGATTGGAAGAATTAATATGGTAAACTATTACAAGTATTCACCCAAAGGAACCTAAAATTCAATGCAATCCCTATCTAAATGACACTGCATATTTCACAGAACTGGAACAAATAATTCTAAAATTTGTATGGAAAAATAAAAGACCCTAAATAGCCAAAGAAATATTGAGAAAGAAGAACAGATCTAGAGGTACCACACTTCCTGTTTTCAAACTGTACAACAAAGCTATAGTAATCAAAACAGTATGGTGTTGGCACAAAAACAGACATATGGATCAATGGAAGAGAACTGAAAGCACAGAAATAAACCCACAGCTTTATGGAAAATTAATCTATGAAAAAATACACAATGAAATATGTGTATTTCAAAGAATACACAATGGAGAAAGGACAGTCTCTTCAGTAAACGGTGCTGAGAAACCTAGACAGACACATGCAGAAGAATGAAACTAGAACACTATCTTACACCACATACACAAATTAACTCAAAATGGATTAAAGACTTGAATGTAAGAGCTGAACCACAAAATTCCTAGAAGAAAATATAGGCAATATCCTTATTAGCATTGGCCTCAGCAATGCTTTTGTGGATCTGACTCCAAAGGCAATGAAAACAAAGCAAAAATAAACTGATGGGGTTAAATCAAACCAAAAACTTATGCACAGTGAAGGAAACCATCAACAAAATGAGAAGGAAATAAATGGGAGAAATATTTGTAAATCATATATCCAAAAAGGTGTTAACATCCAAAATACATAAAGAACCTATACAACTCAACAACAACAACAGACAAACAAATCCAATTAAAAAATGGGCAGATGGGCTTCCCTGGTGGCACAGTGGTTGAGAGTTTGCCTGCCGATGCGGGGGACACGGGTTTGTGCCCCGGTCCAGGAAGATCCCACATGCCGTGGAGCGGCTGGGCCCATGAGCCATGGCTGCTGAGCCTGCGCATCCGGAGCCTGTGCTCCGCAACGGGAGAGGCCACAGCAATGAGAAGCCTGCATACTGCAAAAAAAAAAAAAAAAAAAAAAGGGCAGATGATCTGAACATATATTTTCCCAAAGAAGTCATATACTGGCCAGCAGGCACATGAAAAGATGTTCAACATCACTCATTATCAGGGAAACATAAATCAAAACCATAATCAGATATTGTATACAGTGATAAGATATCTTTGTACATAAAGAAACACCATGTTTATTTGATAGGCATGAAGAATGGGTGTCTTTCCTGTAAAAACATACAATATGCTTTCTATCCAGGCATTTTACTTAGATGGGTAGAAAAACTATTATGGAAATGATCCTAATATATTTAGAGTAAGTGTGTTGTGAGAAATTTTTCTAAGAGAGAAAGATAGAGGTGGAGATTACGGGTTACTTTTAGAGACTGATGATCTATTTTCTGGAGTCCTCTACCTGCTATAAACAATAATGGAAATTGTTATCTTGGCTCCTTAGTATTACAGAGCCATTAAAAGAAGGCCACTGGAGATAGGTGTGTTGACTGCAGAAGATCACAAGGGAACTTTCTGGTGTTATAGAAATGTCCTGTATCTTGGTAGGACTGGAGGTTACATGAGTACATGCATTAGTCAAAAATGGTTGGACTATGCATTTAAGCTCTATGTAAGTTATACTTCAATAAAAATACAAATTAAAAATTAAAAGGGAAGCTAGCATAGGGAAAGAATTCTTGTTAATTCCTCAAGATCCTTGCTTGTACTTAATTTAGACCCTCTGTCTCACACTCTGTGGAGGTGACTCAAGAAGACTGAAAATTAATCTGTTGCTTACTCTGAACAACAGCCCTACATCTTGTGCTATGTCCATATCCCACTGTTGAGATGACAGAATAATGGGATTATTGTGTGCATGTGTGTGTGTGTGTTTGCTGACATTGTGCATATGTGTGTGTATGTGTCTCATTCTTTCTTTAAGCCACAGTTTCTCCATTTGTAGAAAGGGAATAATAATATTTGCTCTATCTCACTCATAGACCTGTGGCTTCGGTTCAGTGATACAACATATTTGAAGGAGCTTCAAAAACTCTTAGCACTAATGAACTATCTGTGTCCAAATCATTTTGTCTGTATGTGTGGGGGTTATGTAAGTAGGGAGGCAAGTGCTCCTGGATTGTCTATTAATTTTTCTCTGCTCAAAGTTCCCAGGGTTTATACTTTTCAGCTAATGTCCCAGCAGATAATGCCATTTCTGGGTACTTATTCTTTCATCAGAATCAATCAAAAGTAGGTGCTCTGTTGTCTCCTGAGGACATATTTACTGAGTGCCTACAATATGCTATTTCCCACAGAGACTCTGGAGATCTGGATCTAATTTTGTCTGTGTTGATGATGCAGCATGGTTCCTGAGGCAACTAGGCTAAAGGCCAACTCTACTGAGAAGAACTGTGTGGCCATTTTCCTCTGACCCCAAATCTGTTTTCTGCACTAAGCTT
This sequence comes from Mesoplodon densirostris, assembly GCF_025265405.1. Taxonomy (NCBI): domain Eukaryota; kingdom Metazoa; phylum Chordata; class Mammalia; order Artiodactyla; family Ziphiidae; genus Mesoplodon; species Mesoplodon densirostris. The sequence goes on along the minus strand of NC_082667.1, from coordinate 53,334,834 downwards.
GTGCCTCCATCCTCAATAAGCTGGATGAGCTTCTCGCCTATGGAGACTGAAATAAGAGCATTTGTCTTCCAAAGGTGATCTCAGTCGGTTGAAAGGAGTGGACTGGATACTTTTTAAGCAAATGAAGCACTGGGGTCTTCCCCTAGTGCTCTAGAAGTGTTTGAGTTGCTAGGGTTGGGGAGTTGAGATTGAAATATTATTTCCAATGATAACTTTTCCTCCATGAAGATTTTCTCTAAAAAATGTTCTTTCGCATAAGCAACCACAAGTGTTTCAGTTCAACTTGGAAATGTACTCTTAAAGGTAATTAGAAGACAGTGAAATAATGATGGGAAATATCAAAGGGTGGCAACATAGGGTAAGAGTAGGTGTAGGTGTGTGTGTGTGTGTGTGTGTGTGTGTGTGTGCGTGCGTGTATTGTGTAATAAAATCTTTGGAGAGATAAAGGAAGCAGGAGCATATGTGAGCCAAGGAAGGCCTGGTAAGACGTAGGAAAGAAAGGCTAAGGACATAAGCTTTGAGTTTAACTTCTCAGTAGCTAAACTCAGACACAACCTTTGTTTTTTGAATTATGCCTGGCTACTTACCAATCACTCAGAACTTTGTTCAACCTAAGTGTTCATAGTTCCTAGATATTTTGAAACAATTGTAAGAAGAGACATTCAAATATTTTAGTCACGGGCTTCCCTGGTGGCACAGTGGTTGAGAGTCTGCCTGCCAATGCAGGGTATACGGGTTCGTGCCCCAGTCCTGGAAGATCCCACATGCTGCGGAGTGGCTGGGCCCGTGGGCCATGGCTGCTGAGCCTGAGTGTCCGGAGCCTGTGCTCCGCAATGGGAGAGGCCACAACAATGAGAGGCCTGCGTACCGAAAAAAAAAAATTTTAGTCACAAAAACAGAAAGACAGAAGTCCAAGTCAAGGAGGCAGAGTAGGAAGAATTTGAGCTTACCTCCTCCTATGGACATACTAAAATTACAACTACATATAGAACAACTATCTTTGAGAACAGCATGAAGATAAGCAGAATGGATTAACTACAACTAAGAATATAAAGAAGAGGTCACACTGAGATAGGAAGAAACAGCAGAGACATGGTATAGTTAGAATCCATACCTCTGGTGCAGTGACCCACAAATGGGAGGGAAACCAAAATATCAGAGGCATCCCTGAAGAGCAAGGGGTCTCACCTCCCATGTTAGGCTCCTCAGCCCAGGGGACCTATACTTGGAAGACAATCCTCCATAAAATCTGGCTTTGACAGCCAGTAAGGCTTTCATACAGGAGAGCCAGAGGGCTGTGGAAAACCAAAATTTAAATTCTTGAAGGGTTTTCACTCACACAAACTAACTTGCTCCAAGTTCTAGCACAGAGGCAGCAGCTTAAAAAGTGCCTGGGTCATATGAGAAGGAGATTCACTGTTCAACTTTAGGGCATGTGCTGGAGGGGCAGGGATCTGGTGGCACTTTCTCCGGGGATGAAAAAGCTGGCAGACACTCTTTCTTTCTTTTAACTTTCCTTACACCTAACTGGCCTGGCACTGGCTGGCACCATTTCTGTCACTCTCCAATAACCTAGCTAAGACTGTACATCTCACACCAATGTTCCCATGAAGACCAACCATGCCCAACCTGAATGACCTGTCCTGCTCCTGCAACATGGCCCCCAACTTGCCCTACTCAAGAAACCACCCCAACTGGGGCCAACACCACATTCCAGCAGGCCTGAAGTAGTTACAGCCGGGTCTTGCAGCTAGTCATGCTAGGGGACAGCCCCATCACATCAGCAGACCCAAAGCAGTCATAGTGGGACCTGTCAGTCAGCCAGGTCAAGCACCAGTCCTACCCACTAGCATACCCACAACAGTCACAAATGAGATCCCAGCTAGTTGGCCTGGGGGTCAAATTCACCCACCAGTGTACTCTCAACAACTGCTCTCCAACCACAACAGAAGGGCACATGCAGTCCACATAGGGGATACCCCTGGAGCACCTGGCTTTAGTGACCAGGGGGAATTGTTCCACGGGGTCCCACAGAATACCTTCCACATAAGGCCACTCTTTCAAGAATGGGAGACATAGCTGATATATCTAATACACAGAAACAAACACAGAGAGTGAAAAGACAAAGATATACCTTTCAAACAAAAGAACAAGAAAAAACCTCAAAAAAAGAACTAAATGAAACAGATGTAAACAATTTACCACATAAAGAGTTCAAATAATAGTCATAAAAATGCTCACTGAACTTGGGATAGAATGGATGAACTCAGTAAGAACTTCAACAGAGACACAAAAATTGTTAAAAAAACCAACCAGAACTGAAGAATACACTAATTGAAAAATCTGCTAGAGGGAATCAATAGTGGATTAGATAATGCAGAAGAATGGATCAGCAATCTGGAAGACATTGTAGTGGAAATCACCCAATCAGAACAGCAAAAAGAGAAAACTTTTAAAAAATGAGGATAAGTTAAGAGACATTTGGGACAATATCAAGCACACTAATATTAATGTTATAGGGGTCTCAGAAGGATAAGAGAGAGAAAAGACAGAAAATGTATTTGAAGAAATAATGGCTGAAAACTTCCCTAACCTGGAGAAGGAAACAGATATCCAAGTCCAGAAAGGACAGATGAAAACAGAACCACAACAAGACAGGTTAGAGTTAAAATATCAAAAGATAAAGATAGAAAGATAATCTTAAAAGCAGCCAAAGAAAAACAACATGTTACATACAATGGAACCTACACAAGACTATCAGCTGACTTTTCAACAGAAACTTTACAGACAAGAAAGGAATGGTCTGATTTATTAAAAGTACTGAAAGGAAAAAAAAATCTTATACCAGGAATATGCCCCGGCAAGGTTATCTTTCAGAATTGAAGGAGAAATAAAGAGTTTTTCTGACAAACCAAAGCTAAGAGAGTTCATCACCATTAAACTGGCCTTACAAGAAATGTTAGAAGGACTCCTTTAAACAGAAAAGAAAAGGCCATAACTAGAAACATGAATATTATGAAAGAAAAAACCTTACCGGTGAAGGCAAACATAGTAAAGTAGTAGATCAAGCACCTATAGATCTAGTATGAAGTTTAAAAGACAAAAGTAGTAAAATTAGCTATATCTTATTTTACAAAGGGATAGATTGGGAGTTGGGACTTACATATACATATTGCTATATTAAAAATAGATAACTAACAAGGACCTACTGTACAGCACAGGGAACTCTGCTCAATATTTTTTAATAACCTAAATGGGAAAAGAATTTGAAAAAGAACAGATACATGTATATGTATAACTGAATCACTTTGCTGTACACCTGAAATAAACACAACATTGTTAATCAACTATACTCCAATATAAAATAATAAATAAATAATAAAATAATTACTTAAGCAACACAAAAATTTTTTTTAAAGATGTAAAATATGACATTAACAGCAAAACCTTTTGGAGAGAGGAGAATAAAAATATAGCGCTTTTAGAATGCACTTGAACTCAAGCAACCATCAATATAAAATTGACTGCTCTATATATGTTGCTATATATGAACTTCATGGTAGCCACGAGCCAAAAGTCTACAACAGATATACAAAAATAAAGAGAAAGGAATACAAATATAATACTAAAGAAAGTCATTAAACTGCAAAGAAAGAGAACAAGAGAAGAATAAAGGAACATAAGATCTACAAAAACCAGAAAACAATGAGCAAAATGGCAACAAGTACATATCTATTACTAATTACTTTAAGTGTGAATGGATTAAAAGCTTTAATCAAGACAGAGTGGCTGAATGGATAAAAAAACAAGACTCATATATATGTTGCCTACAAGAGACTCACTTTAGATCTAAAGACACACAGACTTAAAGTAAAGGGATGGAAAAAAGATGTTCCACTCGAATATAAACAAAAGGAAAGCTTAGGTGGCAATACTTGTATCAGACAACATAGACACAAATGAAAGTGGGACCACATTGTTCCAAAGTCTGTGGGACACAGCAAAAACAGTTCTAAGAGGGAAGTTTTTAGCTTTCCAGGCCTACCTCAGGAAACAAGAAAAATCTCAATAAACAATTTAACCTTACACCTAAAGGAACTGGGAAAAGAAGAATAAACCCCAAAGTTAGTAGAAGGAAGGAAACAAGAAAGATCAGAGCAGAAATAAATAAAATAGAGACTGAAGAAACAATAGAAAAGATCAATGATACTAAGAGTTGTTTTTCGGCAAAGAAACAAAATTGAGAAATATCTAGCCAGACTCATCAAGAAGATACAGCCCAAATAAATAAGATCAGAAGTGAAAGAGGAGGAGTTACAACCAACACCACAGAAATACAAAACATCGTAAGATAATACTACAAACAGTTATACACCAACAAATGGACAGTCTAGAAGATATGGACAAATTTCTAGAAATACAGAATTTTCCAAGACTGCATCAGGAAGAAATGGAAAATCTGAACATAACTGAGTTTGAATCAGTAATAAAAGAAATCCCAACAAAAAAAGTTCAGGACTGGACATCTTCACAGGAGAATTCTAAATATTTAAAGAAGAGTCAATACCTATCCTTTTCAAACTACTCCAAAAAATTTAAGAGGAATGATTTCAAACTCATTCTACAAGGCCAGTATTATCCTGATACCAAAACCAGACAAAAATTTAAAAAATATTACAGGCCAATATCCCAGATGAACAGAGATGCAAAAATCCTCAATAAAATAATAGCATACTGAATTCAACAATACATTAAAGGGATCATACACCATAATCAAGTGGCATTTATTCTAGGGATACCAGGATGATTCAACATCCTGAAATCAATCAATATCATACACCACATGAACAAAAGATAAAAATCATATGATCATATTAATAGATGTAGAAAAAGCATTTGACATTAAACACTCATTTATAATGAAAACTCTGAACAAAATGGGTATTGAAAGACCATATCTCAATATAATAAAGGCAATATATGACAAACACACAGGTAACATGGAAGGATAAGCTACTTCTTGGGTTGGAAAGATAAACATTGTTAAAATGATCACAATGCCAAAAGCAATCTACAGATTCAATGCAATCCCTATCACAATGCCCATGACATTTTTGATAGGGCTGAAACAAATAATCCTAAAATTTGTATAGAACCACAAAAGACCTGAAATAGCCAAAGCAATCCTAAGAAAGAACAAAGAACAAACTTAGAAGTACCACACTCCCTGCTTTCAAACTATATGACAAATCTATATTAATCAAAACATATGGTGCTGACACAAAAACACACACAGAGATCAATGTAACAGAAGAGGGAGATCAGAGGTAAAACCACACTTATACAGTCAGTTAATTTATTATAGGCAAACCAAAAATATGTAGTTGGGAAGAGACAGTCTCTTCAATAAATTATTTTGGGAAAACTGGAACAGCTATATTCAAAAGAATGAAACTGGACTACTTTCTTATACCACATACAAAAATAAACTCAAAATATATTAAAAACATAAATGTAAAATTTGAAACCATAAAATCCCTAAAAGAAAACTTAGGCAGTATGCTCTTTGATATTTATCTTAGCAATACTTTTTTTAGATCTGTCTCCTCAGGTAAGGGCTACAAAAGCAAAAATAAAGAAATGGGACTGCAATAAACTAAAAAGTTTTGCACAGCAAAGGAAGCCATCAGCAAAATGAAAAGGGAATCTACTGAATGGGAGAATGTACTGGCAATCATATACCCAATAATGGGTTAATATCCAAAATATGTAAAAAACTTACACAACTCATTATCATAAATACAAACAATTCAATTAAAAAATGGGGATATATAGATAGTCAACAGATACATGAAAAGATGCTGAATATCACTAATCATCAGGGAAATACAAATCAAAACCACAATGAGATATCACCTCACATCAGTCAAAATGATTACAAAAAGAGAAAGCAACTACTGTTGGCGAGGACATGGAGAAAAGGGAACCCTCACACACTGCTAGTGGGAATGCAAATTGGCAGAGCTACTATGGAAAACAGTATGGAGATGCCTCAAAAAATTAAAAATAGAACTACCATTTGATACAGCAACTCCTCTTCTGGGTATTTACCCCAAGAACATGAAAACACTACTTCAGAAAAGATATATGCACCCCTTTGTTCACTGCAGTGTTATTACATTAGCTAAGATATGGAAGCAACCTAAGTGTCCATTGATACATGAATGGACAAAAAAGAGGTGGTATGTACACACAATTGAATATTACTCAGCCATGAAAAAGAATGAAATCTGTCCATTTGCAACAACATGAATGGACCTAGAAAACATTATACTGAGTGCAATAAGTTAGACAGAGAAAGACAAATACTAACTGATTTCACTTACATGTGGAATCTCAAAAAAATAAATAAAATAAACAGAACAGAACAGAAACAGATCCATAGATACAGAGAACCAACTTGTGGCCATCAGAGGAGAGGGGAGTGGAGGTTCGGGCAAAATAGGTGAAGGGAATTAAGAGGTACAAACTTCCTATATAAAAGAAATGTCATGGGAATAAAATATATAGCATAGGAAATATAGTCAGTAATATTGCAATAAGTTTGTATGATGAAAGTTACTAAACTTGTGCTGATCAATTCTTAATGTATATGTGTTGAATCACTATGTTGTTCACCTGAAACTTATATAATACTGTATGTCTACTGTACTTCAATTAAAAAAAGACATATTTACATGGAGAAAAAAGAAGACATATTTACATGGAGAAAAAACACAGAAACAAATGCCTCTTGCTCTGCATAATGGCCACAAAAACAAATAACAAGGCTATCCTAGAAACCACAGGGGAGTAAAACCCTGAACAGTTTGAAGAGGTAATAAATGAAAATTAATTGCACAGAAGCCATTATTCCTAATTTAAGATGCATAAAATATCATTAGTGTTACCTCTATTGAGTGTTCTGTCATTACTGTTTTATTTTAGTAAACATAAAAATAAAGTCTTTCACAGGTTTTACTCCTGATCTCCTTCCCACTAAATTTTTATTTTTCATAGTATCTTAAGTTCTTGTAACAGGAACCACCCTCCTAGTTATTTTTCAGAAACCTATTCATAATGGTTATACTATATTATAAAAATATAAGTTGTTCTTGTTATTATTTTTATAACAGAAGTAATAATTAATTATTGTGATAAATATGAAAGGAATTACAGTTTATAACCTCCCTGGGCCTTAGTTTCCTCATCTTTGAAATCTGTTCATACGAGGGAAGTTATTAAAGCCTCTTTCCCTGATAATTTCCCAGTCTATTCACATTTCCCATAGCTCTAAGCACAAGGAGGCAACTTTAGTGACAAAGGCCTCCAGTTCTTTCTGGCAAATTCTTAAGATTAAGTTTATATCTAGAAAGTATGAAATCATTTGGAAAAAAGAAAAACATTGGTAAGAAAACAGAAAAAGCAATCATATTTTTATGTCACTTGTTTGCTTTCCTTTTTAAAAAAAATCAATCAGTTCTGAATTCCTTATCAAGACATTCAAGACCTCTATGATATTGCTCTAAATTACCTTTCCAACCCACTTCTATCCGTTCATCTTGCAACTGGCAGCCAGAGCACCTATTCCAGTAATACGCTAAGGTCTGACCCCTATCATGTACTTGCTCTCTTTTCTACCATTCAGGAAATCCCTTCTTCTATCTGTTTATAGAAGGTGTACCCTTCCTTCATGGTCAGAGCTCAAATGCCCACTTTCTTGGATTTTTCTAACTAGAACAAGACTTCCTTTTCTTTCATTCTCCAAACATATTGTCTATCTTGGAAGCATGGTCTATTAACACTGAAATACTTATTCCCTTCTTTTTTATGTTAAAATTAAAATATCATCTGATTTTCTTCTCCTTAGGTTAAGAGTTTCTTGAGGGAAAAATTAGGTCTTGTTCATACTTAAACCTCATACAAGTGGTTAGCAAAATGCATTTTTAATGTCCTAAAAAGAGTACCAAAGTAAGGGTCCGAAATATTGAGTTCCAGTTTTGAGCCCTTTAACAACTAACTATGTGGCTATAGACATTATTTAAACTCTATTAACCTCAATTATCTTGTGTAATATGAGGATAAAAACATCTACTCCACATGGAGGATTAAATGCTAAAGGGCTTTTAAAACTCTAAAATACTATATTACTTCAAGAATGAAAGTTATTAATGCTGTTCTTATAACTTTACTATTATGGTAGTCACTCAAAGACTATTAAATGTGTCTAAAAGAATGAAGGAGCAAAAGTAAGTAGATAATAAATGTCATATTTGAATTCAGTTAGAATGGAATAGCTATACACATTTATTTTCTTTCTCTCCTAAAACTCTATTAAAATAAAATTAAAGGCATTTTTTAATAGTTAAAAAAGCAATATTACAAAGAGAATAAAGAGGGGATAAGACTAGACAAGAGATTTCTACAAACTTTTAAAAATTTGGAAGTAGATGGGAAGGTAATACATGGCATAGCTGAGCAGGAGTTAAAACGACTTCTGAACCTGAAGAGGGATATACAAAGGAGGATGCAGCAGAGCCCCACTAGGATCCAAAGAAAGACTTGTAGCTTGTAACACCTAGGAAAGTGTCAATGGAGAAAGGAATAGGAATAAGAGGGTTGTTAAAACTGGTGTGCAAAGCAGTTATTTTTCATATTTCCTTCTGTCTTCTGTACTTCTGTGACCAGGGATTATTTCCTCTCCCCCTCCCTTCTCTTGCCATGACTCCACCTCCATGAGACTAGAACTTTATATTCTAGGGAAATAAATCCTGGGGGCTCTGGAATCATGCACACCAGGCATAGAGGAGAATGAAGGTGAGGTGTGGGGCCAAAAATTTAGGGAGATGAAGTGAGAGTCTGTGTTTTCAATTTAGAGCTCCAGTGTTCTTCCATTTGCTACTCCTAAATGCAAGGAAAACTGGTGTATCTCTCCAAAGCTAGAGGCTGGAGGACTTCTGTCTATAAAAAATAAAAGAGAAAACCCAGGAATAAAACATATAGAGAATCACATATGGAGGTGCTACAATGGGGGGAAGGGGTATTTGCCATCTCATTTCTCTAACATGGAACCCAAGGGTCAAAGCCAATTCTTACACACTTCCCTTTCCCCTACCCAGAAAGTCTTCAATTTGCCTATTAGTGTCTAATAATTAAATGTGAAGGAAGGAATGCTTTAAATATGGAGAGAGAGAGAGAGGGAAGGAAAACCCAAAGGAACAGAAGCTGGAAAAAATTCCAAATAAGAGAGAGAAAAGATAATAATGAACTCTTGAAACAAGTAGAGGATGTGATTTTTTTTAAAACAGTATAACTGGAGATAAAGAAAAATTTCTGGAAAATTAAAATTATGATTGTTTACTTAAAAAGAGATGGATTTTAAAAAATGTTCCAAAATTTCTTCCAGTAGCTGAACAAAAATCAAATTTGGAAAGTTAGCATAGGAAATAAGAGGTGATCTATTATTCAACAAATAGATATTTAAGTGAGATTAGAAGTTTGTTTCCCTAAAACTGGCTAGACACAGAGATAAACATTTTCTGTTCATCTGACTGAGACATCCACTGATTAGAAAAACAACCCTAACTGTAAGTCAGCACACCTAAAACTTGCTTACTCCTCTCAATAAAAATGTAAGGCAAAGAAACCCGTCTGAGACCCTCTAATCTTCAAATCTGGAGTGCTCTTCCTGTTGTTATAGTGTGAAAAAAAATCAATTTCCCTACTTGTTCTTTTTTTTTTCTTTGTCAATGGAGAGAAATCAATTAGAAAAGAAATGATAGAAGTTGTCACAAAAGCAAAGAACGTAAGTCTGCAGACTATGGGCCAGAGTGCCTATCTCTATAAATAAAGAAACACCTACATCAAGGTCAATAGGAATGAAAGCAAGATCCTAAGAAACATTCATGGAGAAGAAACATCAAGTCACCTCTCAGTAATCAGGGGTCAGAATGGAATCAGACTTTCAACAGCAATAATCAACTCTAAAATTAACTCAGAAATGTTTTCGAACTGCTAAAGCAATATGATTTCTAACCTGATCATCTATCCACAGACACACTTTCAGTCAGATATAACAATAGAATTAAAATGACTTCCCCCTTAGGAAGTTATTTAACAGCTAGAAGTATGCTCTAGTAATTAGAGGGTGCACTTCAGAAAAACAAAGAACTAAACAAGGAAGGATGTGTATGATTCAGGGAATGGGATGTCTCCTCCAGGAACATCCTAAGTGATGTCCTAAGTGAGAAGGCTTAGGACAACTGGAATGTAATCAGTTGTACAGGACAAGGAAACCAGAGGGCTCCAAAAGGGAGCCCTCCATGTAGAAGAAGGAAATCATACATTATTTGATTTTTAAAAAATAAATTTGGTAAAAATTTGTTGAAGTATTTCAGAATAACTGATGATAAACATAGAAAATTCATAAATAAAATAGTAATTTATTAAAATAATATATAATAAATGAATCCTAATATATAATTTGAAATGGCAGTGAATGGTATTTATGTGTTGTACTAATTATATTTTCATCAGACCTTTTATTTGATTTAAAAAAAATTGTGATAAAACTATGCTTAGAGCATGAAAATGGGGAACGCTATAGGTAAGAAAGCCAAAACCTCATCTACTATAACAGACATAAAAATGTCTAAAATGGATACATTCAGAAATGGTAATATAAGTGATTTATTTAGACATATACAGATCAGTACTGAAACTGAGCAGGACCCTGCAGGGCCTTCGCAGGTACAAAAGCCCCTCTGTGTCCCCCGTTTCTTGTTTGTAGATAAAAGGCTTTAGTATCCTAGGTTTTCCTTGAGTTCCAAAGAGGAGACTCAAAGAGTTACTAATTAGGGAAGTGAGGGAAGGCAGAAACCAAGAAAAAGCAGTCAAGCAAGAAAAGCAATGACAGCTTAAACAACAGTTCAGTGATAAAACACAGTCCTAGTTCATTCTCAAGGGATATACATAACAATCTGATGCATATGTATGAGGTGTTCTGCAGAAACTAAGACTCTCACCCAAGTAGAGAATGGTGACTGTATGCTGACCACAAGCACACAGCCCGCAGACTGTTTGGAATCAGAAGGTTGATGATTAAGATTTCACCCTGCTACATCATCATCAACCAATCAGAAGAAAGTCCATGAGCTGCAACTCTCACCACAAATGTTGCCCTTAAAAGCTCTTCCTTGAAAGCCATTTGAGAGTTTGGGTCTTTTGAGCATGAGCTGCCCATTCTCCTTGCTTGGTGCCCTACAAATAAATGCTGTACTTTCCTTCACCAGAACCCAGTATTAGTAGATTGGTTTTGCTGCATGTGGGTGAGTGAATCCAAGTTTGGTTTGGTAAGAATATTAATGAAAACATAAAAATACATGTGAGTTGAAAAGTTGAGGGGCATATGACACAAGGTATAATTTTCTTTTTCATTTTAATCCTCTCAGTACTATTTAAATTCTTAAATCATGCCCACATGTACATTTAGAAATTTTATAATAACAATGAATTCAGAAAAATTAAAGTAAAATTGTTACATATTTGAGAAGCAAAAAATATATTCCAAAAACTTAGTCATTAAACCTTCGGCCTATTCATACTACATGAACCATGGATTATATGCACAGAAGCAATGACTTCATAGGCCATTGAACATTTTGGGGTTTTAAATAAATCTTCCACAATCGAACCCTCTGTGCAGTGGGAAGCTTATTGGAATGAAAACCCTGAGATTTCTAATCGATTTTGTTCATCTTGGGTACATGCCAGAATAGTTTCTCCCTTTTGGATTATTTATTTTGATTTTTGGAGAATCAGAAGAAATGTAATTGCACAAAATAATAATAATGACATTAGTCAAAATAAAGCAACAGCTTGAAAGGAGTTCAGGAAAATGCTTGTCCATGCTTCTATTTGGGAAAGAAGATGGTAAAGGGAATAATATTCACTCAGTGCTTCCTATGTACCAGGCTTATTCATGCCACTCATTCTCTCCTCTCAATAGCTTTGTGAGACAAATTATGACCCTCTTTTTTTAGAGATGAAGAAACTGAGCACCAGAGAGGTTAATAATCTACCTAAGTTCACACAACGGTAAGTGGTGAGGTTGGTATTGCTTTCTAAGTCTGTCTCCTAGGAGACTCAAAACACTCTCAGTCTTCTCAGGACTTTTCCATCCCATCATTCCTTAATTCCATACTCTCTAACTGGGATCCAGTGGCCATAGCTGTGTGCCTCAAATGGGCTACTGATGTGCCAAGACATTGATCTGTTCAGCCCTCAAGGGAGGTGGGTCCCATTCCCTTTACTTGTGTTTCTTTCATATAAGTGCCGTCATTACCTATGTGCACCATGGTGTGGAAAAGGTTAGAAATACTGCCTGAAGCAGAAGAAAATCAGCCCTCTTACCCTTCAATTTTCAAGATACCTCTACTCAAACTTTTTAAGAACCACTCTAAAAAAGCATCGTACTGGGCAGTTAATTCTTTATTGGAATAGAAAATTTTGATTTAAGGAGGGCCATGAATATCAAGCATTTCAAACCCTTGTTTTTCAGACAAGAAAATGAGTGCAGGCCAATAAAATGACCTAACCTAGAGAGGAAAGGGCTCCTTCCTCAGTTGGTTCTCACCCATCCTGGGAAGCAGGAAAGCAGGGATGCTTGTGGCTCTGCTCTGGCTTGCTCTATTATGCTTCTGACCAGATGGCATCCCACCAGATGGTTGCTGGTTCATTTTTTCCCATGGATAGGGAGCTCTAGAAGGAGAGGCACTGAGTCTTATTTATCTTTGTGTGCCCAGATAAAACAGTGTTTGGTACATAGCAGGCACCCAATACTTGTTAAATAAATGAATGACTAAATAAAAATTGTGTTCATAGGATCCCAGGTCGAGCTCTATCTCCCCAGCTTGCTAGCTCTCTGACCTCAAACAAGTCATTTATATTGGCAAATGTGAGTAAAAGGTCTTAAGTGCTGTGAGGTTACATAAGATTAAAATAATAATGACAAAGTCCTAATAGCAGGTAATATTTAGTGAGCATTTACTATGTGCCAGGCAAAGTTGCAAGTGTTTTGAAAGTATTAACTCATTTAGTCTAAAATACATTTTGAATTATAAATAGTCTGCCTGTGTGGACAATGATTAGAGATCCTTGCCCAATGTATTTCCCACTGCAGTAGAACTCAGTCTTGGGCATATTTGGTTTCAATTTCTAGTACTTCTTGGGAAGCAGATGAAAAGGTTCAAATGACTTAGACCAAGAAGAAGAGTCATAGCTCTTATCCTGTCACTCTGGGAAAATGGCACTGGAGAATAGAGGAAGTGATGGGGTATCACATTTCTTATAATGGGTAGCTCTATCTGCCTTAAGAAAGAGAGAAAATTAGTATTCTCCTAATAGACAGAATGTCACAGAAAAGTTCAACCTTCTTCATAATACTGTAATTAGTATTTCATATACTATAATTTTAGTCTTGATGAGATAAGCACTTTCTGAAGAAATTTCAATATCTATATTGCTAGTGTTAGCAAAAAAAAGCAATTTAAAATGACACATTTTAATACATAATAGTTGCCCCAACCTTTTGATGTAGCAGCATGAATATCAAATTCTATGGGAGAGAAGGAGGTTTGAGGTTCCCTCAAGGGGTTGGTGCCTTTATAACGAACACGACACGTGTTTGTTGATGGAGCCAACCTCAGCCCCCTGGCTCGTTTGCTGATCAGGCTGGTAAGAAAGTTCCCTTAAGGTAATCTCACCATAATTCAAACAGATTCAACCACAGGACATGCTAGGAATGGCTTGTAGGGAAGCAGGAGGAAGGACACTAATAATTTTGCATCACCTACCATGTGCTAGGCATTATACTCTATAAACAGTATGTCATTAATCCCCATTCTATAGATGAGAAAACCGATGCTGAAAAGGGTGAACTCACTACTGTATATGTAAAACCAGTAGGTATTTGAATCCAGATCTACCTGATTAGAAAATCCATGTTCTGAACATTGCAATAGCCTGCTTCTGTGAAACAGGTTGTTTAATCTTATAATCCCTTATTCCATGATTGGATTCCCTAGCTACATACACTGAAGGTAAATCACTGAAGGAAAAAAAAAAGTGGATATCAAAAATTTCCAGTATTATTTAAATAGCACTGATAGGGATACATACTCCCTGAAAATACCCTAGCTGGATGATAGCCAGGGTTGAAATAAAGAAATGCTATTGTTTGGCTTGTTATCTTTTCTGTGACCAGTGGGTTAAGACTGCCTGATGGTGTCATGACAGAGTAGTTTGTGATTACAAATGCTCATAAACATCCTCAACGCATACCTCCTCTGAAAAGGGAAATACAATGATACTGCATTGGTATTGTGGTATCTTCCTGTGAATTTCAACAGAAAACTTTGATCATTTTCCAAACAGCTATAAGAGGTGTACAGATTGAGGCATCTACTGGGAATTGCAGGTTGGGGGTAATTAAATTGGGTTCTTTCTCCTTGGATGGTGCTGTTGGCCAGTGCTAATGATTACCATCACTGCAGGGAGAGCACAAATGTCACTACTATTATTATTGAGAGAATGAAGAGGAACAAGAGAGATGAGATGAAGGGAAAGTGGAGATGGGAGGGGCATGAGGGAGAGAAGAAGACAGGATATTTACATTAGCTATCATGTCTTCTTCATTTATGTGCCCTAGCGTGGAACAGAGTTGCTGGCAAATAACTGATCCTCAACAAAGAATTATCAAATGAATGGAAGAAGTGATGGCTATATGGATGGCAAAAAATTCTAAAAATTAAGAACAACCCACATATCTTAGTCTGCTATGGCTGCCATAAGAAAATATCACAGACTGGATGGCTTAAATGACAGAAATTTATTTTGTCTCAGTCTGGAAGCTGGAAGTTCAAGATCAAGTTGTTGACAGGGTTGATTTCTCCTGAGGCCTCTCTCCTTGGCTTGCAAATGGCTGCCTTCTCACTGTGTCCTCACATAGTCTTTTTTTCTGTGTATGGACATCCCTGGTGTCTCTTCCTCTTCTTATAGGACGCTAGTTCTATTGGATTAGGGACTCACCATAGACCTTATTTTATCTTATTTACCTCCTTAAAGGCCCCATCTCCAAATATAGTCACATCAGGAGTTATAGATTCAATATATGAATTTGGGGGGGACAAAATTCTGTTCATAACATCATACCATTCAATTCTAATTTGAATGTTATGTTTATTGTGGATTATTTCCTGATTCTTACCAGGAGAATTAACTCCCATAGCACATTACAAAATTCTTTGCTCTTCCTTTGGACATAGCAGAAATCTTCTAACTGGTCTCTTTGCCTTTGGTCTTACTCTCATTCTGTCTCTTTCATTCTGAATAGCTGTCTAAGTGAACTTACTAAAATGCTCATGGAATCATGTTACTCCTTAGCTTTACACTTATCAATGAGCTTATGAATATAAGTACAACTCCTCGGAATGAGTCTAAATTCTCTGTACAATCTGAGACCCTGCCTATGGAATGAACTTCATCTTTTATATCTCTTATCATAAATTACCCTCTGCCCACTCTGTACCACAGGAACCTCTGCTGTTTCAGATATCCAAACCGTAGCATGTTGTCCTTGCTGCCTGCAGATCCATGGGTCAGAGTTCTACCCATCTCACTGTACTGACCCATGGTCATGCACATATACGCACTCCTCTGCCCTCTCCAGGGTTAAAGAATACCCTGACCCCTCCACTCAAACTCCCCTTGTTCTTCTCTTTGTGTTTTAAAACTTTCATTCTTTTCAAAATGTGCCCTAGAGGGAAATCATAATAAGATGTATTAAGAAATAATCATACACATTAGAACATTGGAAGGGGAAGTTCCAATTGCTGTTAATCAAGTTATTAGATAAAAGTTAGTAGATAACAAATATAAACTCTGGAAAAAAATATCCTGAAAGCATATGAGAGCAACCAAAAGGAGTCAGAAACAAGGGTGGGTGTTTATGATTGAACTTTTTATTTTTTGTCTAAGACTAGGCCCCAGCTGGTATCACATCAGGTAGGTAAAACTCAGTTGTAAAACATGTGGTTTTAATGCCTTGAAGAACCAGTGGAGAGAGTTATTGGAATGAAAGGAGTGGAAAAAATTAAGTAGAGAAACCAAGAAAGGAGAAAGTCAAAGAAGGAGACTCTTAAGTTTTGCATATAAAAACTCTACACAAATTTCTTGTTGCCCTCTGAACTATGAAGGTATAGGGTAGATCCCAGCTCCCAGATGAGGTAAATGAAGTAGAGATTTCAGTTGATGCCTACCACAGGAAAGCTAAAATTTGGAATTTGAGTTCAGTCAAGTTAATGGTCTGTTAAAGAAATAAATACACATCAAAGGAAGATAACAGAATCCAGCGTTTCTACAATTTATGAACTTCACTGTTTGAAGCACGATACTTGGGGGAAAAGATAAAAAAAAACTATATCCAGACAACAACTACATACTCTTTGAAATGAGGCTGAAAATAAAGACATAACAGATAAATGATGACTGATAGGATTTGCTGCCAGCAGAACTATACTACAGGAAATGCTGAAGAAAGTTCTTAAAGAATGAAATGGAATTAAGACAGATGAAAAGGTCAGAAAAAAAACCTAAACTGGAAACGGTAAATATGTAAGTAAATAAAAACAGCTACCTTTCCTTTAAAATACATATGACTGTTGAAAGAAAAAATGGTAATATTAGGCTATGGAGTTTATAACATGCACAGATGTAATGCATAAGACAACTCTAGCACTTGCTAAGATATATGCTGTGCCCTAAAATAAGTCTCAATGAATTTGCATGTATTGAAGTCATATAGTATACATTGTCTCATCAAAATTGAATAAAATTAGAAATAAATAATAATGTACCTGGAAAAATTCAAATATTTGAAAATCAAGCAACACACTTTTAATGAATCCAGGAGTCAAATAAAATAATCATCTAGGGGAGTTCCCTGGTGGCGTAGTGGTTAGGATTCTGGGCTTTCACCACCGGGGTTGGGGGCCAGGTTCAATCCCTGGTCAGGGAACTCGGATCCTGCAAGCTGTGTGGCATAGCCATAAATAAATAAATAAATAAATAAATAATCTAGGAATAATTTTCTAATGAAAATATTTTAAGCCAAATCATAATGAAAATGCGTTAAACCCTTTCTGGGTGTTATATCATTTTAGAGAGGCATTGTTTCAGGTGCATGGTCTTGTTTTAGGGATATGTTATAGCATAGTGGTAATGACCATGGATGTAGGACACTGCCTGCCTGAGTTCAAATCCCAGTTCCATCAACCACTATCTATACTGTGGTTTAAAGCAAGTTGTTTAACTTGTTTGTACCTCTATTTTCTCAAAATAAAATGGAGTTCCATTCAAAAGTGTTGCTGAGAGAATTAAATGACTTAGTATGGGTAGAATTCTTAAAAGAGTGCCTGGAACACAGTAAGTATTTAACAAAACTTAGCTATTATTCTTATTATTTGTCCTCACTGCAACTTTAGAACATATTCAGAATAGGAATTGTGCTTGGTGTCTCAAGCACCTGCAATAGTAGCTGGCACATAATAGGCATTTGCTAAATAACTATTTTCAAATGATTAAAATGTCTTCTTTATTGTGTCCTTATCAGGGCTCAGGGATTACGCTGATCAATTTACATGCCTTATTTCACTGAATCCTCATGACATAAGAGGTGATTACCCTTATGGTTCCCATCTTACAAATGGCAAAGCTGGGGAGAAGGGTGCAGGGGCTCATTCAAGGTCACACAAAACACAAGTGACAGCCCGAGCATCACACTTAAGGCCTTTGGACTTGGAATCCCATGCTCTTTCTCGCTTTCATGCAACTTAATAAAAGGGTCTAAGACTCTAACTCAAATTTTTACAACTTTGAGAGTAAATTTTTAAACATTTAAACCCCAGCAAAACTTACAATGATAAGGCTAAATCACCGCTTTCTGGTAGGGTGCCTTGGCTCAAATATCTGAGTTTACACCACCTGGAAACCAGGAGCAACCTGTGAAATCTAAGCCTCAGAGTCCCCCTCTGCCTGGCCACACTCTGTTAAGGGTCAGCCTGTCATGTGACTTCCTCCCAAAGTGCCAAATGGGGGCAACATCCCCATCCTTGATGAATCTGGTATAGGGACGCTTTCTCAGCCAAAGCCCAGAGAGAGGAAAAGCGAAATAAATGTTCTCTTTTGCTTCCTACCACACTCTGGGCACAAAGGAGCAGTCTTTTCTTTTACCTCCTTTATCTCATACCCTCCTCTGGTCACAGGTGGAAAGAATATTCACTATGGCAGACAACAGTTGGGTCCTCCACATTCAGCTCTTGCTACGTTAAAGGAAACAAAGGTTTTGGAAACTCTCCTCTCACAAAACCTAGCAAAACCCTGTTTTTGCACATTGGAGGCTGAGATTTTGCTCATTCTCTAGTTTTCTCATTCTTTCTTTCAACATTCTTCCACTATGAGTCTTAAATTTTAACTAGGAAAATAGATATCTTTCTTTTATTAGGACAAACGTCATGCGTTCAGAAAGGAAAAAGAGCACTACAATAATTTAAAAAACATACCTCTCAGTATAGAAGCTTGCTATAGATGCCAAATGAATATGATAAAACACTATACACATATATTTAAGTTTCACAAAAAGTTAAAATTATAAATTAAAAAAATCAGTAGCATTTTATACACCTTGAGTAATAAGAGCATTACAAAATTAATTTCTAGTTACCATTAATTAATATCTAGAAATGTTTCAGGATTGTCTATAATTATTCAAAGCAATTATAAATTTAACTTTTATCTTTTGTACATTATTTTCATCCAATGGGACAATTTTGTGTGTGTGTGTGTGTGTGTGTACGTGAGGGTCCAGTCCTCTGTACAAATATTCAATGATTTGCTGGTTTTACAAATCAGACTCTTTAAGTCATTTTACTTTCCTAAATTAGGATGTGGAGTTACTCATGAATCATGCCTATTATTGGTTAAAATTTTAAAACCATAATAAAATCAATAATTTATACTTGCCCTTTAGTATGTGCTAGGTACAGTGATATGCACACATATATTTCTTTGCTCTGTCAGCTGACAGGCCCCAGAAGCAACAATATCCTAGTAGCAATGGTAAAACCAGCACCTAGATGTTGGTTTCTAATACCATACTCCAATAAAAGGAACTAGGGCTCCTTGGAGAACTGGCTGATTCTAGGACTAGGACAGGAAATATATCAATACCAGATGAGCCTAGAGCATCTTACAGTGCCAAAAAGCAAAGAAGTGATCAAAAACCAAACAAACCACACACATACACACACACAGAAAACCAAATAAACCTCAATGATGGGTATACATCAAAGGGATATAGGAGACACCTGAAAGACTTCCCAAAGGCCAAAGCTGGAACAATTTGAGCAAGGAAATAAATAGGGTAGTATTGGGTTATAACCCAAAATATAAAATTAATATCCATGAGACCATACTGATATATAAATGATTGAATAAATAATTGGGAGATAATAGGTAAATCTTCCATGCAGAAGAATGCCCAATAATTTACATAGATACTCATCCCTTAAAGAGGTAGAGCATCATTCCTCACTCTCTAAGTGTGAACTACATATAGTGACTTTCTTTTAAAGAATGAAGTATGGAAAGGGGGAGAAAAATAGTAACTTTACACAGGTGAAACCTGGCAAATACAAGCTCCATTTAGGGGATCAGGACTAACATCAACAGTGATAAGTTATACTGATAGCATGTACCCTTGATAAGATGTGATGTGAATGGTACTTTACATGTGTGGTCTTCCCTCTCCCTCCCCAAACCTATTAACCCAGTCTAATCATGAAAAAAAAAAATCACACAAATCCCACTTGAGGGATTTTCTATAAAATCCCTGACCAGTAATCCTCAAAACTGTCAAGGTTATCTAAAGCAAGGAGTCTGAGGGGCTGTCACAACCAAGAGGAGACTAAGGAGACATGCCCTTTAAATGCAAAGTGGTATCTTAGATGGGATCCTGTGACAGTAAAAGAACAGTAGGGAAAAACTGAGGAAGTTGCAATAAAAAATGGATGTCTGTTAAAACTAATGTATCAAGATTGGTTTGTGAATTGTGACAAAAAAACCACATCGGTATAAGATGTTGATAATGGAGGAAACTATGTGTGGAGTATGTGAGGTATACAGGAAATCTCTGTGCTATCTTCACAATAATTCTGTAAAAATAAAAGTGTTCTAAAGGTAAAAAGTTCATTTAAAACATGTTCCTTCTCTATTATCAAACATACCATTCGTATTTGTAAACTTAGACAAATCTACTATCCTAGAAGTTAGAATTCCCTGCCCCACTCATTTATCCATTTATTGAGAAGGCATGTCATAGTGAAAAGAACATCTTTGCACAGAGACGAGGTCCCTTCTCTCATTGACTTCTTCTCTAGGGAACTGTGGCTCCACACATCACTGAAGTCATGTAGACATTGCGAGACATGCAAAGGCATGTGAGATCAGTTACCTTTGTCATAAGACCCAGCATTGCCAAGGAAGCAAGGACTGTGCCATGCAAGCCAGCATGACCTCATGTACCCATCGTGCCCCTTGTTTGATAAGCCTTGTCCCCATGCAGTCCTATTCCATCATCATATGTGCATATGCCTTCTTGCCCAGCATTTCGCTTGGCCAATCATGGGGAGGACAAGATCCTGGGCATGGCTGTTGAAGCCTCTGCTGCCTCTCTTGTCCTCAGTTCAGTGTCATCATTCAGAGGCCCCATTCTGAACTCTGCAGCTTAATTTATAGACACTTATTGCTATCGTGACCATTGGTTCATCCTTTATCACTTTCTAATTAGTCTATAAAGTTTTTTACTCTAGAATTAGAGTTTTTTGTTTTCCCCACAAAGTTCTCCTTTTTCCTCTTACAAGAAACTCTTTCAAAAGCCTTTAACAAGGTATAGGCAACATGGATTATAGACGATAAAGGGCAAATTTAGAGAGTCAGGTACGACCAAATTAGGTAGATACAGAGGCCAAAAATGGGATTTTGTTTATGATTAAATTAAGGGTCATATTCTAAGATCATCTACAGGATTTTAAGATATCCCATTTCTCCTAAATGCAGAAAACAAGCTGCCATGCCAGACTACAATACATATTATTTTTGTCTTATTTTATTTTTGTTTTGGAGGAGTAACACACTCTTGTACAATAAAATGTTGTTTTAAAAATGTTACTTTCTTGTATTGCTGCTCAAATGAATGCTTCCACCTCATCTTGACAGAATAAAGAGTTCCTTTGTTTATATGTGTGTTGGCTTCTCCATGGAAAAATATAATACACAGTATTTTTTTTACTAATAAGATGTAAGTGGTAACTTTCTTCTTTCCACTTCTTGTTTTTCATGGTGATATCCACTGATATTTACCCTTTAGTTAGTATTGTATGTAAGTACAATAAATTACAGTGTGGGGTGTCAGATAAGAGAGTACAGTTTTAGAAAGAGATTGCATTTGTCAGTAGCCCAGAGATGGGCTCTTTAATGCTTATGAATCTTCTTCTAACCCTTGCTCAGTACCAAAGGATAGATCCTGGTCCAACTACTAGGTGCATCCCCTACTCTTCAGATCACGTGGTGTGGGCTGACTACTTTCACAATGAATCTGCCAACATGTAAGGTAATAATGCCACCCACTCTTACTTAAACACGTGGGATTGCATTGCTCTTTTACTGAAATTATGCTTTTTATAATGGGTTTATTCCTGTTCACCACACAGAGATGAATGCCAGGGCTTGCTTGGCTGTGTTTTGTCCTCCCTAAGCCCTTCCTCTGGTGGCTGTTGCACAGCCATCAGGGACCCAGCTTCCAGAGTGCAACCAGGAATGGAAATCAAGGCTGGCTGTCTACCACATAGTGACAGGCAGACCCATATCCTTACTCCAGGACCACATTGGGTTTTGTTTTTCCTTCTGCAGATCAATTTCACAGTTTCTACAGGTCTGGGATCTGGCATGGAAAACAGCCCCTGGCCATCCACTCATGACAGAGTCTCAAACATTTTTCAGTAAGTTCCTCCAAACTGCAGCAAGGGAGAGGTGGAGGTGACTGGGGGTAAAGTCAGGATTATCTGGACTTCAGAGAGCTGGGAAGCCTGGGGTTGGCTCTTGCCAGTGCAACCCTGGCTGCTGTCACAAACAAGGACAGGAAGTCAGTGGACACAAGACTGATCAAAAGCATCAGAAGTTCCAGGATACTAGGTCACCACCCTCTTCTTTGTAGAAATTCCCTGCTGAGCTACTTGCTTATCTCCCTATCTCCCTTTTCAGGGTGAGAACCAAAAGAGAGACAGAGAAAAAGAGAGCGACAGAGAGAAGGAGGCTGGGAGAGAGAGAAAGAGAGAGAGAGAGAGGGAGGAGAAAGGAGGGAGAAAGGGGAAAGGGAGAGAAAGAGGAAAGTGATAAATTAGAATGTACTTGGGGATTACTGCATGGGGCACACACAGAGGTGAACCTTCCATATTTCTGACTTCACTTGACATGACCACAAGCTGTCTGTCATCAGTGAACCAACAGGAGAGAAAATGTTAGTAATGCATAGGGAGCTGGAGAAAGGGGGAAGCTGATACCTACAGGGTCTATTATGTAATAGACACAAAGATGGACACTTTATATAAATTAGTCCTTAATCCTCACCACTAACTATAAAGTAGCTATTATCCCAATTAACTGATGAAGAAAGTAAAGTTTGGGATCCAAAGTAAATTTCCCAGAGTCTCAAAATTAGTGAGTGTTATAGTCAGGATTCAAATTCCTATTAGTCCAATGTAAAGTGCTAAAATATTTCCAAGCTCTATGGTAATTATTTGGTACTACATTTAAAGATAAATAAAGAGGGTTTCCCTGGTGGTGCAGTGGTTGAGAGTCCGTCTACCGATGCAGGGGACGCGGGTTCGTGCCCCGGTCCGGGAAGATCCCACATGCCGCGGAGCGGCTGGGCCCGTGAGCCATGGCCGCTGAGCCTGCGCGTCCGGAGCCTGTGCTCCGCAACGGGAGAGGCCACAACAGTGAGAGGCCCGCGTACCGCAAAAAAAATAAAAATAAAAATAAAAATAAAGAAATTAAAATATTCTTGAAGTTATCCTCTTAATAATAATCTTTGGAAGATCTCTAAAGCACGTACAGCATTGTGAAAACTTGAGACTGAAATCCAGGAGACCTGGCCCGAGTTGTGGCTCTCTTGCAGTGCTGGGACTAGGGTCATCCAGTTGGGAAGAAGGACACTTGGAAAGCTTTTGAAAGAAATGAGGTCACTGCTGCCCTCCTTCTCAGTTACTCTGCGGGCTAATTTCACTTGGACCAGAATCAATACCCTATGCTCTCCTCCCCATCACTTCTCCCTTTCTTCAATCTTCTTTCCTCTCTATTTTACTGTTTGATACTCCATTAAACAGGGAGAGGCAGAACAGATTAACTAGATTTTTTTTCAATACTGAGGAAATACATCAACACTCATCTATGCTTGATAATATGTAAATACTCTTTAAATAATTTTACAGAGAAATATCATGATTGTGTTAAAGTTTGCAGAAGTCCCCAAAGTTCAGTGCACTTCCTTCTTTCCCTGTCTATCTTACCTCTCCCTCCTTACTGGCTATTTGGACAGAGAGGACACTGACCTGACCAGTCACGTCTGAGATGTCTTGGTGATATGTGGATGATAGGTGTCATACCCAAGTGACTCTCACATGTCCTTCTTATTCTTTACAAGACATATTTCCCGAGCTGTCATACCTTCAGCCTGCAAAATACCTATTCAAGGAAATTCTTAGTTTCCTCTACACTTAAAAAAATCATTATGGCTTTAATAAAATAAAAAAAAATTGGGTAAACAACATGCTTACATTCTATTGAATATCTGCTTAAAACCAGTATGGTGCTGGTGGGGCACAAGCCCAGGTCTACCCATTTAAGTAAGCAATGTTCCTTTGGCAGATAATAGCTATTCTATAAACTAGTGGCTCCTTGGCTCAATAAAATTGGGACCTTAGCTAATCTCATGTAAATGTTTCTTTTTTTAAAAGATTTATTGATGTGGACCATTTTTAAAGTCTTTATTGAATTTGTTACAATATTGCTTCTGTTTTATGTTTCGGTTTTTTGGCCATGAGGCATGTGGGATCTTAGCTGCCTGACCATGTATCAAACCTGCACCCCTGCATTGGAAGGTGAAGTCTTAACCACTGGACCACCAGGGAAGTCCCTAAATGTTTCTTTCTTTTTTTTTTTTTTAATTTTTTTTTTTTTTTTTTTTTTTTTTTTTTTTGCGGTACGCGGGCCTCTCACTGTTGTGGCCCCTCCCATTGCGGAGCACAGGCTCTGGACGCGCAGGCTCAGCGGCCATGGCTCACGGGCCCAGCCGCTCCGCGGCATGTGGGATCCTCCCAGACCGGGGCACGAACCCGTATCCCCTGCATCGGCAGGCGGACTCTCAACCACTGCGCCACCAGGGAGGCCCCAATGTTTCTTTTTTAAAACAGCTTCATTGAGGTGTAATTGATATGCAAGGAATTGAACATACTTAATGTGTACATTTGAGTTTGGACGTATGCAAATGTCCACAACACTATCACCACATCAAGGTAATAGATATAACCAACACCTCTCAGGGTTTCCTTGTGTCCCTTTGTGGCAAGAACACCTAACATGAGTTACAAGTAAATGTTCCTTTACTGCAAAATGTTTCAGTTTGTAGTTTTTATTATGCTAATATACATATTGTTAACCCAAACTTATTTGACCCTCTACCCTTTATATATATATATTTTACTTAATATTAATGGAAGATATGACTGGACTAATTAATGTACTCTAGAGCACACTTTGAGAATTGCTGCCTTAAGACTCCTAACCATCTGTCCCTGTTCTGTGGAGATTTGTACCAACCATAAGCTGGTAGGCATCACGCTGAGGAAAGGAAGGCCCTTATCCACCTATTTTGAGGAGATGTTTTAAAACTTAGTGGCAGAATTACTTGCCTTGTTATGGCTGTTAGTGTTTTTGGAACCCTCATGATTATTATTTTGTGTTTCATCTTCACAATGACGTGGTGAGGAAGACAAGGAGGGTATCTCTACTGCTTCTGTCACTATCAACAACTATAACTTCTTGAGCATTTACTATATGCTAGGTACTTAACTTACCTTGCTTTTGAAAATAATCTTCAATAACCACTATGGCCTACTATGCTAATGAAGAAACATAGGCTCAGAAAAGTGCAGTGATTTCTGCCCAAATCCTTACTACAGTAGAACACATGACAATTTTGAGGCTGAAGAAAGTCCCAGGACTTATTCAAAGTCAAGGAATTATACTCAATTAACACAGAAGACTTCTTCTACCTGACTCATATTCCAATCCTGTTACCACAAGCATATCTTATTATGTGACTTTCTTTCTTTACCCTCTACCCCATCCCAATATGGAGTCTAACAGGGAATCCCTTTAACAGGCCAAACTTCAATACAATTAAGGGCTATAGAGAATAAAAGTCTCATGGTTGGGGGGCTTCCCTGGTGGTGCAGTGGTTGAGAGTCCGCCTGCCAATGCAGGGGACACGGGTTCGTGCCCCGGTCCTGGAGGATTCCACATGCCGCGGAGCGGCTGGGCCCGTGAGCCATGGCCGCTGAGCCTGCGTGTCTGGAGCCTGTACTCCGTAATGGGAGAGGCCACAACAGTGAGAGGCCCGCATACCGCAAAAGAACAAGTCTCATGGTTGGAAAATAACTCCACTAAGATTTCAGTTGAAAATGATGTCGTAGAATGTGGTAGTCAAGGAGTTGGAAGACCCAGGTTCTGGTCCTAGTTCTGCTGCATAATATGTGATACAATCTTAGTTTTCTCATCTGTACAGTGGTGATAATAACTCACTGAGATGCTGGGAAAACTAGAAAAGGACATGTTTCTAAGAAAATATTAATTGAGTGGAATTCTGAGAGTCTGGGCTCCTGGAATTGTGTGGGTACCTTGATTTGAAGTGCCTCAAATATTTATATAGAGAGGAGTTACACAAAACTTGTTCACTTAGACCTCCTGCCCATTAGAGAGGTGGCCCTGTCTAAATAATATAATGAGTCTATATTATTCCAGCCTTGGGCAAGTTTCTCAAATATTCTGATAAGTCTTGGTTCCTTATTTTATAAATGGGGTTAAAAGTACCTATTAATATTTTTTAGAAATAAAATAAAATAAATTAAATCATACATATAAAGAAAGGAGTAGAATATACATTTCTTGAAATCTTCCTAACATTCATCACATTATGTATTTCTCTTTTCCCCAAAAATACTGCAAAATACATGTAGGACACAGCTATCCTTTTTTAAGACAGTAAAACTAAGGCTTATCAACTCTAAACATCTGGGCCATTGAAGCTGGGGACAGTTGTAGCTGGCATGTGAGCTTAGGTCTGGTCATGTCAAAGCCCATGTTCGGTGCTGTCACCTCACACTGCTCACCACTTAGCAGGTGAGGAACAAATTCAAGCTCTTCTCCTTTCTCCTTCCCTTTAGTGAAACTTTACAATAGCCCTTTATCTGGCTGTGCCTCTGTAGTTAGGAATATTCACTAGTGTGTCTATACACAGTCAGCTCTTGTGTTCATATACCTTTCTAGAACAAATGATGGGGGCCCTCAAAACTGAATTACGCCAAGGGGGTCTTATCAGGCACACAGGTGTTAATACAACCCCAACCAACCTGTTGACTGGTTTACAACTACCTTATAATTCAACTTTAAATACCTGCAGGAGCCTGGGAATTATACAGAATATGCAAATCAAAACTCCTGTGAAAAATCACACTGCCTTCCATTATAATGATTTCATTGCTGATGATAATGGCAGTTGTATGCCTCTGAGCTACTCAAAACTTGCAGCACCTTCCATGTTCCAGTAGAAACATGTGCCTTCTGCTCTGAGATGGGAGGGAATCCAAAGTACACATAATGCATGCTATTCCTTCCCTTTTTCCTTCTCCTCCTGTATGAACATGGAAGAGATTATCAATTTATTTCTGGGAGTCAAAAGAATGTACTTTATCACATTTATCTTTGTTTAACTCTCTTTTTACCTATTTATGTCTGCTTGACACTTGCAATTAATAATAAGGGTACAGAATTACAGTGATCCTTAATGAAAGGTGTCAGGTTACTGGCTTACCAGAGGTATTCTCAGGTGCAGGTCTTGGTACCAGGATTCCAGGCAGTGAGGACTTTGAAGTGCTAGTTTGGATTTTCCCAGCAGGCACCTTCTCCCTGGTCCCACAGAGCTCTCTTAGAAGTCCTCAGAAAGATGAGGCATGCAGACAGAATGGCACAGTGAATGGATTAGGCTTCTATATTTAATTCTTTTGTTCAAATGAGGTATATTTGGAGGAGAAGAGCAAAGCCTATCCTCATTCTAATGCGTCATTGCTACTCTGTGCAGAGAAACTTTGGTCCATCACTCTTACAACATCTGCCCGTCATATCATGCAGGAGCGCCCATGATCTCACACTTGTTTCAGGTCTTGTTTACATTAAAGTTTACATTAAGTAATTAGGTTGGGCTTAGGTTGAAGTGGATCTGAGTTATAGACTACTGTGGACATGAGTGCAGGCCTTGGAGTCTGTTACCTAGTAACTGTATGGCATTAGGCCAACCTCTCAACTTTTCTTGATATTAGCTTATGTATTTATTTACCAAGTGGGTGTGCTTCATTTACCCCTTGAAGTAATTCTCAGCATTAAATAAGGAAATGCAGGTAAAGAATTTACCTGGTACCTTATAGTTACCCACTGCACAATAGTTCCCTTTCATTGGATAGAAAATTGGCAAATGCTCCTTTAGCTCTATTTTCATTGTTCTTCCGATTTAGAAGTATCTACCATCCTACAAGTGGTGTCAACTTGTGGGAAATAGAGTCCAGAGCTTCCTGCCTGTGTGTTCTTTTGGCAAAGAGGCTGCTATGCTTGTGCAAGACTGCAACCAACCCAGGAGCTGTGTTGACAAGACACTTGGAATTTTGCTTGATGGAAACAAGCAGTAATGTGATCTTTCAGAGAAAAGCAATATTAATACAAGGAGATCCTGATATAACATGATGTGAAATTGATAACATAATAAAGCTATATGACATTTCTGTCTCGGTGTGAGTTCTGTTTGGGAGTCAACGTGCTAAGGAAAACAATGTAGGTTAAGTGAATGAATAAGGCTTCCCCTCCATCTCAGAGTGATTCAGTGCAGAGGAAGGCGATGTCCCCCATAACTAAAGTTGCCTCATCAAATCCTGGCTCTATACCTTATCAGCCAAGAGACTGAATGAGACAGGAGGAGATATCACTGATGAACTTGGGATGTTGCATAGCATATCCATGAGTCCATGAGAAGCAGTGGAGTAGAGTGGCCAACTGCGCAGGTTCTGGAGCTGAACTGCCAAGGTTCGAATCCTACCTCTGCTGCTTAGAAGCCACGTGACTTTGTGCAAGTCTAATTTCCCTCAGCCTCAGTTTTCTCATCTTTAAATTTGGAAAAGATAACAGTACTGAGTCTTTGGGGCTGTGTGAAGTGAATCCTGTAAAGAACTTTGAGAAGAGCTTGGCGCATTGCAAGTATTCAATAAATATTGTCCACTTATGTCTCAAACATGTTAGACACCTGCTAAATAATACAATTTAGCTTGCCAAATTGGGCTTAATCCTTTTTACATTAATCCGAATATGAATATCTGATCAATGTGTTGAAAAATGTGAAGAAATGCTTTTCCT
The DNA here is from genome assembly GCF_025265405.1 of Mesoplodon densirostris. Lineage (NCBI taxonomy): Eukaryota > Metazoa > Chordata > Mammalia > Artiodactyla > Ziphiidae > Mesoplodon > Mesoplodon densirostris. The sequence continues at coordinate 53,305,947 of NC_082667.1, read as the reverse complement.
AATATAGCACTTAATTATGGTTAGTTTTTCTGCATGTGCTTCCTTATTGCAAGACTGAATTCCTTGAGAACAGAGACTGTATGGTTTTCTCCTGTATTCAGAGTGTCTACTGTCATGTGTGACAGAGCAGTTAGTCAGTAAAACTTGGTTGAAAGGTTGAGTAAGAAATTGACCAGTTAATTTAATGAAAGAAGCAAAGAATGTCTGGAGAACCCAAACCATTCCCAATGTATACAAACCTTCCCTTCCCTATGTCTCCATGTTTGTGTGTCTTTCAGAGCCAATTCATTCCTTATTGGGGGCTGTTATGAGAAAGGGCCACCTCTTAAGCCCAGACACTTCCTTTCTCATGGCATCTGCTAGTGTTTATGTAAGCCAAAAAAAAAAAACATGCATTATATTTTTATGAACCTTGCGATTTATTCTGTTTTGTTGTCAGACCTTTGGGAATGCATTCTATAAACTTTATTGACACAAGGTATCTAGAGATGTCTGCATATGTCTGAGCTCAGCACAATATTACTTTTTAATGCACTTTTGACTTTGCAGGCAGAGGATACAGTAAAACATGTAAAACAGCAGTAGTTGGGGCTTTTTTATTAACTGCATTTTGCATTCCTGGTTTAAAACCAAACAAGTGCTTCATTCAAATGAGGTAAATTAAAACACATTAGTTTGGCACAGTTCCAAATGGGATATTTCTGCTGTTGAGTCAGAAATGGAGCTTTACTCCATGACAACAGGTACAGGGTACAGGCTGGATAATATTCTCATCAGTGCCAACTCCCCGCCCCTATATATTAGGAACACAGCCATGTAGTGAGGCACAAGGAAGATGGTTGCAAACGTAGACTCACAGGCTCAGAGATGGTAGGAACTTACTTCCACCTTGGGGAGGAAACTCACTCACAGGGACGTTTAAGGACATACCAGGTCACATGTGCAGTGTCGCCTCCTTATCACATTATGTGAGAGGACTAGTCAAGGCTGAAATTAATGTGTGAAGCCCATACTGTTGGGAAGGGGCCAGATCTTGAAACAGGACAAGCAGGGAGTCAGATATGGTTGAGCACAAAGAAAATGCACTAAGATGATGACAAATTTGAGCAAAATGAGCGTGAAAGCCAAAGCCTATGTAAGAGTCTGGGGTCAAGCAAGAAAGGCATTAATAAGGAAATAAGGCCTGAAGTGGTGAAACTGGGAGGCAAGTTGGTGAGGAGCAATTCTGAGGCACAGGGGCTGCTGGTGCCCAGGCCTGGCCTCAGAAACTCGCCTCTGTAAAGGCAGCTACATCACAGCTAAGAGAAGGCAGCTCTGAGACCGAAACTAAACACAGAGACTGGAATCCAACACTGATGTGCTATCTCCAGCCCTCTGCCTCTCTTCCTAAGCCAGACCAACCCACCATGATGTAAGAAGTTATTTATACATATACTTTTTTTTCTCTGCTGGAAATTATCCACCCTGGGAAACAGCATTTCAGGAAAGATCCAGCAGAATTTTTACTTTAAGATTTCTGATCACAGACAAATGTTGGGCCTCAGAGAATCAAATGATGAAATTTTAGGCTCAGGTAGTTTTCAGGCAAAATGAGGGCAATAGAGATATTAAAATAAGGGCCTTTTAGGGATTTCAAATAAAAGAAAAAAATATTATTCAACACTAATTTTTAACTCTACATGTAAGGAACTTTAAAGTTTACAAAATAATTTCTTGTTTCTGACTTTGATGATAACAAGGGAGGTTAATCAATTTACCTATGGTTACAAATCTGGGAAGTGGCACAGCTAGGATTTGAGCCCAGGTCAACTGAACTAATTTGGTGGCTTTTTCTTCCCATCGCATGGCCCCTAAGAACATTTGTGTTTATACTAGTGGGGTACGGGAAAATCTTGTTCATAAGAATAAAGAGATGAAGAAGTTTGTACCCCTTTGAAAGTCATTATTCCCATAAATGGAGCAGAGACTACATGGAGTTCATGGACATCAAATGTTAGCTCAAATTGCCAACGGTGAAGGAGGGGTAGGGAAGAAGGGCAAAAATCACAGTGGTAGAAATAGCCCTGGTTTTAGAATTGGACCATCAAGGTTAGTATTTGGGCTCTGCTGATTAACAACTGTATGTTTCAATAAAGTTAACACCAGGAAGCCTTCCCTGACCTCCCCTTGCCTTCCTCCTGACCACTACCATGCTGGATAAGGAGGTCACTCTTTCTGCTCATAAAGCATCCTGTATTACCCTTAAGCATCCTGTATTACCCTTGTGATATGATATATCACAGCACCAGAGTGTGAGTTTCTTAAGGACAGGGCTGTGAAGATTTGTGTCTATGTCACCAAGGCCTAGCACAGTACTTGATATATGGTAGTGTATTAGTGTTATCCAGAGAAACAGAACCCATCTCCCTGTACAGGAAGAGAGAGAGAGAGAGAGAGAGAGAGAGAGAGAGAGAGAGAGAGAGAGGATATTAAGAAATTGGCTCATGTGATTGTAGGGGCTGGAAAGTCCAAAATCTGTAGGGCAAGCCAGCAGGCTAGAGACCCAGGGAATAGCTGTTGTATCAGCCTTGAACCTGAAAACAGTCTGGAAGCAGAATTATTCTCTGTCCAGAGACCTTAGGAATTTTCTCTTAAAGCCTTCAACTGATTGGATGTGGCCCACCCACATTATGGGGTAATCTGCTTTACTCAAAGTTTATTGATTTAAATGTTCACAATATCTAAAAATTCCTTCACAGCAACACTGGGGTTTGACCAAACATCTGGGCAACATAGCCTAGCCAAGTTGACCTATAAAATTCACCATCCCCTGTAGACACAACAAATATTGGTTTATATGTCACATACCTTCTGTTTGCTCCTCAATATCCACCCTCCATTTTTCTCCACTCTGCCCTCTGTCCTAGGAGGCTGTCCTGTATGGACCACATGAACAGGGCTCTTGTGCTTTCTGGCTTCTGTTGGGTTCAGCCAGTAGGGAGCACCAAGAGAAGATCAGTGGGAGGGAAGAGAGTGAGGTCAGAATGTTTATTTTCTCTGAAATTTCCTCTGGGACTGCTGTGTGCCTTGATCAAGGGTCACACTACTTTTCAAGATGGGCTGCTCTACATCCCTCTCTCTTGTTCCAGATCCTAGTAACCTCTCCCTCCCTAAACCTTTCAAAAATAGGATCATATCTTCTTTTCTGCTACCCCTGGGTTTCTACACTGTCCTTCATGGTCCCCCTATATTTTGTCTACACTATTATAATAAACTTTTAAAGATAAACCCACTTTGAAGGAATCAGTTTTAGTATGCATTCATTTACTGATTGTTACAGTTGACTGGATAAGTTTTTGTTCTTAACCTGTCCTTAGTTATGAGTTCCTCATCTGTAAAATGGGAATAAAATGCCTTAAAACACAGGGTTATTGAATGATTAAACCAAATCATCTATATACTATGCTTAGCACACATGGCAAGTGCCTCACATAAAAACTTAACAAGTTTTCCATTATAACAGTAGTAATATGGTAATAATAAAGATAGATGATTTGATATAGTCACCCACCCAAATTATAAAGATACCTGGTAAAGTGAGAGCTGGCAGGCTTACTGAGACTTTAAAATGCATCAGTAATTTATTCATTCATGTATCAAACATTCACTGAGCATACTACCAATACTAAGGACAGATTCTATCCACCCTTCTTACCATGATGTTAGCTGAGGCCTTGATCATCTCACCTTGGCAATGGTAGCACCCTCCTAACTTGTCCCCCGCCTCCACTTTGCCAATACCTATGTCTCAGCAGTTCTCCATAAAGTGCTCATTAAAGACATGTCAGATCACGTCTCTCCCCTGTTTAAAAATAGATAGCCAGTGGGAAGCAGCTGCATAGCACAGGGAGATCAGCTCAGTGCTTTGTGACCACCTAGAGGGGTGGGATAGGGAGGGTGGGAGGGAGACACAAGAGGCAGGAGATATGGGGATATATGTATAGGTATAGCTGATTCACTTTGTTATAAAGCAGAAACTAACACCACTGTAAAGCAATTATACTCCAATAAAGATGTTAAAAAAATTCTATGATGACTTCCCAATGATCTTGGATTTAGTAGCAAAATGCTAAGGCCCTATATGAACTGGTCCTCACCCAGATCCTTCATTTATCTTTTTTTTCTTTTAAGATTTTTTTTTGATGTGGACCATTTTTAAAGTCTTTATTGAATTTGTTACAATATCGCTTCTGTTTTATGTTTTGGTTTTTTGGCCGTGAGGCATGTGGGATCTTAGCTCCCCGACCACGGATTGAACCCTCACCCTCTGCATTGGAAGGTGAAGTCTTAACCACTGGACCGCCAGGGAAGTCCCCAGATCCTTCCTTTATCTTGAGAAGCTCTTCAACTTCCTTGCTGAACAATAACCACAGTCACCTTGACTTGGAACCACCAAGTTCCCATTCAGCTGTCATTTCCTACATTTGAGAACTTATTTTCCCCCAATCCATTTATTTTCTGATTCTCCAACTAGTCAGGATCCCTCATAACAGCCTTTAACATTCATTCCTTTTTGCAATGAAATTGTTCACATTTATTGATTAATGTGTTTCCCCTACTAAAGAGTGGGTCTTATATACCCCCTATCACCACATAAGTGTTCAGTGCCTAAGACGTGGTCCTTACCTCAATAAAGTTCATTATTTTGTTCTAGTGGCCTGACTCCTATGAGCCATGGGAAGAAATATGAACTCTGCTCTCTATTTCTAGCCTCTAAGTAGGAAGTGTCCATGAAAAGTGTAGCACCTAAGAGACAAGTGCTGGGATGCTGAAGGAATTTGACACTTAGAATTAGATCTCATGAATTTAAATTCCACCTCTTCACCTTTAAGGCCAAGTCAGCATGAGGAAGTAACTTAACCTTTGAGAATCTGAGATTTTGTTATTAAAATGAGAATAATAATTACCACTTCACAAGCTTTCTGGAGGATCGAGGGACATAAAATATTAAAATCACCCCGTGCAGTGCCTGGCACAGAGTAGTTCAGTAACTTTTATATTTTCACTTGTTATGATCACTAGTATTATCCTCCCCACCACAATCATCACCTTATCCCATGAAATGAAAGGTCTGTGGAAATGTGTATAAAAATACGTGGATGAGATTGTTATACAAGAAGCAACCATCCACTATCTATCTCAATGAAATGTCAAAAGCAAAACTTAAGCAGTTATATAGTATGGCTTGAAACCAGATTTTTAGAGATTTTTCAGATTCCTCTGGCATTCATCTAGGGAGTAAATTTAGAATTAGATATCAAGTCAATAACTACTAGGGTAGGGATATATACAGTGGAGGGTTGGAGATGGAACTAGAAGGGAGGAGGCTACCAAAAGAGTATATTATGAGAGTTTTAGGCTCCCCAGGTGGAAGACCCCCTAGTGTGCCAAGACCCATGATGTAGCCCTGTGCAGGTGGGTAAAGAAGGGCCTGGAGCCAGGAGGAAAATTTTACATGTGTATATATATATGTATATGAATTTATGTGTGTATATACATGTGCATATATATACACACATATCAAATTTTCTGTTTATTTCCTCTAAAGACAGTATTCCTACAAATGAAAGCCATCATCTGAAGGGCTTCAGTCTGGTGATGGCTCGTTGGACTTGACAAAGACCTTCAGGTGAGGAAGTAGCAGTGCTGGGACCACCTGGTAGAAGCCAGGAGATGCTGAGCCATCCATCTGACTACAATGGTAATCATGGTATCTTTAAGGAATGGTTGATTATTTTGTTACAATGGAGAATTGGGATGGGACTCAGGGTGGGGTGTCTACCATTAGAATGATATTTTAACACTCCTCATTCTGATAATCCACCTATATACAAATCAAATCTACGTCCTAAATGACTGAAAATCATTCAAACACTCTAGTAAGTGTCACTCATACAAGGAAAACACATGTTTAATTTTATATCCCCTGACAGCCTCTTTGTATGCTTCTAGTCTGTAATGATGCTCTATGCAATGTAGGACCCAATTATTTGCATTGCTTTCAGTGTGATGCTGGTAAAGGAAAGGGCCTTCAGAGTCTGCCAGAGCTGGATGTGAAATCCAGGCCCACTTGTAACTAATAGGCCATCTCCCTGACCCAATATTAGTCAATATTTCCGTTATATATCTATTAATCTCATTAAGTTGTCTCAAACCCTTAGTGGACCAAAGACAGAGAATAAAACATTATTAATTATGTGACCTTGGGTTATTCTCTTAATTTCTCTGAGCCTAAGCTTCTTCACCTGCAAAGTAGAGATAACAGTACAAACTCCAGTGGGTTATGTATTAATATCCAACCTTAGTACAGAAATAATTCAGGAAATAGAGGCACTCTGGGGATGATAAAAATGAAGCAAAGAGTGTAAACTGCCTAAGTGTCTGGAATGAGATACACAATCATTTCCTATGAATCCTCCTTCTCTGCTCATTTTTTCTTCTCTTCCAGTGAGAAATAGAAAAAAAAGTAACTTAATTTCAACTTCTTTCCTCTATCTCCCCTCAGTTCCTTGCCTCTTTCAGCTTTTTACTGAAACAAACGCATTGAGTCACTCCTATGTACCGACTGGAGACATAAACATAAAGAAGGGAAGATCCCGGGCTTCCCTGGTGGTGCAGTGGTTGAGAGTCCGCCTGCCGATTCAGGGTACACAGGTTCGTGCCCCGGTTCGGGAGGATTCCCCATGCCGCGGAGCGGCTGGGCCCGTGAGCCATGGCCGCTGAGCCTGCGCGTCCGGAGCCTGTGCTCCGCAGCAGAAGAGGCCACAACAGTGAAAGGCCCGCGTACCGCAAAAAAAAAAAAAAAAGAAGGGAAGATCCCTAACTTGAAGACACACACTCAGCCTAATGTGAAGAAACAAAAATATATAAACTGCTACATTTTAAGGGGCATAACAAAGTCCCACCAATCACCAGGAAGGCTTCCCTGGGGGAGTGACATGGTTTCTGGCTCTTAATGTGAGCTAGCCTGACGTCACTTCTGCTCCAAAATAGTGTCATCATAGCTGTTGCTTTTTCGTCTGGGGACACATGTATTTGTATGTTAGAGGAAAGGACCTTCTAAGATTAATCCAATTCTGGACACAAACCATCTTCTCCTTAAGAGATGACCAAATCTAGCAAAGAGGTAAATGTTTTGGAATTTGTCCAACATTTGGCAAAAGGAAGACTTGAATGGCCCTCCAAGGAAGGCAGATGACTTGGTGCAGGGATTCCATCTCCTGCCCCAGACAGCCTGCCAAGTCCTGTGGAGGACCAGGCATTGCTGGAAAGCAGTTCGTGCTCTACCCTCTCATTTCTCTCTTTTGTTATGTTCAGTGCTGTCTTTGCAATCAGAGAGGAAGTTAGCTCTGAAGATACTGCAATCTGCAATATTTGAAAAAAGATCAAATCACTATTATTTATTAGAACCGCTCTTCCACCAGCTAAGTCTCTGTGATATAATCTGGATAATGAAACTTCTACTGCTTGTGTTTCCACGTCTATTCGAAAGAGTTCTCACCAGCTACTAGCTCTTTTGAAAAAAAGCTTTATATTACAGTCTAACATCTTTATTGACACTCATATTGAGTGGCTTGGAAGCTTGTAGTCATTAAGTCTATATTTTGGCTTTATGTCTTTTGGGCCTTATGCAAGCAAAAGTCTTATCTGAGAATATAGCTGAGTATCATCTACATAAAAATGATCTACATTAATATCTGTGTTTATATCTGCCTCAGTTACACACCTCTTTCCTGATAATAGCATCCTACTTCTGGGGGGAAGGTTTCTTGAGCTTGCTATAACCACATGGTCCTAGTGGGAACAGTGAAACTCAGAACGCTTCCTCCTTGCTATGAGTGTGAGCACGTGGTCCAGATTGGACCAATCACACACCTTCCTTAGGAATTTTCAAGTTCGAAATCAGGAAAAAGTCCCTTTCTTCATGGTGATCTAACTTGGCAAGACCTGTGCCCCAGGTGCTGTCTGCCTCTCAGTTGGCTGAGAGATGAAGGCAAGAGGCAGAGGAAAGGAAGGATGGGGGATGCAGAGAGAAACCTGGTGGAGTCCCAAACCCTGGTTCCTGTCTTAATGGAGGTCTCCCTACATCCTTGCTCTTCTTCCATTTGGGAATAGGAGCCAATAAACTTCCCCTTCAAAATACTCTAGTTTAAGTTGAATGTTTGCAACTTGCAATCAAAATCATCCTGAAATATTTCTCTCTATCATTCCTACATTTTTTCAGGAGACGTTTGGTGGTGTGGGGTGATATCATTCCAAGTCTAAAGTCAAAGGTAAAATGTTACCCTAAATTCCTGGAACAAATCAAAGTGTAATCCTGGAATGGGAAGAGGTTTAAGGACAAGATAATGGGCTTTAGGGCTGTATTAGTTTGCTAGGGCTGCCATAACAAAGTACCACAAATTGGTTGGCTTAAAACAATAGGTATTTGTTTTATCACAGTTCTGGAGACCAAAAGGGCAAAATCAAGCTGTCAGCGGGAGCACAATCCCTCTGAAAGCTCTAGGGAAAAATTCTTCCTGTTCCTTGCTGGTTCTGGTGGCTCTTAGAATTTTCTGGACAGCATAGCTCCACTCTCTACCTCTATCTTTACATGACCTTTTTCCCTCTGTGTCTTCCTGTGCCTTTTTCTGGCCCCACTCTTATAGGGAATCTCTTGTTGGATTTCAGGCCCACTTTTATCCAGTATGACCTCATCCCAGTCTTTATCTTAATTCCATCTAAAAAGACCCTATTCCCAAATAAGTCCCATTCTAAGGTCCCTAGTAGACATGAATTTTGGGGGGACACTATTCTATGCACTACAAGGACTGAACTAAGGTTGAAGCCTGGGTCTTATAATAAACTGTGAACTGTGTAACTCCAAGTAAAGTCATTTAAAACCTCTGAACCTCAGTTTATTTATAAATGGATGTGATATTAACTATCTCTCAAGAATTTCTGTTAACATCAGGGAAATGTAGACACTGTATCTTTCCTAGTGCTGGACACAGAATAGGTGCTTAAAAAGTATAGTTCTACACCTCTTTTACTTTATTAATGATTGCCATTGATTATGTATAAAAGGAAGCATTAAATACATGTTTAAATACATTAAACAGAGGTAAAAGCAATCTACTGTGGGAGTTTCACTGAAGAGAATCAGAGAAGGCATTGTGGAAGAGGTAGCATGTTTAGCTGGACCTTAAGAATGAATAATGTCATTAAGTGGAAAAACTATGGATGTACAGTTAAAGTACAAGTCAGGAGAGGGTCTAGGCTGATATGGTCAAAGTAAAGTATTGCCTGCGAATGGTTCAATTCCCTCCCCATGATTCCTCTTGTAGTGGAGAGATCCACACACTTTAGACACATCATTGGTTGCTAATTTGGGCTTTCATAAATTTCAGTTTAAGAGTAATTTTGAGATTACGATCTATGATGAGACTGAAAAGTAGCTATTCTATACTGTGAAAAAAGGGTGGATGTTTACACTTCGAAAATAAGTGGATGATTAGGTTGATCTTTTACAGTGAATATTGAGAAACCAAAATTCTAACACTATAACATTTGGAAAGTATGTTGAAATTTATATGTTATTTGTCTTTTTCCCCAACTAGATGGCAAGTTCCTTGAAGATAGGGATAGTAGCTGCCCATCTCAGTGTCTCTAGTGACTGGAACATAATAGGTGCTGATAAAATATTTGGTGAATGAGCGAATGAAATTGAATCACACATTATATCCCACGTGAAAATTCTACCAGTATGCAGTACTGAGTCATGTGCTTGCCCTCTTATTACTTTTTTTTCTCATAACTTTGCTAGTGAGAATCAAGAGGTCCAAAAGTTGGGAGTAAATTAGGATGAAATGGACAACGGATTTGCCCACTCTTACCCCTGCACCCTCCCCTCCCCAGTTGATTACATAGTAGTAATCAGAGGAAGCCTTTTAAAATGTTAGACCCTATCACCCCTCTTCTCACAACCTTTAAAGGTGTCTGTGGTGGTTAAAAGATGACTGTAAATTCTGGCTATTCCTCTCTTTAAAAGGTGGAGTCTAATTCTCTTTCTCCTCCCACTGAATCTTTTCTGGCTTTAATAACTTACTTGACCCACAGAATGTGATATAAGTAATGTTCTGGGACTTCTGAGCCTAACTTATTTTTCTTCACACTTATCACTACTAATATTTATGTATTTTTTTATTGTCTATTCCCAGGATTTCATTATAAGCTGCATGAAGCTACAGACTTTGACTGCTCATAGCTTTATTCTCAGTGCATAGAACAGTTTCTGCCACATAGTGGGCACTTGATAAATATCTGCCACATAGTGGGCACTTGATAAATATCTGTTGAATGAATGAATTGAATGGGACTTAAACATTGGATTGTTAACACCACACTGATGACAAAGTAGTATTCTAAAAATGTCCCCCTTCTCTGGTAGGGGATAGGCTGATCAATTTAATTATTTCCTCTGCTTGAATTTCTATGATTTAACTTAATCTTTCATCCTTGCCCTTCAAACCTATGTGCTTTTGATTTAATCAGCAGGATGAGAACTATTGCACTTCCTTTGCCCTTCAGCCACTGGCCGAAAAATGATTGACAGTAAATCATGTCTGAAGGGATCTCTTCCTCTCTTTTGCCTGTCTCTGCATTAGGGTTGAACTAGGTTACCCACTTGAATAAAACAGCCCATATCAGTACATATTTTAAAACTTCTTTCTTATAGACTTTGTGTATGTGTTTTTGTTTCTCCCAGCTTTAAACATGGTGGCGGTCCTCATAACTTTATAAGGAAAAAAGATGCAATAGAAGAAAAAAAGGAGAAGTAAATTGACATTGATTGAACATCTACTACAGGTTAGACTCTGTGCTTCAGTTTTTCACTTGACAAAATATCTAGCCCTTCTTTCTGGCCTCCCAGAATTGAGGTCATTTCTGAAATTTAAATCTCTAACACTCACATATCACACAGAATTGCAGACATAGGTTAACAGATGTCAATGTCAATATTAAGCAGGTAATACTGTCAGTTTTTTAATGTTAGTGCACACATATAATGATACGCTTTTTTTTTTTCACGTGTTAAGTCAGTTAGCCTGGGAACTTCACATTTCCAACAGATCAACCAACTCCCGAGAATAGAAACTTTATGAGGGCGGGTGGGTATTTTGCCTTGTCCAGACTTTATTCCCAGTGCCAAGAATAGTGCCACCTCCACAGTAGGTACCCAGTAAATGTTGTTGAATGAACACAGTTTATTGGAGGGTCCCCTTATCATTGCTGGTCTAATAAAACACTCAAACTACTACATAGCCTGTTTCTTTCTATCATAAAAGAAAATTTCTCCCCAGTACCCTGAGATGTCGAACCCATTGATGAAACTCTATGGTGCCTCACTTATCTCGACCTGATGCAAGTACTTCTATGTCCACTTCAAAGTATATTCTTAATCTTCACAAGTGCCATCGCTAAATATGATGATTTCTCTTCTTCTGGACCATTAAATGCAATGATTGCCGCCTATAGACCATCAAGAGCTAATGAAGGGAGAATAGCTCAGTGTCAGCTAGTCAAAGAGGACTGCCTGACTCCCTTGGTTTCCTTTTCCCAAACTTTTTTTTTCCTTTTCCCAAACTTTTAACTTCCTGTCTTTGTATTCTGTATTTCAGTTTTGATATGATCTTCTGGTTTGATCTTCTTTGATTTGGTGCTACCCTTCCACCATGCACACACACTCACAAGCAAATATCACTGGATTCTCAGCTCTCCATTCTCTCTTGCTACTAGTGGGAGCTGCAGCTCCTATAAGAGACTGTCTCTCCATTAATTGATTTAGGCATATTTATTGAGCAACTGCTATTTGTCATGCACTCTTGTGGGTGTTGTGATAGGGGTGGATTTTAGCTTCTGTCCCTTAGAAGTCTAACTGTCTGAACCAGCCTACTTTTTATGCCATGTATCAGCAACCAGGATTTCCTGCAAGAGGGAGTGACCAAATAATGATAATCTTTAAAGGAACAAAGATTTTAATGAAATGTCTGGTTTTTTTTTAAAAAAAGTAAAGCAGCAGTAGGTCTGGAGCAGACATTCAATGCATGCATTATTTTGCAAGAACAAATAGTGTTAACTTATAAATAGGTCATGCATTATAAGTAATTGTATCTTTTAAATAATACAAATAAAAATACGGAAAACAGTAGCAAATGTCTAGGGTATGTTTGCTCAAGAAAGTCTCCATTGTTAAAAAGATGAATATTTTTAAATTTAGAGATCACACTTTGTTTAGATTTCCTTAAACTTCGTCTTTGGCTCTCTTTTGGTTAATGTGAGATGTGGATGAGAGATGCAGGTGTTAAAGGCACCAATCCATCAAATGACTCAACAAGTATTTATTTAGCACCTACTCAGCTGTTTGCTGTGCCAGGCACTAATATAGACTAAAGTGATTAAATAGGATTATTCTGGAGATATTCATGCACAAAGAGAAGTAAATGGCATTACACAGGAAGTAACATGGTGCTGCGTGGTAGGGAGCTATTTTTCAGCTAGGACCTCAACCAACAAGTTGTTCTTTTCTCAAACAGCATACCTTGCTCACTGCCTTGGGGAAGCACAGAAACTCAGGAGAAGTAGGCAGAGATGGTAACAGGGCACTAAGTATTCAGAACAGGACTGAGAAAGAGAGGCTTGTGATGCTAGGCAAACAAAGAAATAGGAGAGCCTTTTTTTAGTTATAAGTAATTAGCAACAGACATTTAGAGAATCTTAGAGAAACAGCACTTCATACATTAATTGATAAAGATTTGTAATTGAAGTCAACATGAGTGGTGACATCAACAGAGATTGAGAACAAATGGCTAAATTGCAAAAGGCAACATTGGAGCAGGGATGTTCATGGTGTCACATTCTCTACTTCCTGAATTTTTAGGTCACATTCTCAAATGCTACCACTCTGACAATTCTTGGACCAGATTGAGACCTCAACTCTTTTGGCCTTATAATTTTAAACTATCCAACACCTCTTTTGTGTCCTTTCTCTCAAACAGCTCTGATTCCTTCACTTGTTAATGTAGACCTATGGTTCTCTTTTTCATCATCAGCCTTTTTTTGCAGTTTGCATTCCCTGTTAGACTGTCTTCTGCATCTTCTTATGTCATCTGCTTAAGTAATAGGCTGAAATGATTGCAAGAGTATTTACTCCATTCTATTTACAGTGAGAATGGGGGTTAGGGCTTCTTCTCTATTTATTTCTCTCCCTAAATAATCTCATTTGGTCTCATGACTTTAAGTACCATCTATAGTTTTATGGATCTCAAATATATAACTGCACCCCAGATCTCTTTCACTTCCAGGTTTAGATATCCAAGGTCTCTGGACCATCTTCATTTCAATATCCAGTAGTCACTTAAAACTCAGAATGTTTAAAAAAGTTTTCAGAACAGAGCTTTTGACTCCCTCATACAAAATGTTGTTCCTCCAGTCTTCCCTGATAAAAAATGTTGTCATCCACTAGGTTGTTCAAGCCAAAAACCAAGGAGTAACCCTAGTTGCTCTCTCTCCTTCCTTTACCTCCCCCTGTTCCATATTCTGTTCAACATCAGGTCCTGTTGTCTCTGAAGTAGACTTCAGGCCGGTCCACCTCTCCTTCCCTTCCATAGGCACTGCTCTAGACCACACCGTCTTCATCTCTTGCCTGTGTTACTTCAAAACCTTGCTAACTTGTTTCTCTATTTCCACTCTTGTTCTCCTTCTATCTACTATATACCCAGTAACTGACTTACTTTATTTTATTACAAAGTAACTAATATTTCAAAATCAGAATTTGTATCTTGTCACTGTGCAACATAAAACCCTTAAAGAACTTTTCTATTGACCTTTAGAATAAAATTCAAACTCCACAGTATGATTTACAGACCAACACAATCCGTTCTCCACATACTGCCTACTGTGGTCCACTCTTCCCTTTGGTCACTTATGGCCCAACTTCACTGGCCTCCTTTTTGTCCATTTAGTCATTCGGCATATGATTAAGCAGCTCCTGTCACTCTAGCAGTAAACGAAAATGTCCCTGCCCACAGGAGCTTACATTTTAGTGAGGGGAACAGGCAGTAAAAATATATATATATGTTTACATATATATATACATATATATTCCCTGAACTTAATGTATTTATATATACACACATATACTTCTGGATGGGATAACTATTATGGATTAACAATAAAACAAGAGAAGAGAATAAAGAGTGAGTGGGGCTACTATATTTTAGAGTGATGTAGAGTGGAGATCTGAATGAAGAAAAGGTATGAACCAAGTGAATTCTTACAGATGACTATTCAAGGCAGAGGGAACAGAAGGGGCCAAAGTTCTGAGATGGGAGCTTGCTTGTATTTTGAAGAACAGCGAGAAGGCCAGTTTGGCTGGAAAAGAGTGAATAAGAGAGAGAGGTATCCATCCAGGTTTTGTCATTCTTTGTAAGGACATTAGCTTTTACAGTGAGTGAGGTAGGAAACCCTTGGAAGATTTTGAGCAGAGGAGCAACTGACTCACTCTGGTCCCTGGGAGATGGCATGATGTGAACGGAAGTGGTATATGATAAGAGGACACTTAGAGTAGCTCCAGGGAGAAAGGGTATCTTGGATGAGAGAGGACACAGTGGAAGTGGAGAGAAGTCATGAATTTAGGAATGTGTTTTGAAGGTAGTACAAACATAACTTGTTCATGGGTCAGATGTGGGGTGTGAATAAAGAGAAGGGTCAAGAGTGATTCCAGGTTTTTGGCCTTGCCAACTGGATGAAGGGGTGATGAACCAGAGACCACAGTGTCCTGGTTCCTAATGAGTCTATAAAAGAATATTTATTCAACAAATAGTTATTAAACGCCTGTCGTAGGCAAGCATAGTGCTGGACATTGGGTGTACTAAGATGATTCAAATTCTCTTCTGTCCCTGAAGTATTCAGAGCCGACCATGAGAGACAGACACATACAATGAATGTACACCTTCCATACATCCATCAGCCGGACACAATTCAAAAGAGGCATACCAGTAATAATTCCAGCCTCAGGTAGAAACCCTGGAGTTATTTCCAACCTTTCTCACCCATTCCTTTTGTTTCTTCTGGCAGTTTGCAATTTCATCTCTTCTTTTAATTTTCCATAATAGCTACAAATCAGGAATATCATTATCTAGTGAGCACACAAATGGCATACTGTTTCCCATTTAAAAATAGTTCACCCCTCCAATGTTAGTTCAATATCTTTATCAGGAATAGGAAACTGCAGGCTAAGAATACATTGATCTAAATACCTACTCAGTTGCTAAAATGAACACAAATAGATTCATAACTAATGAGATGATTGACTTTACGCCACTAACAGTAAAGCCTTTTAACTAGAGATTTCCCTGTGATTGTTGTAATTAAGGACACCTTTCTGGGCCTATACTTTTTGGGTGTGGAAGTCACATATTTGTCATGAACTCAGATCAATGGACATTTGCCAACCTCCATCAACACAGCCTTTTTGGGTTCTTGTTCCAAATACGGCAGATAGGGCCAACTTCTAAAAGGGAACATTCTGTGCTTCTGAAATATGAGTGGATATAAAAGACAGCAGGTGGCTGAAACTGGATGAAATGTTCAAATTTTAATTAAACCATCAATGCAATCACTAATGATAGGAATAGAAACGGTTTCTTGAGGGAATAAATGACTTAAGACCAGTGAATGTGAAATAAGTTAACAGATTTTTTTTGAGTCCATGTTAGATAACTCACTTATAGAATCATAAAAATTTAAATTTAAGTCTGTCATCTTCTTCTTGGGCAAGTCTTTCCCCTACTCCTATGTAAGGCTTTTGGGGTGCTGACACAACACTCTTGAGTGTTCCTCTATTTTATGTCCTCCTCTTGTAGATGGAAGTTTTGTGTAAAAAGGGAGACTGTCCCTGAGTGTTCATGAGAACTTGGTTCATGGAGTTGAGTAGGCCAGTTTTAAAGGTCTCTGCCAATCCTTTCAGTTATATGACAGTACTTTTCAGGAGGCTGCTACGTATCAGACACTTTCAGGGCTGTAAATACATTATTTCATTTGATCTGCATAACAGACCTCTAAGGTAGGTATTATCATTTTTTAAAAATAATCATTTTACAGGTGAGAAAACTGAGGATCAGTCATATGAAGTACTATGTGCAAGAGCAAAAATACTGTGACACTAGGATTCAGTCTTGCCTTGTATGTGTTCAAAACCATTCAGTGTGGAGCTTGGGTTCTTTGAGGGCAGAAAACAAATTGGTGGAGAGATTGATATTAATCTTTTTCAGCGATGGCTATACATAGACTTAGAAACAGAATCATGGATAAAATACTTTTTCTTTAGCCTACACAAAGGTTTATCAAATTTGGTATTGGGAACATATAGGGTTGGATAATTCTTTGTTGTGGAGGCTTTCCTGTGTACTGTAGTGTATTTAGCATCATCACTGGCCTCAACCCATTGGATGCCAGTAGCGCCCTGCAATTGTAGCTGCAAAAAAAGTTTACAGACACTGCTAAGTGTCCCTTGTCCCACCTTGAGAACCACTGGTCTACACATAGAATATAAATTTTGTCACATGCGTCTTACAAGGACAGTGTGCTTGCTTGTGTGTGTGTGTGTGTGTGTGTGTGTGTGTGTGTGTGTGAGAGAGAGAGAGAGAGAGAGAGAATGTGTGTTTATTATAGGACTCCCTCCAGCTTGACTGTAATGAACTCCATCTGCAAGTGAAGTGAGAAAAAAAAAAGACAATGAGTTGCTAAAATGTTCTAAAGTTAATATTTAAGTCAAATGGGATCAACGCTTTCTTGGAACAAAATGTGAAACTGAAAGACAAAAACAAAAGTCTTTGTGAAGGGGTTTCTAGGCTTTGTGAATCAGGCCCTGGAGTCCCACTCCGCTAAACTTTACAACCCACATTTTCTTAATGTCAACCAGGTAAACTAAGCACTAATACTGCCTCTCTGTACACAAAATTCCAGATCTCTTAACAATGCAAAAAGGAGCCATTGTGTGCTTCACACGAGCATAAATTATACCATAAATATTCATTAGAGCTCAAGACTGAAAACACATGTTACTTTTACAGATGATGAGGCAGAAAGCAGTCAGAGGGGCTGCTTGGGTGAGGCCAGGGGGACACACTGTACTGAGCAGGAAGTGGAGATGGATTTCTGGAAGTGACTGCAGAGACAGAGGAGTGGGGGGGGGGTAAGGAGCTATATTTATTGAGTTTCTCTATGTGAGATGTGCACATAGTAGGCACTCAAGAAATGTTCATAACAGTCTTGCTACATTTTAAAAAAAATGCAGCATTCACTGAGTAATTAATTACTGGTGCTGATCAGACAGACCACTCTACATAAAAAGAAATAGCATTTAGTCCTTGTCTGTACATGTGCTAGGCAATGTTTTTATTTTTGTTTTTTTGGATTATTATATGCTTTATCTCATTTGTGATGATCATAACCTCAAAGTCTGTATAATATTTCCTATTTTTACAGATGAGAAAGGCAAGACATAATGACTTGCCCAAGGCCATAAAACTAAGTAAAATGGGCCAAAATTTGAATTCCAAAGTCAATGTTCTTTCAGTTATATTACAGTATAGAGAATATAAAATGTACTATCCTTCATGGTAATTCACCTTAGCTTAATTGATGTTCAAACCTATTTTTCTTGACAGGGAGGACAAGTACTATGATCTCTAATTGCAGATGAGCAAACTGAGCCTTGTTCCTATTCCACAGTCATTACATTTTTTCCAGGGACATTATTAAGCTTAAAGCTAGAAACAAAGAGGATCAACAATATTCCTCAGGCTCAGTTGCCCTGACCACAGTTGCTGGGATCAAATCCTGGCCTCACCACTTTTTATCTGGTGTGAACACACAAGTGACTTCCCTATATCTCATTTCTCTTACCTGAAAAATAGTAGGAATAAAAGTGTGAAAATGAAAACTAAATGAGATTATACACATAAAGACTTTAGAGGACTGTAGGACATGCAAGAGATCAATAAATGTAAGTTATTATTATTATTGCTGTTATTATTATTTCAGCAAACATTGATGTTAGGTTAGTTAGCATAGGAACTTCAACAGCACTTATTGAGCAACTATTATATGCTAAACACTATTTCAGATGCTTGGGTTATATCAATGAACTAAATAGACAAAGGTGAAGTCATTATTGTCCTTCCTGAACCCCTTACAGTACAGCTCATATACTGATACTGGAGTCTTGCCTGTCTAATCCACAGATTGGTTGTCACTGCCAAATCCTTTCCCCCAGCATTTTCCTTTATCATTCTGTGAAATAAAATTCACATTTTATGGCAAGACAAGAAAAATTTAAACATAAAAAACTTCTTTGACCTTTGGCATCCTCTCTCCCCTGTACTGTACATTGTGTATCTACATTATACGTCAACCAAAACTTCCCCATCGGCAGAAATACCTGCTCGACCATAAAAAGCAACATTCTCCTAGCATCAACAAGGCAACTCCTTAAAGATAATATTCCTTCTTGATTCCTTAAGGTGTAACATGGTACTTAGATCTGGATTATGTAAACTGTCAATGATACGTCATTTAACGTACAGCCCTCTGTCTTAAAATGTTTATATAACCATGTCTTGACTTCTAATGGGTGGAACAGTTCGCTGAGCTTTCTGAGTTCCTGTTCGCTGGTTATAATCCTCAAATTTGGTTCAAATAAAATTTCCACTTCTTTCATAGATTGACTACTGACTAATTTTCATCGACAATTCTTTCATCCCTTCTAAGTGTGCCCAGTCTCCACACAAAGGCAGATGCACAGATGGGATTAAACCAACATACACACACACACACACAGACATACGTAAAGACACACACACGTCAATTATTCAATCTATGTAGACACTGAGTTAATATGCTCATGTATTATCTCATTTAATCCATTTAATCCTCATAACAGCCCTGTGAAATATATTCTTTTATAATGGTCACTTAACAGATGTGAAAAATGAGTCTCAGAGAGGCTAAGTCACTTGCTTGAAGTTATCCAGCCAGGGAGTAACTTGTCTGCCACTGGAAATAAGTCATCTCACTCCAGAGCCCTCCCATATGACTTTCTGGTATTTACTTTCTTACTCTAGTCAGGCACTCCTATATATTCCTTCCACACCCTCTTCTTGGGAAACAGTAATTCTTCGGGAAAGGAAAAACATAACTGTATCTTTTCAAATGTAAGAGAGCCCTCTTTGGAAGTGAAAGCTCAGTCTTTGCCTAAGATCACAATACTAAGAAGTGGAAGCCATGATTTGAATCCAGATTTGACACAAAATATTTCCACATGTATTTTCCTCTCTGATCTTTATTAGCATCAGTGAGAGTTAGGGTCAGAAGGAAAATTTGGGCTGTCCTTTTACAAACAATCCCCACATGAAGTTTTTTTGATGTTTTCTCTAAATGAGGTTAGACATCCAGATACAGGGATATACTGGACGTATTAAAGGAAAATAACATTTAACTTGTTTTCCACTGTCAAAACACACTGCCTGTGATGTACCATGAACAAGGATTTTTATAAATCCTGTAATTATTCTTGGAATACATTTCTACTTTATCTTAAATGGGTTCATTCATAAAATGTAAACATTTAAAATACATTACAAATTTTATCATCCTATTTTGACATTTTGAAACTCAAAAATGAAAATATTTTTCAGAGGACTATTCATTAGTGAGGAATTGGACTGAGGGCTAATTATGAGTTTGTTCAAAGTCACAGATCAAGTTGCAGAATTAGGACCAGAGAGGTATTGGGCTGAATTTTGGGAAAAGGATATTGAGGGCAGGTACGACACTTGGAGTCTTAAATTTGGAGGAAAGTGAGAGAAGAGAGTGAGAACGAGTAGCAGCAAGAAACAAGGAAGGAGAGGAAAAGAGAAGACCCCATGTGGGTAGGGTATTAGGAAAAGTGAAAGCTAGGGAGAAAAAGGCTTGGGTAGCTGCAAGGTCTGAGATAGTGAGAAAAAAGGATAATGAAGGAAAAAACTCCGTAAGCCACGCCAGTGGTTAAATTGAATCTAATTTAATATCTCTTACAGATGCTAGAAGATTTAGAATGGTAGATTTCTTATTTCCCTTTCTTTTTAATAATATACTGTCCCAGTTAGTCGGAATCACATGGGACTTCTAAATTTTTAAGTGCTGCATAAATAATCTTTGAGCAGAGATGAATTATGAGTAGCAAAGTCAAAGAAGTAATAGATGACCTAAATATATTCAATATCCATTCAGTTCAATCCTAGTCACCAGCATTTATTGACCATACTATGCGCTAGACACTGTTGCTCAGAATACAAAGGCAGAACTCATTTCCTGCCTTCAACAAACTCACAGTGTTTTGTTTTGTTTCATTTTTCTGTAAGAGGATCTTTTCTCTTTTATATTTGGATTTTTAAAATTGAAGTGTAGTTGATTTACAATGTTGTGTTAGGTTGAGGTGTACAGCAAAGTGATTCAGTTATACATATATATGTGTATATATCTGTTATTTTTTTCAATTATTTTCCATTATAGTTTATTACAAGATACTGAATATAGTTCCCTGTGTTATACAGTAAATCCTTGTTGTTTATCCATTTTATATATGGTAGCGTGCATCTGTTAATCCCATATTCCCAATTTATCCTTCCCCCTTGCCTTTCCCTTTTGGTAACCATAAATTTGTTTTCTGCATCTGTGACTCTGTTTCTGTTTTGTAAATAAATTCATTTGTATCATTTTTTTAGATTCCACATATAAATGATATCATATGATATTTGTCTTTCTCTGTCTGGCTTACTTCACTTAGTATGATAATCTCTAGGTCCATCCATGTTGCTACAAATGGTATTATTTCATTCTTTTTTATGGCTGAGTGCATATGTATATGTCCATTGTGTATATGTACCACATATTTTTTATCCATTCATCTGTCAGTGGACATTTACATTGCTTCCATGTCTTGGCTACTGTAAATAGTGCTGCTATGAACACTGGGTGCATGTGTCTTTTCAAATTATTGTTTTCTCTGGATACCATCCACAATTCAAAACAATAATGTTTATGTTTAAAGGAGGGAGGGCGATGCAAGAGGGAAGGGATATGGGGACATATGTATATGTATAACTGATTTACTTTGTTATAAAGCAGAAACTGACACACCATTGTAAAGCAATTATACTTTAATAAAGATGTTTTTAAAAAATAAATAAAATTATATTAAATATAAAGATGGTGGGGTCATTATCTGTGAGTGATGGCAAAGGCTTCAGAGAAATTGTTAGACTTCAGAGAAGTGTTAGACATTTGCCAAGCAAACAAGCAAGAGAAACGTTCATGAAAAAATCTGAGCAGATACCCAGAAATGTGAAATAGCATGGAGTATTGGGGGACATTCTAGTGTCTTCTTTCCTATTTGAAGGTGTCCATTAAAATAAGCTGTTTATACATTACAAAATGGGAACTCCAAGGCTCCACCCTCATCTACTGCATCAGGATGTGAATGTGTGTATTTTGAAGGAGATCTTCCAAACAAATCTGATCAATACACCCCTTTCTGAGAGCCAATTATTTGAGCTTTCCAACAGATAGAATGTAAATTGTGGAGCAGGCACAAGAAACAGAAGTTACTGTACAAAAACAAAATGAACACAGACATTAAATACAGAGATCTTTAGGCTTTTTTTTCTTCTTTGAAAGGATATAGAAATATAGTTACACTTCCATGTGTGTTACATGTCTTACAGTAATTTTATCTAGAGCTTTAAAGCTTCTAATATAAAGAAATTCCACTAGTAAATACAGTTTTACATTCTTTTCTATTTTGTTAAGGACTGTAATGATATTCTTTGTGGAGCTCATAGTCTCATTTTAATCTTGAAATGGTGTAGTTGTTTGGAAGTGATAATCAGGTATATAAATAACCTCTGAACAATCCTACTAATCTAATTATTCTCCCTACCCTTATAAAGGCTCTCTCACCCTGGCTCTCTCTTTAGTACTATTTGGACAATTAACCTTCAGCCTTATATATTCTTCTTTCAAGTACAGTTTTCTAGGAAAATGGGAGTTAGGGACAAATTAACAGGATAACTGTTTTCACTTCATTATGTTAGACTGTGGAGAGAATGATAGGAATACATTTTTCATCACCCTTGTTTGAGTGTTCATCATTCTCAAGTTGATGGTGTATAGAAACTGAAAATAAGGCCCCTGGCTGATGGAGGTGACATCATTTTAATAGATATTAAATGTCATATGCAAAAAGTTGACAAGTCTAATTGAGTTTTCTCTGATATTAATCAAATTAACTGACAAGGAAAGTTTCTAAGCCTAATGAACATAGGCTGCTGTCCAAACCAGTTACCATCCAATATGTGCAAAGATGGACACACCTAATTGTGCTTTATGAGCTGGGCATTTCGGTACTTGGAAAGAAACTTCCGTTGAAAGGAAGACCTTGGAGGCTTGTGTACTGTAGTTCACTACTTAACACATCTTTCTCTGCAAAGAGATAATGAGTTCATAGACAGTAAGGATTGTGTCTCATTATACACCCTGCAATTCAGGGTCCTCAGGGCCTACATCTGCTTGTCAAAGAGGAGGCCTTCAGGGAAGGGCTGATGAAAGAACAGATAAATGGAAATAAATTTCTTACAGCATTCTCAGGGTTGGAAATTCCTTGTAGCTTACCTTTCTTCAAAATCTTTGTTGACAGCAGCTTCATCCAGGGTGGAAAGAATTTCATTCCTTTGTGTTTCCAGCATACAGATGGGCTTTAAACAAAAGGTCTGTGCTGGATATCTGTTGCTTGCCCTTGCAGATCTACTTTCTGCTCTGCTCTTTGTCCACTACATCAATGGTCTTACACTCTGGTTTCTGGTTGGTTTAATCAATAGCTGTCCCAGCAGGAGAGGAGAGGGATGGAGGGAAGAAAGTAAAGATATGGTACTTATTTCCAGGCTCCCTTCCTGCAGCATCACCTCAGACAGGCTTTTTCCCTCTACTGACATCACTGACCCTCTATGGAAGCCAGCTCTGTAGTTCTCTTTCCTTCCTGCTTCCAGTAACATTTCCCCACTCCTTACTCCAGGCTTAAGGATCATCTCTCTCACTGTTATTAGCCCTGAGTGGCTGTGCCATCCTGTCCACACCATTTTAAATAGTCTCCTTATTAAACCCACTGTGAATGATATAATTTTCACATGCCATTTGTTTCCTGTCGGGTCTGTGACTGATACAGTAAAATTATCAGACCTGGTAGACCTGGTGGCTGAAGTGGGATGCACATAGGAAGAGGTGTGACTATAAGGGAGGAGGCCAGGCAGGGGTTAATATACCAATTCCAGAAAGAGACACAGATGGCTTCCACTAGAGCAGAGCTACTGGAGCCACTTATTATATTTTTTGCAAGTATATTGTTTCCTCTAGTCTATGAGCAGCTCCTTCTGAGCAAGAACTTTGCATATACACTCTAACCCTACCATACTCCCCTCCTTCCTTCATTTCTCCCTACTACTCCTCTTCCACTCACTCCACCTAGATTGGGGGCTACCTGGCACAAACCCACCCAGAAGAACAATGAAACCATACAGTAACGCAAATTTGGATTACTGATTAATGATTCACTTCCATCCTCTCAACCAGGCTTACCTCAGCCCTATCATTAACCTTGTAATAATACAGTTCTGCATTTTGTGAGGTGGATTTAGGGATGCTGAAGGAACAAAGGGAGAACCGAAGATTGGGAATTGGGTGGAGGTTGTCTGACCTTCAAAAATGTGAAGAAACTGCATCAACTGGCAAAACAAGCACCTTCATGTTCTTATGAAAACACTATATTTCACCAATAGGGAGGCCAGGTGAATTATAGATTAAAACTTATTTTATCAGTGGTTAAAACTCAAGGGGAAAATAGCAGCTGTAACCTAATCACTTCATCAGCCACCTTCACTTTTTAGTTTACAAAATACTTTTTTATACATTTTATCTTATTTGTTCCTAACTTTATGTTTGAGTTCTGTAAGAGAGGAACTAGGACCCAGACCCAGGGCTTCTGACTCGCTGTCTTTCCGAACACTCAGGAGGCCCCTCTTTCCAACTCTAAACATTGCATTCTGCTTTACTAAATTAATAAACTTTAGAAATGGAGGCCCTGAGGGTATCTTCAAGATGGCAGAGGAGTAAGACGTGGAGATCACCTTCCTCCCCACAAATACATCAAAATATATCGACATGTGGAACAACTACAAAACACCTACTGAACGCTGGCAGAGGAACTCAGACTTCCCAAAAGGTAAGAAATTCCCCACGTACCTGGGTAGGGCAAAAGAAAAAAGAAAAAACAGAGACAAAAGAATAGGGATGGGACCTGCACCAGTGGGAGGGAGCTGTGAAGGAGGAAAGGTTTCCACACACTAGGAAGCCCCTTCACTGGCGGAGAGTGTGGGTGGTGCATGGGGAAAGCTTTGGAGCCATGGAGGAGAGCGCAGCAACAGGGGCACAGAGGGGAAAGTGGAGAGATTCCCGCACAGAGAATTGGTGCAGACCAGCATTCACCAGCCTGAGAGGCTTGTCTGCTCACCCGCCAGGGCAGATGGGGGCTGGGAGCTGAGGATGGGGCTTTGGAGGTCAGACCCCAGGGAGAGGACTAGAGTTGGCTGCGTGAAGACGGCTTGAAGGGGGCTAGTGTGCCACAGATAGCTGGGAAGGAGTCAGGGAAAAAGTTTGGACCTGCTGAAGAGGCAAGAGACCATTGTTTCAGGGTGCACGAGGAGAGGGGATTCCTTCCCCGTGTGCCCACAGAAGGCAGAGCACCACCTAAGCAAGCTCCAGAGATGGGCACGAGCTGCAGCTATCAGCTCAGATCCCAGAGAAGGGCATGAAACACTAAGGCTGCGGCCACCAAGAATCCTGTGTGCAAGCACAGGTCACTACACACACCCTCCCTGGGAGCCTGTGCAACATGCCACTGCCAGGGACAACTTCTCCCGGAGGACACAAGCGTGCCCAGGCTGTTGCAATATCACGCCGGCTTCTGCCACTGCTGGCTCACCCTGCATTCCAATTACGACTACTGTACTCCTCCTTCTCCCTGGTCTGAGAGAGCAAGAAAGCCCTAATCAGCTGCTGCCTTAACCACCTCCTGTCTGGGCAGGGAACAGATGCCTGAGGGCAACCTACATGCAGAGGCAGGGCCACAACCAAAGCTGAACCCCAGGAGCTGGGCGAACAAAGAAGAGAAAGGGAAATTTCTCGGTGCAGCTTCAGGAGCAGCAGATTAAATCTCCACAATCAACTTGATGAACCCTGCATCTGTGGAATACCTGAATAGACAATGAATGTTCCCAAAACTGAGGCAGTGGATTTTGGGAGCAACTGTAGACTTGGGGTTTGCTGTCTGCGACTGATTTGTTTCTGATTTTTATGTGTAGCTTATTTTAGCTTGTAGTCTTTGTTATCATTGGTGGATTTGTTTATTGGTTTGATTGCTCTCTTCTTTTTATTATTATATATTTTTAAAATTTTTATTTTATTATTTTAAAATTTTATTATTATTTTAATTTTATTTATTTATTTTTTCTTCTGAACTATGTGGCTGACAGGATCTTGGTGCTCCAGCCGGGTGTCAGGCCTGAGCCTCTGAGGTGGGAGAGCCTAGTCCAGGACACTGGACCACCAGAGACCTCCTGGCCCCACATAACATCAATTGGTGAGAGCTCTCCCAGAGATCTCCGTCTCAACGCTAAGACCCAGCTCCACCCAACAGCCAGCAAGCTCCAGTGCTCAACGCTCCATGCTAAACAACTAACACGAAGGTACACAACCCCACCCATTAGCAGAGAGACTGTCTAGAATCATACTAAGTTCACAGATACCACAAAACACACCACCAGATGTGGCCCTGCCCACTGGAAAGACTAGATCCAGTCCCACCCACCAGAACATAGGCACCAGTCCCCTCCACCAGGAAGCCTATACAAACCAGTGAACCAAACTCACCCACTGGGGACAGACACCAAAAACAACAGGAACTAAAAACCTACAGCCTGCAAAAGGGAGACCCCAAACACAGTAAGTTAAACAAAATGAGAAGACAGAGAAATAGGCAGCAGATGAAGGAGAAAGGTAAAAATGCACCAGACTAAACAAATGAAGAGGAAATAGGCAGTCGACGTGAAAGTGAATTCAGAGTAATGAGAGTAGAAATGATCTAAAATCTTGGAAAGAGAATGGAGAATATACAAGAAACGTTTAACAAGGACCAAGAAGAACTAAAGAGCAAACAAACAATGATGAACAACACAATAAATGAAATTAACAATTCTCTAGAAGGAATCAATAGCAGAATACTGAGGCAGAAGAACAGATAAGTGACCTGGAACATAAAATAGTGGAAATAATGGCTGCAGAGCAGAATAAAGAAAAAAGAATGAAAAGAATTGAGGACAGTCTCAGAGACCTATGGGACAATACTAAATGCACCAACATTAGAATTATAGGGGTCCCAGAAGAAGAAGAGAAAAAGAAAGGGACTGAGAAAATATTTGAAGAGATTATAGTTGAAAACTTCCCTAACATAGGAAAGGAAATAGTCAATCAAGCCCAGGAAGCACACAGAGCCCAATACAGGATAAATCCAAGGAGAAACACACCAAGACACATGTTAATCAAACTATCAAACATTAAATACAAAGAAAAAATATTAAAAGCAGCAAGAGAACAGCAACAAATAACATTCAAGGGAATCCCCATAAGGTTAACAGCTGATCTTTCACCAGAAACTCTGCAAGCCAGAAGGGAGTGACAGGACATATTTAAAGTGATGAAAGGGGAAAATCCTACAACAAAGATGACTCTAACAAGCAAGGATCTCATTCAGAGTCAATGGAAAAATTAAAACCTTTACAGAGAAGCAAAAGTTAAGAGAATTCAGCACCACAAAACCAGCTTTACAACAAATGCTAAAGGAACTTCTCTAGGCAGGAGACAAAAGAGAGTGAAAACACCTACAAAAACAAACCCAAAACAATTAAGAAAATTTTAAGAGGAACATATATATTAATAATTACCTTAAGTGTAAATGGATTAAATGCTCCAACCAAAAGATATAGACTGGCTGAATGGATACAAAGACAAGACCCGTATACGTGCTGTCCACAAGAGAGCCACTTCAGACCTAAGGACACATACAGACTGAAACTGAGGGGATGAAAAAAGATATTCCATGCAAATGGAAATCAAAAGAAAGCTGGAGTAGCAATTCTCATATCAGACAAAATAGACTTGAAAACAAAGACTATTATAAGAGACAAAGAAGGACACTATATAATGATCAAGGGATCGATCCAAGAAGAAGATAAAACAATCGTAAATATTTATGCACCCAACATAGGAGCACCTCAATACATAAGGCAAATGCTGACAGCCATAAAAGGGGAAATCGATAGTAACACAATCATAGTAGGGGACTTTAACACCTCACTTTCACCAATGGACAGATCATCCAAAATGAAAATAAATAAGGAAACACAAGTTTTCAATGACATATTAGACATGAAGGCCTTAATTAATATTTATAAGACATTCCATCCAAAACCAACAGAATACACTTTCTTCTCAAGTGCTCATGGAACATTCTCCAGGAGAGATCATATCTTGGGTCAAAAATCAAGCCTCGGTAAATTTAAGAAAATTGTAATCATATCAAGTGTCTTTTATGACCACAACCCTATGAGACTAGATATCAATTACAGGAAAAAAACTGTAAAAAATACAAACACATAGAGGCTAAACAACATGCTACTAAATAACCAATATCACTGAAGAAATCAAATCAAAAAATACCTAGAAACAAATGACAATGAAAACACAATGGCCCAAAACCTATGGGATACAGCAAAAGCAGTTATAAGAGGGAAGTTTATAGCAATATAATTCTACCTCAGGAAACAAGAAAAATCTCAAATAAATAACCTAACTTTACACCTAAAGCAATTAGAGAAAGAAGAACAAAAAACCCCAAAGCTAGCAGAAGGAAAGAAATCATAAAGATCACATCAGAAATAAATGAAAAAGAAATGAAGGAAACAATAGATAAGGTCAATAGAACTAAAAGCTGGTTCGTTAAGAAAATAAACAAAATTGATAAACCATTACTCAGACTTATCAAGAAAAAAAGGGAGAAGATTCAAATCAACTAAATTTGAAATGAAAAAGGAGAAGTAAAAACTGACACTGCAGAAATACAAAAGATCATGAGAGATTACTACAAGCAACTATATGCCAATAAAATGGACAACCTGGAAGAAATGGACAAATTCTTAGAAAAGCACAACCTTCTGAGACTGAACCAGGAAGAAATAGAAAATATGAACAGACCAATCATGAGCACAGAAATTGAAATTGTGATTAAAAATCTTCCAACAAAAACAACAACAAAAACTTCCAACAAACAGAAGTCCAGGACCAGACAGCTTCACAGGTGAATTCTATCAAACATTTAGAGAAGAGCTAAGACCTATCCTTCTCAAACTCTTCCAAAATAGAGCAGAGGGAGGATCACTCCCAAACTAATTCTACGAGGCCACCATCACCCTGATATTAAAACCAGACAAAGATATCACAAAAAAAGAAAACTACAGGCCAATATCACTGATGAACATAGATGCAAAAATCCTCAACAAAATGCTAGCAAACAGAATCCAACAGCACATTAAAAGGATCAAACACCAGATCAGGTGGGGTTTATCCCAGGAATGCAAGGATTCTTCAGTATATGCAAATCAATCAATGTGATACTCCATATTAACAAATCAAAGGATAAAACCATATGATAATCTCAGTAGATGCAAAAAAAGCTTTTGACAATATTCAACACCCAGCTATGATAAAAACTCTCAAGAAAGTAGGTATAGAGCAAACTTACCTCAACATAATAAAGGCCATATATGACAAACCCACAGGAACATCATTCTCAATGTGAAAAACTGAAACCATTTCCTCCAAGATCAGGAACAAGACAAGGTTGCCCACTCTCACCACTCTTATTCAACATAGTTTTGGAAGTTTTAGTCATGGTAATCAAAGAAGAAAAATAAATAAATAAAATCCAAATTGGAAAAGCAGTAAAACTGATGCTGTTTTGTATCCTGTTTTGTAGCAGCATACAAAATTAATGCACAGAATCTCTTGCATTCCTATACAATAATGATGAAAAATCTGAAAGAGAAATTAAGGAAACACTCTCATTTACCAATGCAACAAAAAGCATTAAATACCTAGGAGCAAACCTACCTAAGGAGACAAGAGACCTGTATGCAGAAAATTATAAGACACTGATGAAAGAAATTAAAGAGGATACAAACAGATGGAGAGATATACCATGTTCTTGGATTGGAAGACTCAACATTGTGTAAATGACTCTAATACCCAAAGAAATCTACAGATTCAATGCAATCCCAATCAAACTCCCAAAAGCATTTTTCACAGAACTAGAACAAAAACTTTCACAATTTCTATGGAAACACAAAAGACCCCGAATAGCCAAATCAATCTTGAGAAAGAAAAATGGAGCTGGAGGAATCAGGCTCCCTGACTTCAGACTATACTACAAAGCTACAGTAATCAAGATAGTATGGTACTGGCACAAAAGCAGAAAGATAGATCAATGGAACAGGATAGAAAGCCCAGAGATAAACCCACACACATATGGTCAGCTTATCTTTGATAAAGGAGGCAAGAATATACAATGGAGATAACACAGCCTCTTCAATAAGTGCTGTTGGGAAAACTGGACAGCTGCATGTAAAAGAATGAAATTAGAACACTTCCTAATACCATACACAAAAATAAACTCAAAGTGGATTAAAGACTTAAATGTAAGGCCAGACACTATAAAACTCTTTGAGGAAAACATAGGCAGAACACTCTATGACATAAATCACAGCAAGATCCTTTTTGACCCACCTCCTAGAGGAATGGAAATAAAAACATATAGGACCTAATGAAACTTAAAAGCTTTTGCACAGCAAAGGAAACCTTAAACAAGACCAAAAGACAACCCTCGGAATGGGAGAAAATATTTGCAAATGAAGCAACAGACAAAGGATTAATCTCCAAAATAGAGAAGCAGCTCATGCAGCTCAGTATCAGAAGAACAAACAACCTAATCCAAAAATGGGTGGGAGACCTAAATAGACGTTTCTCCGAAGAAGATATACAGATTGCCAACAAACAGATGGAAGGGTGCTCAACAGCACTAATCATTAGAGAAATGCAAATCAACACCATAATGAGATATCACCTCACAGCAGTCAGAATGGCCGTCATCAAAAAATCTACAAACAATAAATGCTGGAGAGGGTGTGGAGAAAAGGGAACCCTCTTGCACTGTTGGTGGGAATGTAAATTCATATAGCCACTATGGAGCACAGTATGGAGGCTCCTTATAAAGTAAGAATAGGGTTTCCCTGGTGGCACAGTGGTTGAGAGTCTGCCTGCCGATGCAGCGGATGTGGGTTTGTGCCCCGGTCTGGGAAGATCCCACATGCCGCGGAGCGGCTGGGCCCATGAGTCATGGCTGCTGAGCCTGCGTGTCGTGCTCCGCAATGGGAGAGGCCACAACACTGAGAGACCCACGAACCGCAAAAAAAAACCACAAAAAAAGTAAGAATAGAGCTACCATTTGACCCAGCAATCCCACTACTGGGCATATACCCTGAGAAAACCATAATTCAAAAAGAGACATGTACCACAGTGTTCACTGCACCACTATTTACAGTAGCCAGGACATGGAAGCAACCTAAGTGTCCATCAACAGAGGAATGGGTAATGAAGATGTGGCATATCTATCTATCTATCTATCTATCTATCTATCTATCTATATAATAGAATATTACTCAGCCATAAAAAGAAATGAAATTGAGCTTTCTGTAGTGAGGTGGATGGACCTAGATTCTGTCATAGAGTGAAGTAAGTCATAATGAGAAAAACAAATACCGTATGCTAACACATATATATGGAATCTAAAAAAGAAAAAAAAAGGTTCTGAAGAACCTAGGGGCAGGACAGGAATAAAGACGCAGACATAGAGAATGGACTTGAGGACACGGGGAGGGGGAAGTGTAAGCTGGGACGAAGTGCAAGAGTAGCATTGACATATATATACTACCAAATGTAAAATATATAGCTAGTGGGAAGCAGCTGCACAGCACAGGGAAATCAGCTCTGTGCTTTGGGACCACCTAGAGGGGTGGATAGGGAGGGTGGGAGGGAGGTGCAAGAGGGAGCAGATATGGGGATATATGTATATGTATAGCTCATTCACTGTGTTATAAAGCAGAAACTAACACACCATTGTAAAGCAATTATACTCCAATAAAGATGTTAAAAAAATAATGTTGTTTGGAGAGAAAAAAAAAGACATGAAGACCCTTTTGTTGATTGATAAACTAACTATTCACCAGGAAGGCAAGGTGAATTAGTGCCATCATCAAGCCATTATGAGAAACAATATATTAACATAACATCAATACCTCATTTCAGAAAGCTTGTATTTAATAGTCTTGCATTTAACAAGCTTCACTCACTTAAGTTCAATCTTTTTCTTTTCTAGTTTTGGAAAGTGAGAAGTTATCTTTGGCATACCTGAAAAAAGAAAGTTTTCCTTGGGGAAGGAGGGGAAGGGACAGGACAGAGACCAGATAGGTAGTATCTGTAATATTGCATGTAGTATTGGTTTATTTATTCATTTTACGGCTATGAGGATGTGGATAGGACACAGATGGGAGCAAATTCTTGCTTCACTGTATACAAGCCGGGTAACTTCTCTGAGACTCAGTTCCCTGATTTGTAAAATGGAAACAATACTGCACCTCTCATAGGGATGCTGTGAAGAGTGAACAAAATAACAACCGAAACTTTTAAATTCAATGCTCTGTCTGTGATGCATACTCCAGCTTATACCTTTAAGTACTTTAAATACCCCAAATGTCTCATATATCACAATCCTGCCAAATGCACGCACCGTTTCACAAAGGCGTTGAGCTGGGGGAACTCTTCCAGCCTTCCCTGTGAACGCTCAGAACCCTCCTTGCTCCTGTTTCAACTCAGTCTCTGCCTAGATCTTGGCTCTTAACCTTGTGTTTTATGGATGAACATCCAGCCCATTTAGAGTAGATTCTTGCCATTTTGCTTCCCTGGAAGAGGCCTGCATTTCTCTCTAAGGCTGAGGGCCTGGCTCCTGTTTCCTGCTGCCTCAGGGAGGGAAACATGACTGCATTGTCGACTGTTGGAAACCCAATTCTCCATGACAGTTTTCTTTTAGCTGGACTATTCCCTGGAGGTAAGAAGACATGCAGATTCATAACTAATACTTTGTGATGGTTGAATTTGAAAATAGACTTACATTTTAAATTATTGCAAGCCCCTTCTGAAGTTACTTGATACCTTTTTCAATAACATTACCATTTTACTGTCTATGATCTCTTTGACCTCATAATGGTCATCAGTGTTCTCTGAGTGTTCAGAGCTCAGGAAACTTATGGGATAACTCAGTCACGGAGGAGAGACAGCGTTGCTGCAGTGGGAGCCTTCCAGACATGTATTTAATACCACCCTAGAAGTCATTACTCTTTCTCTTTAGCTCCAAGATACATTTAAAGCTTTTTGGAATGGTCTTAGCTGTACCAAATGTGATCATTAACTGCATGAGCTTAGTCTAGTTTCTGAGTTTACCAGGGATTCTGTTTTTTTTATGTATAAAGTGAGAGAAATAAAATCTACCTCCCAGGTTTGTTGTGAAGACTGAACAAGTCTTTCATATAATAAACTCTATTGCACCTCTTTTGTATGCCTGACTCTCAGCTCAGTGATGGAAACACAAGGGTGAATGAGACCTGATGCCAGCCTGGCAGGATCTTAAAGTCTATAGGGGGAGAAAGACAATGACTGGGACCATTGGGAACCCTGGGCTGAGTGATGTGATGAAAGAAGAAGTGTGTTAAGGAAGCATAACAAGTTTAGGCTTGGGAAGGTCAGGGAAGGCTTCCTGGAGGAAGAGTCTCCTGAGATGACCCCTGAGCTGATGCATAGAAGTTCTTCAGGCACAGGTGGGCACATGCGTGTTCTGGGGAGTCATAAATGGCCATTCCAAGTGGAGGAAGGAGATTTTGTTAAGGTATGGAGGCCAAAGAGTATGGAAGCTCAATAAAACTGGAAGACCGTTACAGATGTATGATGAGGAGGGGCTGGCATTGATAGAGTTAAAGGAGGGGTGGGAAGGAGGAGGCACGTTAGGTCCATCCTTACGCCTGCTGGCTTGATTTAGACCCTGTTTCTCTTCATAGGGGTTTGGAATTATCTTCTGAGGGTCTTCTGGTTTCTAAGCTCGACCTTTCCACACTTCTGGGAGAATGATGATCATAAATGTGATGGTGTGGATCTGCTATTAGAACCCTTTACTGATATTCTTTCATTTCAGGAGCTGCCCTGTAAAGCTGTCCCTGGAAATGTTTGTCCTGGAAAATGCTCTGGGGTTGGGAGTGGAGGGGGTGGGGATGGGGTGGAGGGCACGAAGGCTTCCGTGGGGAACATGTCTGGGAAGCACTCCATTTTATTCCTTCCTTTTTTTTTTTTTAAATTTTTTTTTTTGTGGTACACGGGTCTCTCACTGTTGTGGCCTCTCCCGTTGCAGAGCACAGGCTCCGGATGCGCAGGCTCAGCGAACATGGCTCACGGGCCCAGCCGCTCTGCGGCATGTGGGATCTTCCCGGACCAGGGCAGGAACCCACGTCCCCTGCATCGGCAGGGGGACTCTCAACCACTGCGCCACCAGGGAAGCCCTTATTCCTTCCTTTTGGAACACATATCAGGGCCTTAAAAGCTCTGAGAAGTCCTGCAGTTAAATAAAATTTTGGTTTAACCTCAAATTTCATACTGTTATTTTAATCAATGAATTTGTTGTGTCCTTTCTTTCTTTTCTTCCCCCATATTTTCATGCACGGGCAGGAGTCATTCACAGAGCCCAGCATGGGGAATGCTGGGATGTGGGATTTAGTGAATTAAGTACAAACTTCTGAGAAAGACAAACATTTATGACCCAGTTCCTCATTTCTTCAGCCTTATCTTCCATATCTTTCTTTTTCAGCCTATTTCTAGTCTCATTGAATGACTTGAGGTTCCCTAAATTTATGATGCTGTTGTGAGGATCTGAGGTGCCTCCTGAGAAAGAGCTTAGCTATAAGGGAGAAGGATCCAGATGCAATGAACCTGACTCAGGATCAAGACTTTGGAGGGAGGCAGAAGCTGTGAGTGTAGCTGCCATTAGACGCCATTCCTGTCTAGCCCAACAGATAAATACCAACAGATCCTGGGGTCAGCCTGCCAGCCAGGAGTGGAATTCATGTGCTAACTCTGTTTGCTCAATTATTTATCTCTCTAAGCCCAGTTTCCTCAGCTATAAACATGGAATAACAATAATTCCTGCCTTCAGGGCTACTGAGGGGATTAAATATAACTAATAAGAACCTACTGTATAGCACAGTGATCTCTATTCAATACTCTGTAATGACCTATATGGGAAAAGAATCTAAAAAAAAGTGGATATATGTATATATACAACTGACTCATTTTGTTGTACAGAAGAAAGTAACACAGCACTGTAAATCAACTAGACGCTAATAAAAATTAATTTTAAAAAATGCCTAGGGGCTTCCCTGGTGGCGCAGTGGTTGACAGTCCACCTGCTGATGCAGGGGACACGGGTTTGTGCCCCGGTCCAGGAAGATCCCACATGCCACGGAGTGGCTGGGCCCGTGAGCCATGGCCGCTGAGCCTGTGCGTCTGGAGCCTGTGCTCTGCAATGGGAGAGGCCACAACAGTGAGAGGCCCACATGCCGCAAAAAAAAAAAAAAAAAAAAAAAAAAGCCTAGTATACTAGCTGGTGTACAGTAAGCACTCAATGAATCTAGCTATTATCATTTATGAGTAATTATTACTAATTGACTAACAATAATGTTAATAATAGCTAACATAAATATAGTGCTTACTTACTATGTGTCTGCACTGTTCTGAGCTTTGTGCACATATTCATTCATTTAATCTTCACCACAACACTATGAAGTTGGAATTACTATTATCCCTATTGTACAGAGAAATGAATAATTTTAGAAGTCATACAACTAGTAAGTGGGAGAGCCAGGATTTGATCCTAGGAAGTTTGACTCCAACACTATACTCTGAACTACTACCCTAAACTATAATAAACAAACTAATGAAAAAGCTGTTTCACCAAAAACGTTGTAAGTGGTTTGAGGGCACACAGAAGCATTCCTGTTTCAGGCTCTTGATTCTAGAAGGGAACCCAGAGAAAAAGAGAATGTCAAGTTCCCTCATTCTGCTAGGTACCCCTGTGCAGTTTTGGACATCAGCAGCAATACTAAGTAAAGAATAGCAATGACCGGCTAGATCAGAATTGCTAAACAGCACACGGGGGTACAGCCT
Source organism: Mesoplodon densirostris (assembly GCF_025265405.1). Lineage (NCBI taxonomy): Eukaryota > Metazoa > Chordata > Mammalia > Artiodactyla > Ziphiidae > Mesoplodon > Mesoplodon densirostris. The sequence goes on along the minus strand of NC_082667.1, from coordinate 53,270,346 downwards.
AGAAATTTCCAGAAATACTTGTAAGGTTTTCGTGGGAAACGGGAGGTTCTAGGACAGCAGATTGGGACAAACACCGGTGGCACTTAAGCTACTGCATTTACGGCAACCTCACCTGTACCCCTGAGTAGATGGTCTGGCTTGCTTCAGGCTTCCTGGTTCTGTGGACACCATCTTGATTTGTTAGTGAGTCTTCCTGGGGTGAGTGCTCCAAGGGAAACAGCCGGGGTGGATCCTTTCACTTGCCCCCTCATGTCCTACTGCTTTTGGTCCTAACCAAAGGGGCTCTTCAATAATTGCATTTTAAATTAAATTATATTGAAAAACCAAAAATAAGTCCAAGTTTATAACTGAAATGTTTATAATAATTGGCCACCTGATACCATGGGGATCTTACTTGATCTTATAAAAACCAGTCATGGAATAATATACTTTGCTTCCAAAATAATTTTATGCAGTTTGGAAGTGACAAAAGCCAACTTGCAAAGTACAAGTGGTTTGAAATAATGTTCATATTTCAGCCTTTTATTAAGTTGGCTAAAAACCAATGTAATTGCAAATTTTTTTTTTTTTAATACAATGTTTCTTCTCTTTAAAGCTAAGAGAAATGGTGAAATCGCTGGATCTCTTTGAAAGTGGCAAAAGCCAAGTACTGGGCCTTATAGGCTTGGAGAGAAATGAAATAACGACTCTATTTTGGACAAGTTTGGGTCTAAATATCTTTGCTCCTGCTAAGTTCTCTCTGATTTATGACTTGGTTTTGGCTAACTAAGAAAGCAGTCTGGGCAGGGATGACCCTCCCTCTGCTAATGGGATTTGAACGCCACCTTCCAGCTATTCGCCTCTTACCAGTGGGGTGATCTTGTTGGAATGAACCATCAAGAACATCCTGTGCCCTGACTATGTGCAAACACCACATTCTAGGCACTGTGGATACGGCCATGAACACAGCTGGCCTGGTTTGGTCCCTGCCCTCCTGGAGTTCATTCTTTAGTGGACTATGGCTCACCCGTTGACCTCTCTTAAGTCTCACTCTACTTTTCAGGAAAATGAGTACAACTCTAATATTTGAGTAAGTGGAAGGAACCTAGCAGAGCACACATCACGCTATATATGAACTCCCTTTTTTTTTTTTTTTTTTACTTTTTAAATTTTATATTGGGGTATAGCTGATTTACAATGCTGTGTTAGTTTCAGGTGCACAGCAAAGTGGTTCAGTTATACATATCCATGTATCCATTCTTTCCCTTTCCATCTTCCTTTCCTTTCCATTCTTCCCATTCCATTCTCCCATCCATTTGGCCTTATGTCTGGGACCCTGGTCCTTCCTCTTCAGTCTCTTAGGCCCTGGTTCATCTCCACACATGATTCCCTATGCACATCCAGATCCAGATTTTTAGTCTATCCCTAGGTCTACATTTCTCCTGACCAAAATATCTCCCTGGAGCCAGCCTCCCTCAGTGGTCCAGTCTGCTCACAAGTTATCCTTTGCTGACTCACTTTGGGCTCCTGGCTTTTCTTCCAAGACAAATCCCAGCTTCTCTCACCCAGCTTGGGCCCACACTTTCCCTGGATTTCTCTCCCCCATGCCCCATGAAAAATCCTGACACAAGGGCTGCAACAGAAAGTTTCTTTCTAAAAGCCGAAAACGGAACAACTTCTTCTTCCTCCTTTTATCTGTGGCTGGGATGACTTGCTCCTCAGGTGTCTCACTTTTACACTTGAGTCTCAGAGGGCCCTCAATTCCTCAAGGCTCCAAAATTTTCAGACCATAAGGAGAGAAGCGCCTGTAGATAGAAGTATTTTGCACTGAATCATGAAGGATGGGAATCCTAGGAAGGAGTTCAGTGGTTAGTTAGGAAAACCACAGAGTGGCATTGAGGCTCAATGAAACTATTTGGGTCTATAAAATTGCCCAGCAAATTTCAGAGAATAAAGGATTCCAGATTAAATGTGTGTTGCTTAGTGGCCTGGAGCCAGGGCAGGCTCTCAAAGTCCAAAGCACACTTCGTAGGAAAGGGGGAGAATTGGGGTCTCTGTGTTCAGTTACAAGAGTAGAAGTGACTTGTATTAATACTCTATGCTATGGTCATTCATTCATTCATTCATTCACTGTCAGCAAATATTTATTCAGTTTCTACTCTACTTGCTATGGCTTTGATAGAACTCTGGGCAGGCAGACCTATCCCTAGCCCTCATGGATCTCACATCCAAATCAGGGAAATAGACAACACCCATGTGAACAAACATATAGGATAGTTAGTGAGACATAATGGAATAGTGACCAGGGGGTGCTGTTTTAACCAGGATGAGCAGGAAAACATTGCTTACTTATTTCCTGCCAGGCACCTGGCATTAGGCTAGAGGAAGATTTTTCAGTCTCCACACTACTGACATTTGGGCTAGACAATTCCTTGTTGTGGGAGATTGTTCTCCACATGGTAGAATGCTTATCAACACTCTAGATGCCAGTAGTCCCCTCCACCCACAACTGTGACAATCAAAAAGTCTCCATACATTGACAAATGTTCCCTGAGCACTGTGGATACTAATGGATTTTTGGCTAATTTCTTTCCTCACATCATTCCAAACAGGAAGCGCCAAATGCAGAAGGAGGATGTCCTTTTGGCTTAATCATCATAATGAGATTCCATCATATCTGGTCCCAGAGGAGGAGAAAAAAAGCCTAAGCTGGAAGAACTCAGGTATAAATCACACAGATAAAGGGTGCTCCCACCCTTTGATCAGAAGGAAGTCAGAACAAAATAATGGAATGACAATGGGTTTCCCATGGTGAGAGAGCAGGAACTCCACATACTACCTGTGTGACTATTGGCAGGTTACTAAGCCTTGCTGCTCCACAATTTCCTTATTTTAATGGTCTTATATTGTCCTTCTCACAGGTCATGATTGCAGAAGCCTTTGCTGTGAGGCTTAAATGAGGTGACATCTGTAAAGGACCCAGATCTTAGTAGGTGCTCAATATATCATAGTTTTTATGATGGTTACTGTCATCTTGTCAGTAACTTGGGGTCTATATTTAAATCTGTTCTCTAGTTTGAGCTCAGTCTGAGAGCTGTTGTGTTTCGGGATTAACAAAATGAAGTTGTTTAATTGTTTTCATTTATACATTTGACACTTTTTTCTCAACTAGCTTAAAATCTCCAGTAATACTTAGCACCCCCAGCTTTTGAGAAGAGGCTGTGATTTTCCCCTACCTCTGGGCACTGCGAATCCTAATGGCTTTTTGGAGTCTGTGGCTCGGGGAAAACCACAGGTTCAAGTCACAAGCTGAGGTGGGTGGATTCCAGTGTAGTCAACAGACCTTAGGTGAGCTGTCTGAAGTTTTGGGCTCTCAGCTTATGTAGAGTAGAGTGAAATTCAAGTTTGGCCTCGTGGAGTAGATCCTGGATTTAGTTCAGGAAGCCCTGGGCTCAAATCCTAACACTGCTGTTTACTCTCCAAGTTGCCCTGTGCAAGTTACTCTACTCCCAGGGCTCAGTGTCCTTGTCAGGAAAATGGGCATGATGATGATGACTCTCATTGTATGCTTTGGACTTGGCAAAATCCAATAACTGATACACTGGTCCCCCTAGAATACTGTGTGCCTTCATTTGCTGTTTTAGTGCCATCGAGACTTTGTAGTACAAAAGTGTTTTATAAAACAAGATGGGAGCAAAAGGAAATGTTACAAAACACCAGAAACTGTTTGTTGAATTCTGATGACCACAACTGCATTCTGAGAATTCAGCTGACTCTTAAGAAGGGGCCTCCCAGAGGAACAGTAACCCAGCCGACAGAGGGAACATCAATGCTTGATAAAATCACTCCTTACAGAGCCTTCATAAATGGTAAGAATTTCTATGTTAGAATCCTAGACAGATAAACCTCAAGTACTCTTAGACATTACCCATTCCTTTGATGTGCAAATGCTTTTAGCAGTAGAGCCTTGAACGCTCCATATATAAAGTTGAGACTGAAGCAAAGAGGTGGAGGGTGGAGATGACAATCAGGTGAAGAAAGTAAGACCCAGGTAGTTTACACATTGAGTCAAAGGCAAAGCACAGGATAAGACCTGCTTTAATTTTGATGGGCCAGGCTCTCTCCCATGGTCTTCAAATGGGTGATTTTGCATCTCAGCAGGGGGATTAATCCTCACTGAAAAACTCTAGCAAGTAGCAACTACCACCACCACTATTCTTGCAGAAGGATGGAGATTGGGGAGAATAGTAAGTGAATTCCTTTTGCATGCCTCACTTAACTTCGGTATATCTCACTCTGTAAATAGGAGAAAGCCTTCTCAATTTCCTTCAAGTAGCCTCTCCATGTACAAATATCCCTCCTTTTCACCAGGGCACTTGAGCTTTGAGAAAAGGGAAAAAATCTATTGAATTCAGTTTTCACACCCATCCTCTTCTTGAGCCATCTTTCCTCACTTAAGAATTTGTCTGGGAGACCCAGAGATGTCTTTCTGAATAAAGTGCTCAGCAATGGTCCCTCAAACAAAGAGTGAGCATTTGCTAATGCCCATCACCCCACAAGTGTCTCCTCTTCTCTGAATTCTGAGTACTGCTGCAAAATGCTTGCTAAATAAGTGCGAATAAGATAATTACCTACTTCTATTTCCCAAAAGGCTTGATGGCAGGTGGAGTTAGTAAGACAGAGCTCTTGCATTTAATAATAACTTTGTAAACATAGTTTTCTGCTGTTTAGATGCAGTAACAAATAATTTCCAGTTCTCATACAAATGTTATCAAGAGGATGTTAATTGACAAGAGACCGTCTTATCATTTACAGTCCTGGTAGCAAAATTTTAAAGTAACCAGTTGAAGCAAGCATTATTTCAAGAAGAAAAGAATACCACTAAGGGTGTCATTCTGAATTGGGGGTTCCCGGGAACTGAGATGTCGTCCAAATACTCACAGACAAGATGAGACATCACCTTTGTGAAGATAACGATGCTGTCTGATCCTCATCTAGCTGCCTCCTTCTTGGAATCAAGGTGCCATCTCTATGTCACCTTGCTAACCCTGCCGCAGCAGAGACTGTCAGCTGAGCTGTAATTCAGAAATGTCCCCGGGGTGAGGGTGAAAGGAAGACCTGCTTATCCGACTGAAGAATCATGGGATTTCTTTCTTTTCTTTTTTTTTTTTTTTGAATTTTTGGTCTTTTGTCAAAGGAAGGGATTTAGAATAATTTTCTGAATCTTTCCCCGGAGTCTTTCTCCCCTGATCTCTGGATCTAATCTGTATTTCAGAGCATCATAATGTCACAACCAAATCTAATTCATCTCCTCATTTTATTTTTTTATTTTTTTATTTTTTTTTTATTTTTATTTTTTTTTGCGGTATGCGGGCCTCTCACTGTTGTGGCCTCCCCCGTTGCGGAGCACAGGCTCCGGACGCGCAGGCTCCGGACGCGCAGGCTCAGCGGCCATGGCTCACGGGCCCAGCCGCTCCGCGGCATATGGGATCCTCCCAGACCGGGGCACGAACCCGTATCCCCTGCATCGGCAGGCGGACTCTCAACCACTTGCGCCACCAGGGAGGCCCCCATCTCCTCATTTTAAAGGCAGGAAAATTGAGGTCAAGCCCAGGTGAGTGTCTTGAACCTGGTCAAACTACAAGTTAATGGTTACTTAAAGCTGGAATAAGAACTGGTCTCGCTGTTGTCTTTCCAATGCTCCTTTAGCAAGACTGCATTTCACCCTGTATTCTAGAATGCATGGCTTCTCTGTGATCTCTTCATTCTCTGGGGTGCTCATATATATCCACTGATAGTGTCTGGCTTAATACAGAGAAGTGAGTCTTGTGGTGGGGATAGGGTGCCGGGCCATTACCTATATACCTTAAAACAAAGGGTGATGTGAGTGAGATAGAGGAGAATCCAGCAGGCTAGTCGTAGCGATTGCTTTAGAAGATTACCCCACATTTAAAATTTTTGTTTTAATATTATGGGTTCCAGCAATAAGATACATTCATACTCTTTTATCAGCTGAATTATTTAGAAACAACCATACGTTTCTCATCTAATACACTGGATGACTCATGTGGTCCCTATGCTAAAATGATATATATTATGTAGCATTTTTGCTCTACCCCAGATTTGAAATGCAGTCAATTTTTCTACTTGTTTTGTTGTCATTATTGGTGTTGCTGTTATTGTTGTTGTTAGCTTTCTTTATTTTGTTTTATCCATGATGTTCCTGATGGGAACATAGCAGGGCTCAGTGAATATCTGTGGAATCAATCAATCAATGGAAGACATACTTGACAATCTTTGCAATGGGCGTGAGCCTGAGATGGCAAAGTAAATAGATAAGGGGAGGAGAAGTCAATTGAAATTGTAAGTGGAAGGTGGGGAGGAGACATTTGATGATGGAAAGGCAATAGAGTTGGAAGTTGAGGGCTGTGGCTCTAGACCCCAGCTGCACTGTCTCAAATCCTTGTCTAACTCATAGCCATGTGACCCTGGACAAGTCAGTTATTACCACTGAGCTTGTTTATACAGCTCCAAAAAGCAGAGAATATAATACTAACTCCATAGAGATGTATGAGGATTTTACCAAACACTTAAACGTGCAAAACACTTATTACAGTGCCAGGCACAGAGTAAGAGGTCAAGTAAATATTATTATTTATTAATCATTAGTAATCAAAATATGCAGAAAATACCTCAATTCATTTATTTCTCCCCTTGCCAGATAAACAAAACATTAAACTAGTGACTTTGCTTAGACCAAGACCCAACTAACATAATTTTGGAAGATTTGAGTAAATTACACATAGATTAAGGACACATGAATATGTGTGTATGTGTGGAAGGATAGTTAGAATGGCTGTTAATTTTAATAACTAGAGTCCAACGGGCTGATGTATATTATGCTGTTTGAGAAAAATAGAGTAGGCTATTTAAACTTCCCACTTTACAGATGAAAACACTGAGGCTCAATTTTGCATGAATCTGCAGGTATCCATGACCCTGTACTTCCCCATGGGGCCCCTCGCTCTACCATGCTGCCTCCTCTCAGACAGAATACGGGAGGAGGAGAGATGAGGACCAGGCGAGATGCAGCTTAAAGATGGAGATGAAGGACACTGAGGGGACAGGATTCAAATAGCCCCATCTCCTCAGAAGTGAGAGGAAGACATCTGCTCAGAGTAGATGCTCAAAATAAGGGATTGGCTGGTCAGGAGTGGGACAGAAGAAAGGAGTGGAATTTATAACAGAGAATATGTGAGGAAGTTAAAATGAGGGATGGCCAGTCTTATCTGGAACTTTCTTTGTGGTCTCTTCAGAGGCTGTTTTTTAAATTATTTTAAAATTTTATTTATTTATTTATTTATTTATTTATTTATTTATTTATGCTGAAATAGCACCACTTCTCATGAGAAGGGCACTTTTTTCCAGGGTTCTCCCAAGAGGAGTCACTCTAATGTGAGTAAGTGAAAGGTCCTGGCTTAGTAATGGGTGAGCTCCCTAAATTCTAAGAACCAGAGAGGCAGACACCTCGCAGGCTTGACCTCTTAGCAGGGGGAAGACTGCAAGCCTGTGGGTGGACTTCCCCAGCAGGCCTCACCCATATCCTGAACCGTCACCCTTGCCTGGTCAAAATCCTTTGCTGAAGTTATCTTTGCTCTGGCATATGCATCTTTCTCTCCTTGAGTTTTGAAAGTTGGAAGAAAATCAGTTTGATGTCCATCCACATATTCCTTCATTCATGTATTCAAGCATTTATTTGGTATTGATTCTTTGTTTTTTCGTAGAGATCATTTATTTATTCATTCATTTTTTCTATCATCATCATCATCTATTTATTTATTTATTTTTATTAAAGTAACATTGGCATAATATTACAGGAAATTTCATGTGCACATTATATTTCTACTTCAGTATATCCTACAGCATGCTCACCACCAAAAATTTAGTTTCTATCCATCACAATTGATCCCCTTTACCTATTTCACCCTACTCCCCATCCCTCTGGTAACCACTACTTTGTTCTCTTATATGTGTTTGTATTTGTTTTGTTTGGTTTGGTCATTTATTTTGGTGGTATTGATTCTTTACTCAATGTTTTTGATACACCATCTCTTTTTCATCTCAAACCAGTACTATAGGATGGATTTTCTTCTCTCATCTTACAGGTTAGGCAGTAGGTTCCGAGAAGTGAAGTGATGTGGTCACACAGGTGCCATGCCTGTAAAGCAATCTGACTTGTCTGTTTGCTTCTCTTCCGGGATTCTCTTCTGGGTTTGCTTGGACTTTAGGACCCAAGGGACTTAGGTGGACTGGTACTACTTGTTTTTGGAAGGCAGAGAACCACATCACAGATTCTACAGGACTGGGGGCACCAGACATATCCCTTTGCAACTTCGGCCTCCATTTCGGTTTTGCCTCAAGGCGAAGGCACTTCTGCATTCTGAGCCCTGTGGGAACCTCCAAGGCACAGACTTGAGTGGTTTCCAACCTTGAGAATTATTATGGTAATTAATTAATTACTACCCCATTAATTTGGCATGCATTTACCCCTGCATCACTTGAGCCTTGCTGTGGGGACTTTGGGTGAGCTTTAACATTAGGGTATGTGACTTCTATCCACAAGGTAGTGTTGCTTTTCTGCTGGATCAGAAATACTACATGCTTGAGAAATAAGGAGGCAAGACTGAAAAAAATACCCTCCTTTAATTCTTCTTTTCTGATTGTATTATTTTTTCCTCTACTAAGTTTACAGCTGCCTCAGAAACTCCAGCTGTCAAAGTTTTGGCTACTTCTAAAATGAGGGCCTCAGAATTACTTAGTAAGAGAGAATTTAGACTGACCTTTCCAGGTCACCTGGACCCCTTTCCAGGTAAACCCTAATTATGAGGGAGGGTGTGTGTGTGTGTGTGTGTGAGAGAGAGAGAGAGAGAGAGAGAGAGGGTGGGTGGGATATGGGACAAAAAGAGGGAGGGACTAGTAAGAGAGAAAGAGAGAGATGGAGAGACTCTTCCATTTTCTACACTACTCTGTGCTCCAGAGTGATCTTCTTGAAAATAAATATGATTAGTCGTGTTCCTCTCCTACTTCACGGTTCTCCACTGCCCATTAGTAAAAGTCCAGACTCCTGGACACAGGGAAGGCTCTTCCAAATCTGACACGTCTACCTCTTACCCTTCCTGCCCACCTTTGGCACTCTCTCCCTCCCACCCTATACATCGACCAGTCTCTCTGTGAAGCCCTCCATTGATTTCTTCAGTCAGACTTTGGCCTTCTTTTTCTACAAAATCTTTACAATGTATATATATCTTCATTCTGGCCAGACCGTCATGTACCATCACACATGTCTGTTTGCCTTTCTGTTTCTCCTACTAGTTGTAAACCACAGAAGGTAGGATCATGATTCTATTTATTCTGTGCCACCAAACTTAGAATAGTATCCAGAGTAAAAAGGGTATTCATGAGCTCTTCAAATATGGGTGGAAGGAAAGACAGAACAAAGGGAAGGAGGGAGGGAGGGAGAGAGAAAGAAAAGGCTGGCATATGAGTGAGAGTCAGTTTTCCACAAGCTGCCCCAGGCCTGTGTCAGGCACTGAGCAGGTGCATTAGAGATGGTACCTTCCTCAGTCCTCACAAGAGCCCTGCAATGTGTTTGCTGTTCCTCTCCATCTCAGATGAAGAAATGGATGCTTACATAGGTGGAGCACTTTGCCCATGATCACCATTGCGGATTTCAGAGCTGGGATTAGAACCCAGATTGGTCTGGATTCAAAGCATGATTTAGTCCCATTGATACACCTTCCCTTTCAGATGCATTCTCCTACAAGTTTCACCCCTCAGTCTCTATTTGATGAGAAGTTTTTTTCTTACAATCCTGAAACCAACAGAATCATTCATCTACAGCTCTGTTACCACTATAACTTGAATATTTTGGGGTGGAATTAAAAGCTTGGGAAAATCAGGCTTTACTCCCCTCCATACCTATTTAAAAGTAACTAAAAGGGCTAATATTTATTGGACACTGTGATGGCTAATTTTATTTGTCAGCTTGGCTGGGTCACAGTGTCCACTCAAATGTTATTCTGGTTTTCTCTGTGTAAGTGTTTTTTGGATGAGATTAACCTTTAAATCAGTGGACTTTGAGTCAAACCCAATCAGTTGAAGGCCGTAACTGAATAAAGACTGACCTCTCCCAAGCAAGAAGGTATTCTGCCAGCAGACAATCTTTGGGCTCAAACTTCAACTCTTCTCTGGATCTCCACCTTGCTGGCCTACCCAGAAAATTTTGGGTTTGTACTTCCACAATCATGTGAGTTACTTCCTTATAATCTCTATCCCTCTCTCTCACTCTCTCTATACACATACACACACACATATACACACACACCCTGTCGTTTCTGCTTCTTTGGAGAACCCTGACTGATACAGCTCCTACCCGTTCAAGAAACTGGGCTATGTTCTTTTTAGCAGCACTTCTAGAACTCTGATATGCATGTGAATCATTGAGATCTCTTTAAAATGAAGGTTCTGATTCAGTCTGTCTAGGATGGGGCTTGAGATTCTTCATCTTCCACAAGCTCCCCGGTGACGCTGTTACTGCTGTTCAGGGAAAGCCACTCTGTGTGGACTGGTTTAGAGCACTGGCTGTGGGATTGAGTAGCCTGAGTTCAACTCTGACACTGGTAAAGTTAACCTCTTTTTATTCAGTATCTACTTCTACCCAACCAAGACAACAAGAATACCCACCTTATCATATCTTAGCATAAGGTTGTTGTGAGGATGAAATGATAGGGTTGTATAAAGCCCTTAGAACAGTGTCTGGCACACCATACATATACAGTAAGAAAAACATGTAATTATTTTATATTGTTTTTGTCTTTAAAACAACCTAGTGGTTCTCAATGGTTGTCTGAGGGTAGAAGGGGACCATGATTTCATCCCCTAGGGGATATTTCACAACACCTGGAGTCATTTTTGGTTGCTATGAGTGGGTGGATAAGGAGCGCTGTTGGCATCTAGTGAGTGGAGGCCAGGGATACTGCTAGGTATCCTACAATGCACAGAACAGCCCTCACATAATTATCTAGACCAAAGTATCAGCAGTGCTAAGGCTGAGAAATTCTGAAATAACCCTGCAAGTTAGGGATTATCACTCCCAGTTTTCAGGTGAAGGCACAGAGATCCAGGGATATGGCTAAATGCATACATTTAGTAACAGAAATTGTTTTAATAAAACTGCAGACCTGGAGTGGATGCTTTTGGAGCTTCCTAAGTCAATATGTATGACAGCAACACACCTGTATCTTCACATGGTTGGACTCCCTTTTTAACTCCTAGGGCTATAAATGAGCTTTGAGCCAGTATTGTTCTTGAATTTCAATCAGAAGTGGTGTCCCAGAGGAGGTTATTCAGTCATGAACTATTCTTTGCAGAACCAGTGGAGTCACACACCAATTGTGCAATTCAAAGCCCCTCAGACAAAGGCAGGGTGATTATTTTTTCTTGAGAAAATAAAAATCCATATGGATTAGAGCGAGGGCTTCAATGCATGTTTCAAACCTTGCACAAATGAACAACAGGAGTTTATTATTATTTATTTTCCAATCACAGCATGGCATATGTAACACCCTCTGCAACATACTTCTCTTTTCTCTTCTGATTCTACAAATACTTCTAAACTGTTGCTGTCCCTCTAAAAAAGTCAGGTGATTAGAAAATTTGTAGAAATAAAATCCAAAACTTCTCAGACTGGTTCATTCAATTCAAACTAACCAGCTAACCGACTAAATAAATAAAACAGTAGATAAAAAGCAATCTGTAACAAAACAAAACTCTATGAATTTTTTTTATCACGATGAAAGAGGCTGGGCTTTTGTTAAGATGGGGTTGGCTTTAGTGCTAATTAATCATATGACTTTGTCTTCAGATCTGAACATTGGTTTATATAAAACATAGATGCTATAGGTCCATGGCAAACTGTGGAGGAAGGACTCAAAAGAGAAGTAGGCATGCTAGAATGTGTTCACTGTGTAAGACTGGAAAACCTACCATCAGTTATGTTATTCATGAGAGCCCAAAGGACACTTTATTTACCAAAGTAAAAATGAATGCTCTGGTTATGGGGATACCAGTATTATTGAGAAGCTCAGCAATAGATGTTCTCTGAAGTCTTGGGTTAATGGTAATAGATGCAGTTACAGAAATGAATTTCCCAGTAAGAACTGAGATAGTAAAATCACAGAATAACAAAAGCTAAGTGGTAGCATTTGACTTCCAAGACCAAGTGAGTGTATTCTTTTTAAGGGAAAGCAAGATCAGAAAGGCTACCAGGGGAGCCATGCATGCAGAGACCTATGGAGCTGACTAATAGAGCATGATGTTCCTAGGGGTAAGACAGATGGGCAGCCAACAAGAGTGTTGCTTAATATATACAACTAAGAGTTCAGGAATGAATGAGCAGAAAACAGGTCAGCTGAATTGATGGAAAGCCATGATGTCTTGCCAAGTTTCTAGACGTGCTCTAGTTCTTGTATCCAGATTCCATCAGTGGAATGAGAGGTAGGCTCCTCATATATTTGTACCATAGCAAATATATAAAATAGTGACTTTCCAGTCTTTCCACAAAGAAACCTGTAGCTATATGTTGGGTAACTTTAAACTGAGGAATATGAATATCCAGATCTTTTGAATAATGTTGAATACAGGGTCCAAGTTGATGCTGACATCTGTGGACTCAAAGTGCTTTCATGGCCCCTATTAGAGAAGGGGCACAGTGGAATCGAGTGATAAATGGAATCCTGCTGCAGGTTTGTTTTGCAGTGTGTTCATCTATCCTGTAATCACTTTGGTTCTCTGAATGTCTACTGAAAAGGACATCCTTGGAAGCTGGCAGAATACTCATTGATATTGGACTTGTAGAGTAAGAGCAAGGGTAGTAGGAAAGAGCAAGTAAAAGCTCCTAAAATCATTATACCTACCCCCATCCTGGCCAAGATAGTAAGTAAAAAAACAATACTGTAGTTACTTTGCTTGAGCCCAAGTATCTGCAGGAATTGTTGGAAGTAGCTGCTGTCTGATCAGGAAGACTCCTCCCTACAGTTAAAAGGAGCCATGGCCTGAGGCTTAAAGGTACATCAGACCAAACTCATCATATGAATGCCCTGCCAAGTCAGGGCTAGACTTTGGTAATTTTGGAAGAGAGAATGGTCAGGTGAAACCCTACAGATAACAACCATAAAATACTGGATACAGTTTTAAAAAAGATATTGGAAAATATGTAAAAACAGACAGACTGGAGAGTTTAATTTATAATAAATGCAATTAAAAGGGGCAAGAATTGAAATTTGTGGCTCTCTGGCTCAAGGGCTGTCTAACACATGCAGCTCTAGTTGTAGAAAACCATGGTAGGGAAAACTGCAGTTCAGAAATGGAAAAGCAGTTGAAATTTTCAAGGAAATTTCTGGCAGGAAAAGAATTTCAGAAGGGGTGAGACCCAATTTCAATTAATAAATTGTCTAATTTGCTAGTTGGCAACCAAAATATGCACATGTGGAAGAAAATGCAGGTATCTCTGTGGTAAAGGAGAAAATTTCTGAAAGATATCTACTCATGGAATATAGAGGAATGCGGAACCAGGTATGTGAATTTTCTGTTTTTTTTACTAAGTGTTTTCTTCACTAAGTGTTTTCTTCAACCATGAGCATCTCAAGTGGCAGAAATCTGAAATTTGACATTGTTGAAATATCAGAATACAAAGCACAAAGATGGCAGAACATCTGAAAATTATGGGGAATTTCTAGAGGCAAGGAAACCATAGAGAGGGTAAACACTATTTTTGCCCAAATCTTTGCCTGATCTCCAAATTTCTCAAGCACAAGGAAGGTATACAGAGGGCCAGACTAAAAGATCAGCAGTGGGATGCCATAGAAACTGCTATCAGTAGCTTCATGCTTGGGGAAAAATAAGTTTGCAATTTGAATGTAAGCAAGTTAGCCACCTAATATAACCCCAATAATACTCAGGAGAATGTGAAAAAATCCCGAGCCAATAGTGTATTTTCTATAATGTCCTGTTTTCAGTAAAAAATTACCAAACCAGCAAATAGAAAAGTATGACCCTATTTAGAAAAAAATCAAGAGGGTAGTCAATAGAAACTGAATCTGTGCAGGATAAGATGCTGACTTTAGCAGAAAGAGTCTTCAAAGAATATATTATGCATACATTTAAGGAAATAAAAGACAAAAATGTTGAAGGAACTGAAAGAAAATACACTAAAATGAATGAATAGATAGGAAATCTCAGCAGCAAAATGTAAACTATTTAAAATGGAAAATCTAGAGCAGGAAAATAAAATAGCTAAAATTTTCTGGATGTGTTCAACAATAGATTAGAGATAGAAGAAGAAAGAAGCAGTAAATCTTAAAGTATAACTAAAGAAATTTCCCAATTCAAAGAACAGGGGGAGGGCTTCCCTGGTGGCGCAGTGGTTGAGAGTCTGCCTGCTGATACAGGGGGCACGGGTTCATGCCTCGGTCTGGGAAGATCCCACATGCTGCGGAGCGGCTAGGCCCGTGAGCCATGGTCGCTGAGCCTGTGCATCTGGAGCCTGTGCTCCACAACAGGAGAGGCCACAACAGTGAGAGGCCCACGTACCGCAAAAAAAAAAAAAAAAAAAAAAAAAAGAATGGGGAAAATGTTGAAAGAAAATTAAATAGGCTCTAAGAGATGTGTAAAACAACATGGAGCAGTTTGACATATATTAGTAGAAATTCCAAAAGGAAATGAAGGAAAGAAAATGTCATAAAGAAAAATATATAAAACTAAATTTAAAACTAGATTCCTAAATTTGGTTGAAAATACTAATTAGTATTAATAATACTAAATAATATTAAAATATATAATTATTAAGAAATCTCAACCTAAGTGCCCATCATCGGATGAATGGATAAAAAAGATGTGGCACATATATACAATGGAATGTTACTCAGCCATAAAAAGAAACGAAACTGAGTTATTTGTAATGAGGTGGATAGACCTAGAGTCTGTCATACAGAGTGAAGTAAGTCAGAAAGAGAAAGACAAATACCGTATGCTAACACATATATATGGAATTAAAAAAAAAATGTCATGAAGAACCTAGGGGTAAAACAGGAATAAAGACACAGACCTACTTGAGAATGGACTTGAGGATATGGGGAGGGGGAAGGGTAAGCTGTGACAAAGTGAAAGTGAGGCATGGACATATATACACTACCAAACGTAAGGTAGATAGATAGTGGGAAGCAGCCGCAGAGCACAGGGAGATCAGCTCGGTGCTTTGTGACCGCCTGGAGGGGTGGGATGGCGAGGGTGGGAGGGAGGGAGATGCATGAGGGAAGGGATGTGGGAACAGATGTATATGTATGACTGATTCACTTTGTTATAAAGCAGAAACTAATAAAAAAAAATAAAATTAAAAAAAAAAAAAGAAATCTCAATGAATCCCAAGTAGGATAAACACAAGAAAGTCATCTTTACAGATATCAAAGTCAAACCACTAAAAGATAACAGTAAAAAGAAAATCTTAAAAGTCACCCCTAAACAAACAAACAAACAAGCCCAAACCAACAACAACAAAAAAATGTGATAAAGAGGGAAGGATGATAAGATGGCTGACTTCTTATAAGAAATTGTGGAAACTATATGATATTGGAAGACTATTTTAAAATGCTAGGGGGAGTGGAGTTGGCCAAACTAATCACAAGACAACAAAAATAACAAAACAAAACAAAACTAAAAAAGCCCTGTTACTAAAAATTCTACATCTGGCAAATTTATCCTTCTAAATGACAGTAAAGAAAATTTTAGATACCCAAAAGCTGAAATAATTTATTGAGAGCAGATACATACTATAAGAAATACTAACACACAGACACATCACTCTTGCTTATAATTTCTTTCAAGTATACATGACTATATAAAGAAAAAATAATTGCACTAAGAAAGGAGAAGTTAAAGAGAAATACACTGATGCAGATTCTTATATTTTAACTTATGTAATTAAATATTAACTAATTATATTGGTATAAATTTAAGATTTGTATGTAATCCCTAGAGTAAACCTGAAAATTATGAAAGAGATATAGCTAGAAAGCCAAAAGAGCAACTAAAATGGAATACTAAAATATATTGAATTAATAAAAAAAAGGCAGAAAGGAGAAACAGAGAACAAAAAACTAGATTAGACAAATTAAAGAAAAAGAAAAATAGCTGGTCTACATATAACACATTAAAACCACATTTTACGTAAACAGACTAAACCCTCATTCAAAAGATAGAGATTGTCAGATGGTATAAAAAGGCAATAATCTACTATCTCTTTTCTGTAAGAAACAGACTTTAAATACAAAGGCACCAGTAGACTGGAAGTAAAATAAAAATATGTATTAAGCAAATAGTAAGCATAAGATAGCCAGAATGACTATATTTGTATCAGACAAAATATACTCCAAGTCAAAGAGTTTCACTAGAGACAACCAGAAACACCTCACAATGATAGAAAAGTCAATACAACAGAAAAGTGTTAAATTATATATATAAGTGTATATAAAACAGAACTTCAAAATATATGACAGAAAAACTTATATACCTAAAGAAATGTTTGGAGTTTTTTGTTTTTTATTTGTTTTTTTTACTTTTCCTCTCAGTAACTGATAGAACAATTAGACAAAATATGGAAGATCAATCCTCTTAACCAAACTGTCCATATGTTATAGAACATATGGACAACTGCAGGATATACCTTCAAGTAAACACAGAATTTTCACAAATATAGACCATACTCTGGGACATAAAACAACTATCACTCAATTTTGAAAGATTGAAATCTTAGAGAGAATGTCCTGTGGTCCCAATTGAATTAAATTTAAAAAGTAAAATAAAACATCTAGAGAAGCTCCCAAATCTGGAAATTACAAGTCACTTATGGGAGAGGAGACTGTCTGTATGGGGACATGAAGAAACACCAGAATTGTGGTTAAATGGCCATATATATTTGTCAAAACTCATCAATTTGTACACTTAAAATTGGTGAATTTTACTGTATGTAAACTACAACTCAATTTAATAAAAAACAAAACAATATTGTGTATCGGGTAAATGGCAGTTGAAGGATGCAATAAAGGGTTGCTATCCCTTCTCCTTTCTCCCACTGTATTTCCCATTCAATTTAACCCATGCACACAATCCAATGGAATCCCGTAGGCTAGTAATAGACTACTACAAACTTAACTAAGATTTAGCAGCATTTTAGCTGCTATGCAAATATTTATCTTTACTAGAGAAACAAGGCCTTTGTTCATGGTATACAGCTATTGATCCTGTGAACCCGTTTTCAATAGCTATCATGAAGGATGATCAGAAATAGTTCACATTCATAGAACAACAGTGTACATTCAAGATCTTGTCCTAGTGCTATGCTGATTCTCTGGTTTTCTTAAACAACGTAGTTTGAAACTACCATTTAGACATTCTGAGGAATATCACATTGGTCTACCATACTTTTGATTTTTAAGTGTATCTGATGGGAAAGTACTCTGGATGCCCTGGTAAGACACATGTGCTCCAGAGGGAGGGAGATAAAACCTGCAGAGAATCATGGCCTGATATGTCAATAAAGATTTTAAGGGTCCACTTTGGTACTTTGTTCCAGAGGACAGAAGATTCCATGTTGCTCCTACCATCAAGAAAGAAGGCTGGTGCTTGGTAGGCCTCTTTGGATTTTAAAGGTTTCATATTCTGCAATTGGGAATATTGTTTTAACTCATTTGTTGGGCGACACAGCAGATGTAAGTTTGAGTGGGGCCCACAGCAACAAAGGCTGTATTTGAAGCACGTGTGTAGCATGGACCATGTGATTCAGCAAATTCTGTGGTATTACTAGAGGTAGCTATTGTAGGTAAAAATGCTGTAAGAAGCCTCTGTGAAGCCTCAACAGAAGAGTTGCAACATAGTTTCTTACAGTTCTGTTCTAAGGCCATGCCATCAGCAGCAAACAGAATTATACATCATTTGAAAACCAGCTGCTAGGATGCTACTGAACTCCCTTATAGACTGAATATCTGTCTATAGACTATCAAGAGACCATGTGACGAGAACCACTCATCATGGTCTGACTACTATAAGACTGGTGGGTCAGGCTGGGTTGAAAAGCAATAGGACCAGGACCATCAAAAGTTTTGAGTAGATTTTGGTTTAGATGCAAGAAGAAACCCCTTTGGAGATGCTCATCAGGGCAGTGAAGAAAGCCAGGGAAAAGACTAAAGAGAGGGAGCTGGCAATTGCAGACATAGCCAAGGATGTCTACAACAAGGCAGCAGCATCTCATGTAGCAAGCCAAGCCCAGCCCTTGGTACAACCTGAACTTTCCATCCCACTGTCATAGTATGTCAGTCCAGCCTGAATTTTCCTGCCCTGTGCTGCAGTTGGATTTGATCACTAAAAATCTATTTCCAGTCTTATTTACTGCATGTGGGGTGTCTGCTCATAGGATTGCTTCTATTTGTTCAACCACAGCACACCAGGAAACTCTAAACAGGGCTTGCTGTGCCACATGAAATAATTAAGGAAAATGAGGAAGAGAGAGGCAAGGTGACTTGCCTAGTGTCACAGACAGTATGTTATGGAGCCAGGGCTGTGAGGTCTATTGCTCAAACCAATGAATATTCTGGATTAGCTAGTAGTTAAAATGGTAGTAAGCAAAAGACTATGAACTCCTCAAGGGCAGAGATTTTTGTATTTGGAGTTAATGATGTTATTCCAAGGGCCTCCAAAAGTGCTAGTCATATGGTAGGTATTCAATAAATACTCACTGATTTTGAATTTATCTTTCATAATATTGTATTAGAGCCATACATAATACTCACTGCTGCCTTTGATAGATGTCACCTAAGAAACTGGCGTGAGATCTGGTTCCATAACCTACATATTTTAGTACCCTTAAGGGTCTTTTAATAATCTATAAAAAGGAAACAATAAACTCTTTTATCCAGAGTAATGTGAAGTTAAGTTGAAGTAGATGAACGTGGTACCATGCAAATGACATGTGATAGGGGTTTCCCTGGTGGCGCAGTGGTTGGGAGTCTGCCTGCCAATGAAGGGGACACAGGTTCACGCCTTGGTCTGGGAGGATCCCACGTGCCGCGGGGCAACTGGGCCCATGAGCCACAATTACTGAGCCTGCGCGTCTGGAGCCTGTGCTCCGCAGCGGGAGAGGGCACGATAGTGAGAGGCCCGTGCACCGTGATGAAGAGTGGCCCCCGCTCGCCGCAACTGGAGAAAGCCCTCACGCAGAAACAAAGACCCAACACAGCCATAAATAAATAAAATTAATTAATTTTTAAAAAATGACATGTGATAAAAATTACGTTCATTCTTTTCCAAACCCATTTCTAGCAGCTTCTAGTCAGGACTGTCATGTATAAGTATGAAGGTTGTACAGACATGACTCTAGGAGGTGTAGTTTATAACTTAGTCTCTGTAAATAGTGACCCTGATGTTTTGGGGAACAACTTCTATAGCTTTCCAAAGCAGTTCTGAATCTAGAACAGTAAATGGAGCATAATGAGAATTCAGTAAATAGCTTTCAAGTGAATCAACCATCATTCAATGATTAATGACATATATAGCAAGAAGATCTATTTTACCCTAAAATGCATCCACTCCAGACATTTTTAAATGTAACAAGTACTAAGAACTCCTTCAATCAATCCTCAATCAAATATATGCCCAGCCCTGTGCTAGGAATCAAAGGAAGGAAACAACAAAGTTAAAAACATGATTCCCATTCACTGCTCCATAGAAACTTCCACTGATGTCATCAGAAACTTCCACGTCACTACACCCATTAATCATGTCTCTCAACAGCATTGAACAGCCTTTCTTATTGAAGCCCATTTTTTTCCTCTTGAATTCTGTGCATTTTTTTGTCCTGTTTCAAAGACAAAGTCTGCTCCTTCTATAGTAGATTCTAAATGTTGGGAGTGGCCCAGGGCTCAGTCCATGAGTCTCTTCTATCTACACTTTCTCCCTAAGTCAGTGGTTCACAACCTTGGTTGGATATTAGAAACCTACAGGGAGCTTTCTAATAATACAGATGTTCAGGCTACACCTGAGATCGATGACATAAGAATCTCTGAGGGTTACTGAAACAACAGCATTTTTCACAAGCTCTCCGGGTGGTTCCCACATGCAGTCAAGGTTGAGAGCCGCTGGCTGGGTGATCCCGTTCATTCTATAGCTTTAAACACCATCCATATGCTGTTCATTCCCAAATTTATGATTCCAGCCATGGGTCGGATTCCTAGCTCTGATTCCAACGCTGGCATCTGTTCCTGACTCATTCCCTACACTTCTGACTTGTTTTGGCTTTAGTACTTGCACAAGGTTTTCAACTCTGGATGAGAACTCCCTGGACCCCACGTATTAGTACCCAGGAGCTAATTCAGCTTCTCATTGCCACCCACTTCTCTCCAAGCATACTCCTAACCCTCACCAGGGGAGACATTCAGCCAGGCTGTTCATATTACAGTAGAGGCTTACTTTTATTACATATCTACAAGTGAAAAGTGATATGCATGGGATTTTATATATTTTATCTCATTTAATCCTTAGAACAAACCCTCTGAGGGAAGTACTATACATGATCTTATAGGAAATCAAGTCTTAAAAGATGAACACAATAAAAAAATGGTCAGAAGACCTAAAAAGACATTTCTCCAAAGAAGACATACAGATGGGCAACAGGCACATGAAAAGATACTCAACATCACTAATTATTAGAGAAATTCAAATCAAAACTACAATGAGGTATCACCTCACACCAGTCAGAATGGTCATCATTAAAACGTCTAGAAATAACAAATGCTGGAGAGGGTGTGGAGAAAAGGGAACCCTCCTACACTGTTGGTGGGAATGTAAAATAGTGCAGCCATTATGGAGAATAGTATGGAGGTTCCTTAAAAAATTAAAACAGAGTTACCATATGATCTTGCAATCCTACTCCTAGGCCTATATCTAGAGAAAACTCTAATTCAAAAAGATACATGCACCCCAATGTTCACAGCAGCATTATTTACAACAGCCAAGACATGGAAGCAAACTAAATGTCCATTGACAGATGAATGGATAAAGAAAATGTGGTATATATACAATGTGATACTACTCAGCCATAAAAAAGAATGAAATAATGCCATTTTCAGCAACATGGATGGACCTAGAGATTATCATACTAAGTGAAGTGAGGCAGACAGAGAAAGACAAATCTAATATGATATCACTTACATGTGGAATCTAAAAAAATAATACAAATCAACTTATGTACAAAACAAAAATAATACAAATCAACGTATGTACAAACACATCTCACAGACATAGAAAACAAACTTATGGTTACCAAATGGGATAGCTAGGGCAGTGGGAGGTGATAAATTAGGAGTTTGGGATTAACATATACACACTACTATTGATATATATAAAATAGATAACCAAAAAGGACCTACTATATAGCACAGGGAACTACATTCAATAACTTTAATAACCTATAATGAAAAAGAAACTGAAAAAGAATATATATATATACATATACCTGAATCACTTTGCTGTACACTTGAAACTAACACACTGCCAATTAACTATACTTTAATAAAAAAGTGAACATTTTTATCCAAAGTCACATGACCAGTAAGTGGAGGATAAAAACCCAAGCCCAGGTCAGTTTTACTACAAAGTTATGCATAACCATTAATCATCCTGTTGCCTGTCTCTTGACTTTCGGGCTAAGGAACCTGAAATACTAAGAAAGTATTTGTGCTTCTGATGTCTATGTGCCATCAAATCTTTGGAATTCTAGAAAGTTAGGTTTGGATGGGGCTGGAGAGTTCTTAGAATTCAATTCTCTCATTTTACAGATGAGGATATCAAGCTCTTGAGAAAGAAAGTTACCTTCTCAAGGTCAAACAATTAATTAGTGCCCAGGCAAGGATTTAAATTAGGTCTCCTATGAATCCAGTGCTCTCGCCAGAACATAATGTTGCCTCCTACTAACATGGAGCATGTCCAATAAGTTATTTTTCCCTTCAACATAGTCAAGGGCCCTTCATAAAACAGGCTATGGGTTTTTCAGCTGTGGAAAATAATTATTGTTTCATTTGCTGCACTCTTTTTACCTTTAATTTCACTCAATTCAAATAGCCATCGCTCACCAAGCTACTTTAACCACAGAGCCCTTGTGAGGTTTATTTGTCGCTGAAGTCTTATTTTCTGAGGTAAATTAATGACATGTTATTCCCAGAGACTTTATGGTGCTTATTATTATATTAACTCACATCAAAAAAATCACAGGGAGCTATTTTTCAAGCCCTGACAAAAACAGCCTAGAGAAATCCTAGTGAACTGAGGGCTTTGGAATCTAAACACACATATGGATCACATATTTCTCATAAAGAAAATGTTTTCATTTCATATTAGGTAAAAGCTTTCTTTAAAAAGTGTCACTTAGCATAGGACAAGATTCATTCCTTCTCATCTTGGTTTTCAGGAGCAGAAGGTCCAGTAGTTCCTTTGTAAATAAGAATTATGAATTGTAGGTGGTGGTTTGGTGTGAGGTCAGAGAGACTGCAGGTTGAATTTCTGATCTTCTGATGACTAGTTCTGCATCCTTCAGTATGGGATTTGAATTCTCAGTGCCTCATCTGTAAAATGGGCATGGAACTATTACCTCAAAGTTGAGGGAATTGAGTGAAATAAGTAATTAAGTGAAGTAAAATACCCTTAGTGTCCTGAACCATCATGGAGTGGAATAAATGTCATTCCTCTTCCCTAAGAAGATGGTTTGTTCCTATCAAATTAAAGAAACTCAGTCACTTTTCCAAACTATTCTAGGTAAGTTCTACCCTTTTCCTTTTGTCATTCATTTACTCATTAAACACCTCTTAAGTGTGTGCCAGCCATGCCAAACACTGTGCAAGGAGCTTAGTATCCTACCTCCTTCTAAGAGCTTGGAATCTGGTGTGGAAGCTAGACCAGGAAACAGGAGATTGTACTAGAGCTCACTAAGAACTCTGACGGGTGAGTACCAGGTACTGTGTAGCCTCAAGGGTATCCCTAACTAAGTCTTCTTATTGACAGAGATTTGCTGGAGGGAGTAGCATCTAAACTGAGAATCTAGTAACACTCCTCCAGCTCTGGAACAGACTAACCTACTCAACAGGTTCCTTCGGGGCTAGGGCTGGTGGACAGGGCATTTCATATACAGCCAAAGGTAACCATTAGAAGATACTGTTTATATAAGACAAATATGTGTGTTCAAGAAAGCTCTATCGAAGTAAGCTCCAACTAACCGTCAGCAGCCAGGAAAGCAGAGAGGAGAGTCCTGCCTCCTTATAAAGGGGTGTGGGGTGGGAGAATGGAGGCCATGGACTTTTACTTGGAACCCAAGAACTGTCAGGTAATCTGCTTGACACCATTTTCCTCTGTCTCTCTCTCTTTCTGTCTTTGTCTCTCTCTCTCTCCCTCTTGCTCCCTCTCTTTAAAATTTTATCATCATCACAAATTAAGAAGGCTCTGTTATCCTCCTTTTACATAGGAGAAGCTAGGTTCCAGAAAGTTCATGTTACCTTGCCCAAGGCCACACACTAGTAACTAGCCAAGGCAGGAATTGGGTTTCACCCTGGCTGGCTATGCAGGCTGTGGCCCCTCTGCCTGGCTATCAGGCTCTCAGTTAAGTGCGCTGGGGACAGGGGGGCAGATCAGAGCCCAGAACTGCTCTATCACATCAGGCAGGGATTTACAACCAACAGTTTGCCCCGAGCATGCCACAAATCACGTAAGCAGCAAGGCTAAATCAGGACTTGGCCTTCTGCTCAGTGGTGGGACTGTCACAAAGGCCCAGGCAGGTCATCACTGGCTCAGGAATGGGCCAGGAGCAGGGAGGGAAAGACCCTGTCTCATGGTGGGGATGCAGAAGAGACACTGCAGGGGGCCTGGTCTGACATCTCTCGGCCCCATAGGGCAACCGTACTGAAACTGGCAGCAAGTCATTGGTGATAGGAAGGATTAAAACGGTTCTTCCTTATTTAAAAGGGGAGGATAAAGTTGCTGACTGAGATAAGTTGTGGATAATGAGAACAGGGACTGGAATAAAGAAAAGAAAATGGAGGTGGGGTGGAGAAGGTGCAAGCTGCTGAATCAGCTCTCTGGCAGAAAATGGAATTAAAGGGTTACCTTTCTCTTTCTGACAGAATGGATGTTGAGGCCTTCTTTTCATTTCTTTTTCCTTATTCACCTAAAAGGTTCTCTTTAGGAACGAAGACTTGGAAATGCAAACCAGGAACTACTGCCAAAACTCTTGACAAGATAGAAGGTGGGGAGGGGGCACTCACTGGTACTTAGCTTGGTCCAGAAGGATGAAAAAAGTGTCCTCATCCCACTGGGCAGAAGGAGACATTTTTCATCCCCTGTGCCAACGATGAACCTAAGATGTTTAATAGCCCCCTGCACAATGGAAAGAGAGGGGAAGATGGAAAAAGCACATTAATATTATACTGAGTATTAACTATGGTCCAGCAATATACTCAGTAACATAAAATACTATGTCATTAATCCTTATAGAAGCCCTGCTGGGTGTGTCATATTGTACCCATTTTACTGAGGAGGAAAATCAGGGAAAGAGAGATTGTCCAAGGTCACCCTGCTAATAAGTGGCAGACCTGGGGTACAGACCCAAGGCGGTCCAGCTCCAAAGTCCAGATTCCCATCACTGTGCATTACGAGCAGGATGGTATCCCTTCCCTCTCTACCCTCGCGGTACATTGCAGACAGATGAGCCCTTAGGTGGTAGGTAATCCTCAAGTCTCTATCTAATCCACAGAGTCATTAATTTTAGTTTTGCTCCTTAATAAAAATAAAAAATCTGGAAGCACGAGAACAGATTTGAAATGGATTCTGAGGTTGAAGATGCCTCTATTTATGGAGTCAGAAATCTGCGTTTCTCCCTAAACCCAAACCTGAAGGTGAAGGGAAAAAATTAAAAAATAAATAAATAAATAAATAAATAAATAAATAAATAAATTTTAAAAAGGTTACTTTAAAAAAAATAAGATTTTTAGGTTCTAAGTTTATACATCTGGATAAGGATTGGAGCCGTTCTGTGAGCTAGGACCAAGAGTTAAGGAGACAGGGAAAGAGCAATTTAATCATGCCTAGGAAAACCAGAAGGGTGCTTTGCCATAAGGATGGAGATCACATTCTGAAGTATCAATTCAGCCAATGTGGATTGTAACGATTCTCAGATCATTCTTTTGCATCCGGGTCTAATCGACCCGGGTTCAAACTCTAACACTGAATTTTTTTTTTTTTTTTTTTTTTTTTTGCGGTACGCGGGCCTCTCACTGTTGTGGCCTCTCCCGTTGCGGAGCACAGGCTCCGGATGTGCAGGCTCAAAGGCCATGGCTCATGGGCCCAGCCGCTCCATGGCATGTGGGATCTTCCTGGACCGGGGCATGAACCTGTGTCCCCTGCATCGGCAGGCAGACTCTCAACCACTGCGCCACCAGGGAAGCCCTAACACTGAATTTTTATGTGACTATAGTGAGTTGATTAACTTTCCTGAATTAAGCTGGAAAATAAAAACAATAATTTGGATTTGCAAAGTTTTTGTGAGGACCACATAAGTGGCAGTTGAAGCATGAACCACATTGCTTGGCCTTTGTTTCATACCCGAAGCATATTTGCTATTAGAACATGATTATACTAATCTGTGTTCAGCTGTCTTCCATCTGCCAAAATACTCTCCTCACCTCTCCAAGTCCTCTTTGTGCTTAAACTTCTCTCTAGATTCACCAAATCCTTGAAGCCCTCCCAAACGATTCTAACACTCCATTGACTCTCACTTTTCTGAATGTCTGGATTTCTGTATTCTTGTCTATATTCATTCATCATATATTTATTGAGCACCTACTATGTGCTAATTGCAAAGAAGAATAATTACAAGACACTGTTTTGTCCTACTCACAGGAGGCAAATACCACATGATCTCATATTTTCATTTAAAAATGAGTATTCATGTCACTTTCTGGGTTACAAATTGCTCTGATACACTGAATTTTATTTCCTGTTCACAAAAGCCCTGTAGAGAAGTGGGGCAAGTGTCAGCAGCGTTATGTCCCTTTTGTAGAAGAATGTCAGCTGCTTGGCCATGCTCCTCACCCCCTTGTCACCTGGTAGCAACTTCACTATAGAGCTTATCAGATTTTATTTTGTAATGTGTTTGTCTTCCTCACTTGTATGGTGGCTTTTGAGCTCAGGGACCCTAGGTTACTTGTCTCTGCATCTCAAGTGTCCAACTAAATGCCTGGCAAAGAATAGGTACTTAATAAATATTTGCTGTGTGAACTAGGGTCAGAGAGTTTGAGGGATTTACTCAAATCCACATGAAAAATCAAAATCAGACCTGGGGTTAGAATATAGTTTTCCTTCCTCCCAATTCAGTGCTCCCTCCATTATAACATGCTGTCTTCTGTTAATTGCATGTTTCTGTGACTGGTTTTATAGAGTAGATTAAAGAGGTCTCAAAGAGAAGGCAATGTGTTAGGAGCATAGTAT
Organism: Mesoplodon densirostris; assembly: GCF_025265405.1. NCBI lineage: Eukaryota > Metazoa > Chordata > Mammalia > Artiodactyla > Ziphiidae > Mesoplodon > Mesoplodon densirostris. The sequence goes on along the minus strand of NC_082667.1, from coordinate 53,243,733 downwards.
GTGTTCATAAGAAACCTGTTAAGGAATGAAAAAGGCAGTGGGGGTCAAAGCAATAATATTTATTGACTGTCTACTGTCCACTTGAAAATATTATTTCTTTAATTTTCACAGCAACTTGATAAGGTCAGCACTGTCTCTGTTTACAGAAGAAAACAGAAGTTCACAGGGGTAAGCTTGGATCAGGTTCTACAACAGGTAAGCTGTGGAGTTGATGACAGAAGTCAAGTGGGTCTGAATTCAGTGCCTGCTCCCACTTTATTATAGCCTCGAGCGAAAAATGATTGTGTGGACAAACTGATGAACAAATGAATGGTTGAATGCTGTTTTTTTTTTTTTTTTTTTTGCGGTACGCAGGCTTCTCACTGCTGTGGCCTCTCCCGTTGCGGAGCACAGGCTCCGGATGCGCAGGCTTAGCAGCCATGGCTCACGGGCCCAGCAGCTCCGCGGCATGTGGGATCTTCCCGGACTGGGGCATGAACCCGTGTCCCCTGCATCGGCAGACGGACTCTCAACCACTGCACCACCTGGGAAGCCCGAATGTTGTATTTTTTGAACTGACTTTCAGTTGAGGGAATGGGCCTAAATATGACAGCTTTTCAAATTCAGAGGCTGAGCCTCCTAATCCTCAGACTAATTTTCACTCCCGTGGCTTTGCAGATAATGTATTTTTGTCATTTCATAAAATGACTATGATTAGGAAGGGATTGATCATTTCCTAAGACTGTTTTGTAAGAAAGGCCCAAAGCCAGTCAGCGTCCCCTGTTGGTGCTTATTTCTCTGTGTTTCTGATAACATATAATTGTCTTATGTCTCTCAGGATTGATTAGATGGAATGTTCAAAACGAAAGCTGTCTTATTACTGACCCAGCATCCTTTAGTTAATGTCTTTTTTTCTAATTTTACTTCAAAGATGAAAGTTTCTTAATTAACCAACAGAGGTTCTCTGAATCTAAGTATATTAAAATCATATTATGACTTCCTGAGGTTCTCCTTAGATTTTTTATTAAGCAAAGCTATTAGAAGTGAAGATATGAGGGTAATCATATCTATATATAATAAAGAAAGATACACTTATGAGTTTTCTAATCAACATCATTGCCACACTGAAAAAGTCAATTATTTTGTAATATTTAAGAATGCTAATAAAAATGAATGCTATTTAGCTAAATCTTGTTAGCTCTGGAAATGAGAAACAAGAATATCAGGATAGAAGAAAAAAGATCACAGCTTAATTCTAAACACAACTTGGCGAATGTGCGTCAAAGCAACTCAATCTATTTTAATGGTTATTTATTGATCACTGTCATACGCCAATCTTTCTTGAGATGTAGAAAGATTCAGACATTGACTCAGCTCTCAGTGAACTCACAGCTTTGTAGGAGAGAGTGATTCTTTCACTGTAATACAGGAGAGAACGGACAGGTGCATTAATACAGGCATATATGCAAAGCCATGATGTGATAGGAAACTTGGCTCTTGTGGGGAAGGGGGAGGCTTGATTTGCCAATTTCCATGGTATAAATATTTCCACCACAGTTAATTTTCACAGTACCAATTAAAAAGCTCCTAATTTGAAAATCGGCTTAAAAATTCTTGAGTATTTAATAATCGGGCTTGGGAGCTTTATAAGCTGACTCCAACAAAACACCTGAAGTGTGAGGGAAGCATAAGGAAAACAGCAATGAATTCTGCCTGGACTGGAGCAGGAAGAGGATGCAGAGCAGAAGACATCTGAGCTATGCCTGGAGGATGAGCAAGATAGAAGAACAGAGAACAGGGATGAAGGATGTTCCAGGCAGAGGGAATGCCTTGTGCAGATTTAAGCAGGCTGAATATCTGTGGTGTGCCGGGGCCATGAGTGATCTGAATCGCTGAGGCTGGGGCTCTGGAAGCTGGGTGTTACATGGGGGCCAGATTGTGAAAAACCGTGAATGCCACACTAGGAGTTACAATTCTTTTCTATAGAAAATTGGAGTCTCCGGAGGGGCTCACAAAACCTATTTGAAGAAAAACCACTGAAATAGCCCAAGCACAGATGGATTCTGCCAAATGGCCCAGGTTTCTGCAAACACAGTTATTTTCAAAATGACTGATTTCTTGGCTAAATTTTATTGTTTTTTTTTAAAGAATTTGGCTTATTTAGTAGCATGGACATAGAAAGAAAGAAAGTAAAGGAAGAAAGATGGAGGTAAGAAATTGAAATGCAGCTGTTAGAAATCTAGGAGTATCTAAAAAAAGCAATGGGTGCTAATATAGAAAATATGGGAGAGATAGGTATGAAAAAGAAGAAAATAAGAATTATCTGTTATCCTATCACCCATGGGTAGCAGTTTTTATCATTTTATATTTGTCTTTGTAGTATTTTTATTTATATACTTATAATGCACATATTTCTAAAATTGAAAATCAGTTTATATTATATATGTTTTACTAAAATTACTCATGAACAGTTCCCCAGCTTGGCGTGTATTATTCTACACTTTCATTCTTAATAATTGCAGAGTATTCCATTGCATGATGGTAACTTAATTTGTTGATCAAATCCACTATTTATGGACATTAATGTTGTTCATAATTTTTACTATTCCAAATGGCATTCTAACAAAAACTCCTTTTTATTCTTGACACACATTTTGACAGGACACTTAAATGGATGTAGACATAAAATCTTGTTTTGTATATTTTTTAAAAGCAAATTTTAGGGAAATAATAAAATAAAACACTACTTTGCAGTTATCTCCCAATTACTTTCTTGACCTTAGCCCTTCCTTACCCATTGATAGAATTTATTGTTGAGATGTCTTCTGTATTTTACAAGTGAGAACAAGTTCTCACATGTTTCTGGATGTACATAACCCTTCTGTGATGCCCGCTAAGCAGTGTGTTCTGCTGGCTAATTCTTCCTCTACGCCATACCTGAAGCACAAGGTTTTATGACAAATATCTCTACAGTCAAATATACCCCACTGAAAATTAAACATCACACTTGGATTAGTCTTGGCTTCACGTGTGTGAGGGGTCTTAGAGCTAGCTGGATGTTTGGTGCACAGGTTGGAGGTCACTGACACAGGAAGTGGATGTATGTCAGCTGATTGCCAGTGGTTCCTTCAGGGGCATCATGGGAAATAGACTTCACAAAATACATTCTGATTGAGGGCTTGCTGTGTGCTGAACATGAGTCTTGGGACACTGAAAATTCAGTCTGGGACCAAGCTTGGATAGCCTTGAACTTTAGCCTTAGATATTTGGACTTTATCCTACAGCTTACATTAGTTATGAAAGGGTCTTCTATAGGAAAAGCAGTATGTGAATCCAAGCACAAGAGAGAAGTCATCTCTTACAAGTGACCACTGCTTGAGTATTTGGGGAGAATGCTTTCCTTTTCTCCAAGTGATATATTGCATTGCTGAAATAATGCAACAAATTTGGAAAATATATACCTGTTGTATAGCAGACACCCTGTCAGAAACAGAAGGAAGGCAAAATAAAACCACTGCCTTTCCTAAAAGAAATGCACAGTGTACTGGAGAGTAAAGTACATAAGCAAACAGTCAGACAGTAACACAGTAAGTGTCATCATAGAAAGACATAAAACAAAGAGACATGAGAGAGCAGGACTGACTGACCGATGGGGGAGGTGGCAGGGAGGGTCAAAAACCTCCTCATGCAGTGGTGATGCTTGGAGTGGGCTTTAAGGTATGAACTGAAGGCACTTAGGAGGACAGATGGCATTTCAGAGACAAAAAGCAATATGTATAAAGACAGGTAGACTTCAAACAGTCTATATACTTATCATGAAAGGTGTTATACATCACCCAAAGAGTGGATTTTGGCTGTAGATTTAAACCTGGGAAGTGATATACATGGTCAGATCAGAGCTGCTGACAAAAAATTCACACAACCTGTGGAAGATTGGTTATAAGGTGACAAGACTCAAAATAGGAAAACTGGAACTCTAGCTGGAAAGAAAATGGTGGTTTGGATGAAGGTAAAGGCAATAGGGGGAAAGCAGATATGAGAGGTATTTAGGAGATACAAATGGAGAAGCCTTGGTGACTAATTAGATGAGAGGATGATGAAAGAAGATAGTATATGGCTCCCTGATTTCTGCCTGGGGTGGCTGGTAGATGATGGAAATTTTAGAGATTGAAAACAGCAGGAGAAGCAAGTTTCATTTCAGCTTTGGATATAATGTTTTTGAGATACTGTGTGGTATCTGAATGAGAACATCTAGGTAGCAGTGGCTTATACTGCTAGATCTTGCTGAAGATTACTGGCCCACTGTGAATCACAAGACAGTACAATTTTAACATTTTTTAATGTTCCACTTTTTTTACCAGGATCACATCTTGTGTCTTCTACCATGTACGGACCAGAGGCTAAAGGACTTTGCAGCTTCACGGTTGGACTTTATGGCTTTTTTTTAATCTGCAGCAGAGTCCCATAGAGTATCTGGAATAACTGCTGAGAACTCAATGCATAACATCCCCTAATTAAAGATCATTACCAAGTTAGGGATTGTTGGAAGCAGGAATGAGGTAAAGTGCATTTCTCTTTTTTTATAAATTTATTTTATTTTATTTATTTTTGTCTGTGTTGGGTCTTCATTGCTGCGTGCGGGCTTTCTCGGGTTGCAGTGAGAGGCTACTCTTAGTTGCGGTGCGCGGGCTTTTCATTGCGGTGGCTTCTCTTGTTGTGGAGCACGGGCTCTAGGTGCGCAGGCTTCAGTAGTTATGGCACATGGGCTTAGTTGCTCTGTGGCATGTGGGATCTTCCTGGACCAGGGATCGAACCCATGTCCTGTGCACTGGCAGGCAGATTCTTATCCACTGTGCCACCAGGGAAGTCCCTAAAGTGCATTTCTTATCAAACAGAAACCCACACCAATTCTAGTAGTGATTCTGATTGAAGTGGTAGCATTTGTCATGATTGGCTTTCATTTTCTTTCAGAGAACTACGTTTTGCAGGAAAACATAAGTCATTGTCTTTTTAGCTTGCACCTTCAGATGAAATAGATTTACCTGGTAAATTCATTCCTTCATTCAACCAACTTTTACTGAGTGCTCTTTATTTAAGGTTCCCTTTTTTTATTTGGAGGATCAGAGATGAGTAAGATTTCGTGCTAAATAAGACATGGCCCTGCGTCTCCAGGAACACAAAGCAGTTGTTTTTCTTCATCATTATTGTTATAGCTCTTATGATCGTCATTAATTAATAAAGATAATGGTTGTATTCAATACTTTGTGGCTAGGATGAATAAAATCTTGGTTTCCCTCCCTCCCAGATGAGGTACATATACTGCTAGGCTAAATTATTATCCCTTTTATTCCCTTCAACCAGAAAGAAATGTGATGTAATGGAAGGGTTCCTCCCAACCATACTTAAGACCATTTGTGGGGGACCTTTTTTGTTTTTGTTTTTAACGTCTTTATTGGAGTATAATTGCTTTACAATGGTGTGTTAGTTTCTGCTTTATAACCAAGTGAATCCGCTATACATATACATATATCCTCATATCTCCTCCCTCTTGTGTCTCCCTCCCACCCTCCCTATCCCACCCCTCTAGGTGGTCACAAAGCACTGAGCTGATCTCCCTGTGCTATGTGGCTGCTTCCCACTAGCTATCTATTTTATGTTTGGTAGCATATATATGTCCATGCCACTCTCTCACTTTGTCCCAACTTACACTTCCCCCTCCCCGTGTCCTCAAGTCCATTCTCTACATCTGCGTCTTTATTCCTGTCCTGGGGGGGCTTGTTTTTATGCAGATTCCCAGACTCAAGCTCTGGAAATTCTGATTCATTAGGTCTGAGGTATAAATCTGGCAATTTTTAATTTTTACAAGCACCTCCAGGAAATTCTGCAGTACATAGTTTGTTGGGTACACTTTGAGAAACCCTGGTGTATTTACTACAACAAGAACTGTGAGGTCTAGCTGACCAGAATATCAATTCCAACTTTATTAGTGGCAAGCAGTGTGACCTTGGGTAGGTTTTTATGAAAACTATTTGAGCCTCTGATTGTTCATGTCAGAAGAAATGACTATGGGACATTTTTGTAGGACTAAATGAAATTTTGTATGTAAAATGGTTATTTACCATTTAACTGGCACTTAATTTTAGGTTTTCTTCCTCCTTTCCTTTTTCATACCCCAATTAGCACTCTGTTTTGTGCTTCTAATCTAGTATTTTACCCTTTCTTCTCTTTATGAGAATTTCTTTATATAACCCATTTCTTTCTCACTGGACTCTGCACTCCTTGAGTACAAGAATTTGCCCTCACTTTATTTCTATGTCCTCAAAACTTGCACACAGTAGGCATATACTAAAATCCTTTCTTAGAAAGTTATCCTTATACCCTGGTACTTACTTTCTTTTATGATCTCCTACCAAAATGACCATTAACGTGTTTGCAAGATTCACACTTCCTAAAACTCACTAATTCCTCTTTGTCTTTTTATAGCACAACATATTTAACATGACATAGGATCACACATTCTTTAATTCCCTAATCAAGAGGAAATGCCTGATTTAAATAAAGGTGTGATAGAATCAAATGCTTGTTTTGACAGTTCATACAGACTCATTCATTTGTTGGCCGAAGAATGACTTGGTGACTTTGGCTATAGCTTGTGAGCTGGTAAATTTATACTATATCTAATTACGTTTATTACTTCAAGGAATACTTCCTGAGCTCACACTGTGTGCCAAATCCTGTTTGGGTGGTGGAGATACAAAATGAACAAAACAGTTCTTATTTCCATAAATCCCATGGGATAATAATGATAGCAAACCAATATACAGGTAATTGAAACATAATGTGATATATACTCATCTAGAGGAAAGTGCGGGATGTTTGGGGACTCCTGATCTACTGTAAACGGGAGAGGGAAAGTTTCCTGAAGGTGATTATATCTATGACAAAAGCTGAAGGAGTGGAGAGCAGCAAGCCGAAGGAATAGAAATGTACTTCAGGGAGAAGCAACAGCGTGTATAAAGGCTAGGAGATGGTGTTCTTCATGCCTGTGCTACGCAAGTGGTTCTGTCTGGTTATGAGGGAAGAGGCTGAAGAAATATATGTGAAATCCTGTCATGGAGAGACTTATTTTGCTCGGGCTAAGGAATTAGCTTTGTCCTGAATGTGAAGGGAAGCCATTAAAAAGTTCTAAGTACAGATGTGACATAACTGTAATTCTAAGTTCATGTTTTCTGCCCACCATAAATTTTGCCTTTCACTGAGGTTTGCTTTAAAAAAAACTTTATTACATGCATTTATATATTTTCCTAAGAAATTGGAGCTAGCTTTTACAATCACTTGTGAGTTGAACATCTAATAAGAGCTGGCAACACTCAATAATGGAATATAATAAAAGTATCATCTCAAAACAGAGGGCTGCTATTTATTTGAAAATAGCATATTGTCTTTAAGATCCCATTAGAAAAGCCTAGTGTAAAATGGCTTCTTGCTGGGATTACCTCGCACGGCCTCTCCTAATCTCTCAGTATCATTGGTCAGGGTAGGTCAGGTTATGCTGCAGTAATAAACAACCCCCCAACTCTCAGTGGTTTTGAAAAAAAGAGAATAGTATCCATCTACAAGTCTCCTGTGAGTGACTGTCAGTGGAATGGGCTTTGCTGATTCTAGTCTCTTGGGTACTCAGGTCAGTGGAGAAGCTGCCTTCTTGAAAGTTGCCGACCAGTGAATCAGAGGGAAGGCAGAGCTCTGAAAAATCAGTGCAGTTCATGACACACTCTCCAGAGCTTTCCTCACTCAACTACAAGGAAGCCAGGAAATTCAAGTCAACTATGTACCCTGGAGAGGAGAAGACCAAAAATATTTGGCAAATGTCATTAATTACTATCACACCAATAAAATAGCCATGAAGCCTAGGAAAAAAGATAAAAGTTCACACTACCAACTGAATCCAAGAATGACCAACATCCTTTTGCTAGAATCTTGGAGAAGATTCTACTACTGTGGAAAGGCAATGTTGCCTGCCATTCCAGTAAACAAAGAATGTTGCCAGCTATTCCAATTCTATAAGGATCAAGTCACCAACCACTGCAGCCATGCTATGCCCTACCATGGTGCACCTTGAGGGAAATTTAGGATAGAGAAAAACAGGAAGCATTCTGTGCTTCAGATCATGGCCCAAGATAATTAAGATGCATATCTAAGGAATAATTTCAATGAGCCCAGACTCTTACAGCTTCCCATATGTGGAAAAGCACTAAAATCATTAACCTGAGATGTTTGCTTTTTGTGATTAGCAGTAATCTTTGATGTTCAACTATATGTTGTTTTTTTTTTTCAGCAAATGCTAAAAAAAATACTAAAAAAACCCCACTGTATATCCTGGCTCCTCTTTTAGCTCTTTGGAAAAGTTCCTCAGAGCTATCTGAGAGGCTGTCTCCTGGGCTGTAGTCCTCAGGAAGGCCCCAGAATAAAACTTAACCTGCAAGTTTTAGGTTATGTGTTTTTCTTCAGTCGACTCTACCTGGAAGGCCAATGATGGCTCATTGTGGGGGAAACAAAATGGGTGGCTTTTATAATCTTTGGCTCATGAAACTGAGAAGCCTACCTGTCTAAAGTCATCTGAGGTCTCTCCATCATCCCTAAGTTAACTTCCCTTTGGAAAACAGCCCCAGGGTTTATAGCAAACTAAAATCAATAACTGTCCATTCATCTCAAGGTTTCTTCTTCTTGGAGAGTCTAGAGTCCTCTTCCCTCCCACACTTCCAATTTTCTCATGTATAATCAGAGGCTGTGCTCACTATTTAAAAAAAAAAACAAAAACACAGGGCAAAAAGTACTATGCTAAGTGAGGTACAAATCTTCATTTCTTTTGATGCCAGTCATGCTCCAATGAAACTAAATACTAGTAGCATTCACTAAACTCTCATTCTTTTGTCCTGGACAATAGGTTGCAGTCCTGGAATTTATAATATGAAGGCAAAGCAGTGGTCTTGTGATTTCTACCTGTTCTCAAAGGAATGATTTCTTCTAGCCAGCAAAATTAAAGAGGCCTTTAAATAGAGTAATGAAAGGTTATGGGAACTTATAGATTTGGATTTAAATTCTTGGCTCTATCCGGTGTGGACTTGACAAAACTAACCTCTAGTGCCTCAGTTTCCCCAACTGTCAACAGAAATAATAATAGACCCACACCATGAGGTTGTTGTGATAAAACAATCTTACACGTAAAATATACAGAAAATGCCTGGCTAGGATTATGAGTGGTATTACCACACTTCACAAGCAGCCAGAGAGTGTGTTTCCTGAGTTATGTATGGTCTATTCATGTGTGAACTGTGGGTAAAAAATACAATTCTTTCTGTAATACTACATTTCCTGGTCTTCTAGGGAAGCCACATGTGATATCCCTGACAACCCTGTTCAGAGATTTGAGTGTTTGTTGTCCCTTGAACTTCATTCAGTAAAAGCCATTTCCAGCTTCTGCTGCAATGGTCAACAGCTCAAAGACATGAAACCAAAAATGGTAAAATAACAAGAATGTAGAGTCATTTTTCATTTTCTGAAGTCCCAAAGGTTCAGGGAGATAATTATCAATGAACATAGACTGGGTACAATGTATTATTCTAGGTTTTTTCCCCTGATGTTAAGAGTGTAAATTCCAGAAATGTCCATCTTATATAGTCTGGACTTAGAAGGGGGTCTGGCATGTTATAGATGCTCAATAAGTATTTGAACAAACACTTTATTGAGTCATCTAGCCCCATGCCGGGTACATGACTGACCTGAAATATTTGCTAACATCACATTTTTCTGAGCTTCAGACTCCTTATCTGGCAAAACAAAGGAGTAAGTCTCAAGGATTGCAAACTCAAATCCTGGTAATGTTAAAATAAATGTGTAAAGGCACCTGATATAATACAGGTAGGAGTGGTGGGAACTGTGGGTAATTAGAGAAGTGCCCCCAAGGGATTTATATAACAACTATTTTTTTAACAGTAAGCATACCAAAGAAAATCCATCCCCTGAAAAATTAATTCATTCTTCAGGCTGCTTGTTTGTGACCTTAGCAGTAATAGTTCAAGTCCTTTCCTGCACTAACATTGTGAGTGGGGTTGTGTGAGCCAAGGTTCTCTTGAAGCCTTGCTGCCTGTTCACAGCTGCTGCTGCCAGCCTTGTTAATTCCTTTTTTCTTTTTTTATGAGATGCTGAAAAAGGTTTGCATGTAATTTCAGCTGACTTTGTTACCTTATTTATCAAGGATGCCTGTCTTACCAGTAACTGATTTTGAATTCCAGATAACACTATTTACATCCAATCCTAGACTTGAGGTCAAATGGCTAAACTGTGGCTTACTCACTTACATCCCAGATATAAGGTATCACTAAATCCAGAAATGAATTATCCCTGGTGGGGTCTCCTTAACACATGGCTTCGGGAACTCATCATTTAGATGTCAGTCATTCCCTCCTCCTGGCTCCCATGTCTCACACATTTCCTGACAACAATTAGGGGGACTAAAATCACTCATAAGCACAATCACACCTGCCTTCCTTATTGGCTCACAGGCAATTTACTTCTCTCAGCTCCCCTGTCACATAACACACCCCGGGTGTTACTTTTCCAAACTTCAGTTATAGACATTCAATCTGACAGCTTCCCTGAAGTCATTATGTTGCCCCCTCTTTTCTGATATTGATTCCAAATATTTGGGTAAAAGTATTAAAACAATGCAGTCAGCCATCCAGATATTTAGGAAGATCCAGATGTGTATCATATATAGACATGCCTCTAGGTGATGGTTGTGATCTTGTAAGCTTTGAAGTTATATGAATCAGAATAGAAATTTTATACCACTTGCCTTTCTTTGCGTATCCAAAATGTACTAACATATCTGCTAACAGAAAGGCCCATCTGTACCTGAGTTATCCCTTCAACCACTCGTGAGACATGGCAGGAGGTTTAAAATTGGGGGCTTCTTTCTTCTTCCTCAACTGTTTTCTGGAAGAGGACTGGAATCACTTTGACATCTATTTTCCCACTGATATGACTCATGCTGCCAGTTCTCTTAGAAGGCAAAAACAGCTAGTGTCAGTTTTATTTGAAACAACAATTTTCTTTCCCTATTATGACAACAACTACTACCACCACCAATATCCTGAATATATAGAATGTATTAGGTACTCAGCTGGTAGCTATAGATCTCTTATGATAGTTAATCTTTAAAAATTTGAGATGTTGGTCTTTGATTCCAATTGTATAGATTAAAAAACCTAACCAACATCAAAGCTCACTTTCCTAAGATGGCACATGAAGGATTCATATGAAATTCAAATGCAGTTCAGTCTAATTCTAAATAAAAATATTAACAACAGCAGTTATAGGTGTTCCTTTGCTGTAGGTCAGGCCTCAGCACAAACTATTTCATTAATCTTTGCAACACCCTGTGAGATACATATAGTTCTTCTCACTCTGTGGATGAGCTTTTATTTGCCTATTTTTATTTTAGTTCCTTCCAAGTTTGTGTCTCTGTGGGGTTTTCTCACTTTTTTCTTAATTTCCCCCAACTTAAACACTGGTTTTGTTTGTGTCCCAATGTATTTTTTAATTTAATGGGCTACTTAACGAACACAACATATTGCTTGCGTTACTGAATCCAAGCTCACTCTGCTTGATGCACAACAGGGAGATGAGGTGTTGAGACAAGTAACACGACTTTACTCAGAAAGCCGGCAGAGAGAAGATGGCAGACTAATGTCTCAAAAAAACCCATCTTCTAGGGATTTGGATGCCAGTTTCTTTTATAGAACAGAGAGGGGGAGGAGATGAGGAAGTAAAGTAAAAAGGCCCTAAAATTTGCAAATGTCCCCTGGAATGGCCAGCCTTGGGGAGGGGATGTGTTAATTTCTTCTTTCTTGCAGCCATCCACAGGTGGGCGGGGTCAGGGTGTTTCCCTGAACAAAGGCACTGTGGTTTAACATTCAGGCAGAGGGGCGGGGTTCCCTGAGGCAGGCCATTGTGTATAGACAGTATCCTTTTAGTGAGCAAAAGCAATGGGAAGCAAAGGTTAAAGTAAAAGGAACAAGACCCAACATGTAGTCAGATTTGGCTCTTCCCTGTTACACTTGGGTTTATACAGATATACTAAAGAGATTAAACTTCTTGGTGCCATTTATTTATTTTTCAAATCTTTCCCTATTTAGTATTTCCATAAAACTCTACTTTTTGTGTGAGAGTGTCTCCCCTGAGAAGCTTCCACTTCCCATATCTTAAAAGAAGTGTGATAGAATAAAACAGGCCATTGGGAATCTGAGTGCCAGCTCATATCCTGATTAGCTGTGTGATCTCAGAAAATTAACCTAGACTTTTGAATTTTAGCTTACTCACTTGTAACATGGACGTATGGTACTTTCACACACATACACACACCCACTGAGTATAACAGTTCGATTAGATTATAGAGTGAAAATGCCTGTCATGTAGTAGTTATTCAAAAGATGCTACTTCTGGCCCTAGAACACATCCTTGTACATTCAGTCTGGGCCCAGGGGACATCTATCCCATTGCAGAAATGTCTCTGTTCAGTCTCCATTCAAACATACAAACACTTAGTAAAGTGTCTGACACAGTATATGGAACTCAATTCATATTAGTTCCTCCTTTATTTTCTTATTTTTTCCTAATTTCTGTAACCTGCATATATGCTTGAGACAAAGAAAGCATTCTGAAAAACTTGACTAAATAAATGAAATAAATAACCTGGGAGCTATGTCCTTTGTGTATTTAATTCTTACAACAATTGTATGAGATGTGAGCTATTATCTCCATTTCAATAATGAGGAAACTGAGGCCAATGGTTAATGAAAACCCCCAAGGCTACACAGCTAATGATTTCCAGAGGCAAGGTTTTAGCCTTGGTTTTCCTGTCTTATTCAAAGTCCCCTTATCTTCCTGACATGTAAATCTCTCTCTTTCCATTATAAACATAGCTCAACTGATTCTGTATGTAAAATTTTGATATTTTATCATAAACTTTTGTATTAAATTAAAAATATTGTATAAAATATCTTTTTTTTTTTTTTTTTTGCCGTACGAAGGCCTCTCACTGTTGTGGCCTCTCCCGTTGTGGAGCACAGGCTCCCGACGCGCAGGCTCAGCGGCCATGGCTCACAGGCCCAGCCGCTCTGCGGCATGTGGGATCTTCCCGGACCAGGGCACGAACCTGTGTCCCCTGAATCGGCAGGCGGACTCTCAACCACTGCGCCACCAGGGAAGCCCCGCATAAAATATCTTATACGTATCACGATTACTGAGAAAATTTGGCTCCTGGCTCACCTTACCCTAGTCCCGGCCCTTTACACAATTTCTCATATAAATTGTCAATTATCATGTCTTCATGTACTGTTTAATTCATTCACTCATTCATTCATTCAGAAAACTGCACACAAACCTATGTTTCTATATAGTGTTGGTCTTATAAAAAGCCCTTTTGTAATGTAGCCCGGGGCAGGGTCAGGAACCCACACTCGAATATTAATGAGTGGGAAATGGATGATTTTATGATGCCTGACCTTTCTGCTTTAATCCATTAGGAAGTATAGATTGGTTAGTAGTTAGCACAACTGGGCAAAAGCTGTCTAAGTGGAAAATTGATCCTGGTAAGTGCACGCAGAGCGGGTCCACCCGTTCATGCTTCCTATTTTAGCATTCTGACTTTTGCTCACAGTTACCTCAAGTTCATGTCCCAGCATGCCAAGCTGAATGTGGGGGAGACTTGTCATGAACTGACAGAGATGCCATTTTTTTCTCACGTTAATTAAAGGGATAAGGTAAAAGAAATGGCATACAAATCAAAAGATCAGCACCAGCCTCTAGGAAGCAGCCCTGGGTGTCTCCTCACTCAGGTCAATTGGGCTCTTCACTGAGAAAGTTTTACAGATACTTGCAAATATCAGTGTAGGGCCCATTTTCTTTGGCTCCATAGAAAAATCCCAGGCCTGGCTGCCCCTCCTTCATTGTTGAGAGCGGTTCAGGCAGAGGGAACACACTGTGGTCTGGTGGAAAGTGTTTGTGAGACCTGAGTTCTTGACGCAATTCTGTCTCATTCACTACCTTTGTCAGGGCTTTCATCTCCCTATTAGAAAAGTCAGAGGGTTGGATTGGGTGATCTTTAAGGACCCACCCTAGAACTCTATGATGCCCTTGAGTTCCCATTCTAGCTCCTATATACCTCGAGGTCTGCCTTTGCAGTAGATGAGGGTTGGAAATAGGTTTCATTTCAAGTACTAAATCCAATTAATTGGTTATGTCTGACTGGAGCTCTGTGTTGAGGGATTTCTGAAGGGGCATGTGACCCCAGAAAGACAAGTTCCACAATGTTCCACAGAGTGGGGTGAAATTGGGGATGGGGTCACATTGGTTTCCTGAATGCCTTGTAACTGCCTTCCATGTACTAGACTGCGATTGAGATAGGAATTCTGTCCTTTCATCTTTATACTCCTGGCATCTAGCTCAGGGCCTTGAAAATAGCATATGTTCAAAATATGTTGAAGGATCCTGAAGAAATGAAGGAATGCCGCTCATGGAACTCTGAGACTCTAAGTATCTAGAGGACAGAGGGCGTTTATTTTAATGCCGACATTCCCTTTGCCCAGCATAACACTGAGCCAAGCCTGCTATAAATCTCAATAAGGTGAATTTTGGGTGAAATGATGACTCCTATAGCAAAATGAATATAAAGAAGAGGTAATGATATGGTTTCTGATGTGCTTGTATTCAAATCCAAGGCCGATTATTTGCTAAGTGTTATCCTTGGGCAGGTTCCTTCAGTTTACTAAGCCACAATTTCTTCTTCTATAAAGTGGGGATGATAACAGTACCTAAATCTTTGGTAGTTATAAAAACTGAATAATGTGGGAGTCTATAGTATAGAACCTGGAATATATCAAGAACATATTCATTATCATTATTGATATAATTATTAGTTACTGCCTGACTATGAAAATGTATTACATGCTATGCTGCAGCCAAGAATATTTCATGTTATCATAGTACTTCTAAGAAAATCAAGGCTATTTTGATGAGAAAAAGCAAAAAAAAAAAGAAAAAAAAATCCTTCTGGGAGGGAGTGGAGTGTTGGAGAGGGAAGGTGCAAGAACAGAGAGAAATGGGAGTCAACAACTCAGAGCCTCATAATTATCTCCATGTGATTTCCCAAAGCCCTTCACCCCCTAAACCTTACAAATATGTAAACATTCCCTCTTTGCAGACAAGTTCAAGGTGAGAGCACTGAATGATTCCATTACTGAGTCCTGGATCTAGGCTGAACTGTATTCTCAAAGATACATATGTTCTTATTTAAATGATTGTTTTCTTAAATGCTTCGTACCCATCACATTTTTAAAAGACCATAATCTAGGCAAAAGAAAATCACCAGAGATGTTGGATGAGGAGCTGGTAGGATCATGGAGCCCTTTTCCATTGTATGATCACTATCTGTGCATACTAAGTGGCACATATGACATACACATGGGGTATTTGAAGGGAGCTGTACAAAAATATTTTGACTAGTGCAACAGTATGGCTAACATTAGAAGGGAAAGAAAATATCATGGCATAGGTCATAAAGCTGATTAGTTGGTCAAGTTACTGTATTTCAAGATGGCTGGCAGAAAATCTGAAATACAGTAGCTATCAGTATATCAGTATGTTATTCATTTCCTTTACCCTATATCTTATGGCCATTATTAACACTGATGATACTCTTGTTCCTTACTCTCAATTCAAGAAAATTTTTTCACAACCTTCTTTATAACCATATCGCTCACTTCCTTCATTTGCTAAGTACAAACTGAATTTTCTCCCCACTTACTGACAAGCAACACACATGCAACACGTATCTATAGAATCTCTTTTCTACATCAGGCATGTGGTAGGTACTGTGAAGGACAAAACATAGACCAGACATTGGTCCTATTTCCAAGGATTTTAGAGCCTAATTAGTCTAGTGTAGAAAGAGGGAGTAAGATCAACTTGGAGCATTGTAATACACAGCAAAAGTAATCCAGGATCTGGAGATTAGGACATGAAAATATAAGTGAGAAAGAAAAGGAAGAAGAAAGGAGAAAAAATAAACTAAAATACATTTAGTAGCCACTGTATATGAGGCACATTTCTAGCCACTTAACCACATTCATGTCTGTATCATGTCTGTATCTACACCTACACCTCTATATATATTCATAAAAATTATACCTGTCATCTCCAGCTACATAATTAAATACAGGTGCATCAGCAAGTTTTATCATCTCTATTTTACAAATGAGGAGGGTGAGGGTCAGAGAAGCTAGGCAATACAACTGAAATGTATTCTTAGAAAAAGAGGAAAAATGATAGTCCGTACAATTGTCTCTATGACTCACCTCTCATTTGTTTCCCTGGCCTCCATATCCTTTTCCAGAATAATAACTTACATTTATTAAATGTCAGATCTGTGCTAACCTTTTAATACATATTGTATTACTTAATGATAATAATAACCCAGTGAAAGGAATGTAGTTGCCCTTCCTTATTTCATAAATGAGAAAATGGAGACTCAGGGAACCTACAATATACAGAAGTGATTTCAAAACAGAATTACAAAATGAGGCATTCTCTGTTATCTCGCGCTCCCACTCCATGATCTGAAAATATATATGTTTATAATACATATGTGTAATGTATGTGTATACACACACACACGATGTTATTTGTATCTATCATGTATCGAGCTCTCATTATGTGTTGGATTTTAAGCCAAGCTCTTTTCATGTATGATAAAATTTTATCCACTTGAAAACCCCATGACAAAGTCCTATCACTTTCCGCATTGTATACGTGAGAAAACAGGTCCAGAGAAGTTAAAAAAAATAACACTGAAGGTCACATAGTAGGTGAATGGCTGAGCAGGGGTATATACATGTTGGCTGTCTGACTTCAGAGCCCTCACTCTTAGGTAGCTGAGAGGAACGGCCTGGAAAAGGAACTGGGCACACTGCTGAGGTGTCTTCCTCTTCGGAAGTAGAGTCAGAGAACTAAAAACTTCTTGAAAAAATGTGGCTTGTTTCTATCATGAATCCCTCCAAGCCCTAGATAGAACTGTAATGCATGTGTTTCAGTTCACAGTTAAATACCTTGAGGGCCTGCTTTGAATCCTCTTGTCAAATTTTCTGTCTAAGGTCTACATGAGCATGAAGCTAGAAGAATGTCCATCTCCCACCAGTCCTGTTAGCCTAGCCTGACACATTAAGTTTACATTTCTGAGAGTTGCAGACACTGTCATTCTGTTTGTCTTGTGTAAGGTCTTGTCACTTTCTCTGCTTAGAGAGGCCTCCTCAACGTATTGACAACTCCAATCAGGAAAATCCACTCTGGTGTGTCAAGTGCCAGAATATTTGGACAAAACTTTCTGCCTGGAGACAAGGCCAGCACCTCACTTGGTGAGATTGTGGGGTGAGGAGTAAGGGAACTCTGGGTACTTGATCCTTCTGCCTAGAAATAGTGAGTGTGTGATTTGGAGCCAAGCAGACTGGGCTGGGATCAAATCTCTAATCCATATATTACTAATCATATAACCTTAGACAAGTTACTTAAAAGTTGTGAGCTTTAGTTTCCTGAACTATCAAATTGTGATAATATTGAACATCATTATAAGGCTTTAATGAGACAATGTATAGAAAGTGCCTAGTGTATTTCTTAGCACAGAGTAGGTGCTAAAATGTGGTCAATATAATGATACTCATCTCTATCATATTACCATCTTCATCATCATCATCCTTATTATTAAATAACACAAGGTATTAGCCACAATTGTTACATATCCCCTCAGAATATCAGGATCTACCACTGCTGGATAATTCGGGCAAAGACTTGTTGGAGGTTGCAGAAAAGATCCTCTTTCTCAAGTTCAAATATTTGCTCATTCTGGAGGCAAAGGAGAGCTTGCTTTAGAGATTAACAGCAGATCCAATTTTAAATTTCCCATGTTGGAACTGAGGATTCTAAATAATGACCTGGAGAATTGAATATCAACATTCCCTGGAGAGGAAGTAGCCAAATGGCATTCTCTATTGCTTTTAGCAAATCCAATTAGTTGAAAGCTCAATTTACAATGAATCCTGGGAGTGACTTGTGGAAAGAACACTGACTAGGAATAAAGACAGCTATGATCTAGTCAAAATAACACTCATAATTAACATTTGCACTCCTCTATGCAGTTTAAAACATATTTCATAATATTTGATCTTTGTGACAACCCTATGAGCACATGTTATTATTTTCCCAGAATCCAGTTCCAACCCTTCCTCTCCAGAACCACAAATATGGTCCTGGATTGGGTCTATCACCTCTTACCTGGTGTATTTCAATAGCCTCCTCACTGATTTTCCTTCCTTAGTTTCACACCCTGCATTTCATTTCCTACCTTTATGACAAAAGGCTCTTTCTAAATCACACATATGGTCATTTCACTACCCTATGTAAAACATTTCAAATTCTATACGTCCCAATTACCATAATATCTTCCCTCCATCCCTTCCTCCCTCCCTCCCTCCCTCCCTCCCTCCCTTCCTTCCTTTCTTCCTTCTTTCCTTCCTTCCTTCCTTCCTTCCTTCCTGTGTTCTGTAGGCCAAATTCTGCCTCATAAGTGTCATGTGAAAGTAGCAATGAACAGGGCTGCTTCAGTGGAGGTAGAGGTGAAGAACCCAAACAGCACTTGTTTGTCACCCCTCTACTCCCCCATCCTGTGCTCTGTTTCATTCACCCCTCCCCTAATCCAAGTGGTCTATGGAACACAGCATGAAATGTCACTGGCCTATAGAATAAAGTTCAGACTTCTTAGCCGAGGAAAGAGTCAGCATTTAACCCCCACCCCACCCCGCCAGACTCTCAGTGAGGAATTAGCCCAAGTGACAATGGCAATCCAGGAGGTGGGCCTCCAAGGTGCAGAGTTAAGCTGATACATTAGGGGAGAGAGCAAAAGGTGAATGGCTAAGACACCTGTCTTTCAACCATCTTTTGCATCAAATGGAAACTTCTATATTACCTGAAGGAAATATACATGCATACACTTTAGAACCCATGCATGAGTTGCTTTTTTCAACCCAAATGCCACAAATATTATGTCCTCTGCATAATTTCTCAGACTTCCCTGCCCTTCCTGTAGGCTATCTGCTTTACCTTGTACTGACTTTTTTATACCACTTTATGCTTTACTCTGTGATACAGCATATCACCTTGCACTGACACTGCAGTTTGATGTCTGTCTCTCCCCCTAGACTTTAAGAACAGGGAGCATGTCTTATTCATCTTTTGATCAATAACACGGTGGTTGGTGCACAGTAGGTGTGCCACCAATATTTGTTGAACTGAAGGTGAGAATTTATTTCACTAATAAGCAAAAGTACAGAAAGCATGCAAACACTGGCTAATGGTGTGGTTGAGACTATTACCTGTAAAAGCTGATTATTTTTTAAATAAAAGGATTTGATTGACAAGAACTGAATGAACAAACAACTCTTCTCAAAACAAAGTTATTACATTATGAAAGGTGAGCCATTACCTCACGAATAAAACAGACTGACTACATTTGAGGGTGCAAACTAATTTTGGAAACTGCATGGAGTGAGATGATGTGTATGAGGGGAAGAAGAGAATAAAGAAGAAACATATAAGCAGGATACAGGGCTTTCTGGCAACTGTATGCTCTGCCCTCAGCGATCTGAGCTTTTGACCAAGAAAATCAATGCATAGCAGCAGAGAGCTGATAGATGGGTGATCGCCATAGAAACAGCATGACTCTCAGGATAGGTCAAGACTTGACTGTATCCAAATCAGTATATTACCATATCTTAAGAAAGAATACAGAGAACCAAAGTGGAAGGGTCCCCTTACCAGGGGAAGAAGGAAGAGAAAGAAAATTGACAGAGCACTGCAGCCATCCCCAAGGGAAGAGACACTGAATCCAGAAAGCACGAACATTCCAGTTTCAGACAGAGAAGCTTCTTGAGAATTTATCTTAGCTCCAATGAGAAATCCTTTGTGAAAGTCTTCATGTCTTCATTTTGTTTATGTTTTCTTTTTCTTTTTATTCATTTATTTGACACAGGTGTATAAAAATAGTCATTAAAAGCATGTGCTTTGGAGTCGAACATATTCAGGTTCATGTCCCAATATTGTCTCTGGTGAAAAATGGAAACTTGAGTGGAACTCTTCCCATATCACTTTAGCTCTTCCGTTTTCATAGTGCACTCTACCAGCCTACAAACTGCCTGATGGCCAGAGCCTGCTCTGCCTGCAACACTCAGCAGGCCAGAAAGACTGGAGGGTCATGCCTCCAAACCCACCCACAGCAGACCTCAACCAATGACTTACGAAAGGTGGTGTATAAATACTCCCAACCCCTTGCACCTCTGATGGGATAACTCTCAGGCATGTTTTCTCCTGACTGCCTGAGTTTTCCCAGTGAGATTGAGTTTCAGTCACCCACAGTGGTCTCTGGCCAGATAATGCACCTTTTATTGCTTGCTTTCCCTTTCCTGTCTTACTTCCTCACTCACCATGGGTATTTCCTGGAATCATCTGCCAAATAAACTACTTGATCCTGAATCCTGTTTCCGGGATTTATTTCTGGGGGACTCAAGCTAAGAGAGTGACCAACTCTGTGAGATTCATTTTTCTTTTCTGAAAATGATGACCATGGTACATAAATGCAAGCTGCAAAGAGTATATAAGATAATACATGCAAAATGCTTAGCACAGTGCCTGGCACATTTGAATCTTGTGGACACATTAACCATCATTTGTTTTGTGGTTCTTAAGAGCACAATATGTTCTGGATATGCTAGCTCCCCTGTGAGGTGCTATACAGAGAAAGGCCAACAAGATGCTACTCATCTCTGTCCACAAGGAACTTACAGTCTCACGGAAAATATAAGTTAACTATTATTCCTCATGGTAAGGGCTATATCATAATCATAGATAAAACAACATGATAAGGAGAGAAGTGTGTGATGCTGCGGGAGCCCATAATAGAATTTAGCCCAGTAATGGCAGAACACTTTGTAGGGATTTGACATTTAAGGAATGGACAAGGGTTGGCCAAAATGTGTGTGTGTGTGCATGCACGTGCACATGAGCACGGAGAGACAGTATTATAGGTGGAGAAAATAATATATCAAAAGACCTGCATATATGAGAGAAAAATGGATGGAGGTAGAAAGGAGGCAGGGACAAAGGGAGAGAAAGAAAATCTGTCCAAAATTCTCCTGAAGGAACAGAAAAAGTGCCCTTTAATTTGATCCCATGTGCATCAAACAACCACCACTTCAGTTCCCAAAGTTTTTTTTTTTTTTTTTTTTTTAAATATTGGAAAACCAGTCAGATGTCTGGTGAGCTAACACTGCCATTTAGTCACTGAAAGGACCACCGTTGCTTTTTATGTGAACACACTGAGAGGTGTTCTGGTTTAATTTGAATGTGTGTTTTGTGAGCTGGGTGACAGTCCGGCAAGTTCCTCGAGTTACACCAATTCTGGGCCACTAACAAGATGGAGTTTATGGAGCTGAAAGGCTGAGAATGCCACCCTGAGGCTGGGCCTATTCACAAGGTGACACTGCTCACAAGTGTTCCTGGTGGGCTCTCTTCTTCTGGGGATGGCTTCATCTTGACATCGTGCCCTTATTCTCTGTCAGCACCCAACATCCACCCCCGCCCCCCACAACCCCCATTCTAGATTGCAGATCTCTCTCTTCTAATGCCAGGAAATGTACACCCTCAGCATCTTTATCAGCCAAGACCATCAGTGAAAGCCTGAGTGATCTTCCTTTCTCAAGCCCTGGGCCCTGGAGAAGTTATAAATCTTCTGTGGTAGGGGTGAATTAAATATTACACAGCGCAGCTTTTTGAACTCATAGAAGGGAAAGTGCTCAATAAATGCATGTTATTATTATTGCTTCTGGCTGTAGACACTAGGGCATCTGAGACCCCTTACTTTTTAAGTGTTTTCTTTCTTTTTTTTTTTTAGTGGTTGTAATGAAACTTATCTGCTTGCAGGTATTACCCCAGTAGTCTATCTTGCCTTTAATTTTGAGTAACTCCAAGAACGAGTGACCATTGGAACCACCACAGCTCAGACATCGTCAAGAAGACATATGTTTTATTCTTAATTGGGTGGTATGGATTATTTTTCTTTTCAGTATCACTGGAAAGGGGTATGAACAGATTTTCCAGAATGGTGCAATAAAAATAAAACTTGATTGATTAATTCAATAACTATGGCTAGGAAACCTCTTGTGCGGCAGTGGAGAGGAAGTGTCCAATGCCCTACAGATGGAGACTGCATAACTCATGTCTGTTTAAGAGACAGACTCCTGAGCTAGATGCTGGCTTCTTGGAGAATAGCTCACTCTTGGAAGTAGGAGTTGGGTTGATTGACTTATTTTCCTCCTGAGCTCCATCTAGTGAGTTAATCTAGTCTAGTGATGCCTATGGAACATCAAGGTATAGATGGTATATCATATTTGTAAAGCTCTTTAGCAAGTCATCCTCCATTTTTGCCATGATTCTACTGGCAGAAGCACTTAGCTCTTGCCTGTAGGTAGAATTCAGGGGAGTCCTGACCCCAAAGTGAGGCCTGCTGAAGGGATAATTGATTCATTTGCATGGTAGGGAATTTCAATCAGGCGTCACGGGACTCATGACACTGTATGCAAAATTCTTCTGTGCACATTTTTCTGAGGAAAGACAGATACTAATTTTTCCAAGTTGTCTATGAGTCCCCAAAATGTTAAGAACCACTACAGTGGACTATATATTCATGGGCTGGTGGCACTAGAAGGTATATGATGTTTTCAAAATGTATTTGTGAGCCCAGAATGACCATTTGATCAGAAATGTCATTTTTTCCACCTGGGGATATTATCTAAAACTGACTGGATTTACAAAAGGTACTGAAGTCTGATTTAAGGGGAGGTCTGTGTGAACAGATCAGAGGTGATGTGGACTCCTACTTAGCCTTCAGGGCTCATTTTAAATGTAATTTCTTCAAATGTAATTTCATCATAACACTTTGAACACATGTAATATGCATACATTTCTTTTAAATGTCTGCTTTCTGATTAGTGTTGGAGCTCCTCGGGGGCAGAAACTCAGTCTTTTTCAAGATTACACTCTTGGACCATAATGTCAGATACCTTCTATAAATGTGTATGGATTGAATAAGTGAAAAGTCTCCCTGTGTGATGGGAACTACCTCAACAGAGACCTAGGAGGTCAGTGTGGAGTTCTGTGTTAACCATGAGATTTTAAATTGTGAATGAGAGCTACCCTGCTAGTTTAAGTCAAATTGGGAAATTTACTATTTATGAATGGTGGGAAAGGAGGGAATGGGCTGGCTTCAGGAATGACTGGACACAGAGCTCAAAACAGAGCTCCAGGCATCAAGACCTTCACATCATCTTTTTCTTTGCTTCTGTTCCTCTGTTGGCTCAGTGGGTTGCCACCACAGGGAGATGATTTCCCTGCAGTGATGAACAGTTAACGTCCTTTCTCACTGTTTACATTTATTACTCCCTTTGAATGTGCAGCAACTTTTTCAGATAAACAGACTAAATCAGCTTTCTCTCATGTACAAATGAAGAAAAAAATCAGAAGGGTCAAGTAATATGAATAATGTCATACAGCTAGAAAGCAGTGGAGCAAGAAATAAAACCTTTCAAAAAAACTTTTGTGGAAATGGGAAAGCCTGAGCTTCAACATTCCTTACACCTTTATTTAAGTATTGTGGTTCCACTGACTGAGTGGTAGTAAGCAAGTAACCATGCCTTTCTGAGCTCTGTTCTTCCTAGCTGATACACAGAGGGCAGAATAACATCAACTCCTCAGGGTTGATTGATATCTGTCTATCTATCTGACTATCTACCTATCTATCTATCTATCTCACACACTCAAATATGTCATTTCCATTTCACTTAATATACATATAATTAATATTATATATATATATATATATATATATATATATAAAGTGAAATGGTGTATTTGAAAGTTCTTGGCACATAGTAGATTGCCAAATAAATACTGACAAAGTCAAGTATATAACCCATCTAGCAATGTAAAAAATATGACTATGAAATGAACTTCATGGAAAACACTTCCCACTAGTTTAATTTTTATTTGCCAACATTTATTTTCTCTTCTATCTCACATTCATGTATACTTTTTTGGTGTACCATATTATATTGTATTTGACACAGTATTCCAAATACAAACACACATCTTTAGAAAGAACTTTCTATACTTTCATTCACCCAATAATATTTATCAGATGCCTACTGTAATAGGTGCCAGACATTGGAGGACACAACAGTAAATAAGACAGGTCAAGTCCCTGCCTGTGTGGAATTTACACTCTATAGGAGAAACAGATTACAAAGTAGAAAATAAATAAATGTATAATAAAATTTCAGATTGAAGAGAGATGGAGTATGAAAAAAAAAAGAAAGCAGCAGGGGGATAGAGAATGTGGGGAAGGTAAAAATTTAAGTACTGAGCCACCAGAGCTTCTAGCTGAATAAAATCTTGAAAAAAAGAAAAAACTGAATGCTAGGTTAGAAGAATATTTATGGCAGAGGACACAGCAAGAGCAAAGGGGTTAGGGCAAGAGTTTTTCTTTAAGAGCTCCAACAAAAGTAGAGTAAGTGGGGGAAGATGAGAGGAGATGAAATTGAAAAGCTGGCCAGGATACAGACTATGTGGATGCCTTGCAGGCATGGTAAAGTGTATATGCAAGCTTCTAAATGCACTGGAAAGCCTCAGGGAGTGCCTGAGTGAAGAAGGGACTTGTACGATTTTCTGGGTGATGGACACACTGCTGGGGACAATGGTGGGAACAGAGATACCAATTTTGGTGCTACTGCAATTGAAAGATGATGACGGTTCCAACAAGGAGTCCTGGAAACAATGAGAATTGATCTGGTTTAGAAAACGCTTTGCAGGTATTAGCTGACAGGGTTTGATAACTGAAAGGAGGATAATATAAAGTTATTTACATTTTAAAGGAAAAGAGACGGACATTGAAAACTCTGTTTTCTAATAATAGCCAACATTTACTGAGCACTATGTGTCATGCCCTGTGCTAAGTGTTTTATATTCATTGTATCATTTAATACTAGTCCTCCATCAAAAAATGGTCTGATTTTGTTTATTTTTATTTTAAACTCTGACTCTCAGTTTATGTAGATCTTGATCTTGATGGTTTTGTCTCCCATTTCTTGCCCTGGATTCAACATTTAAAAGTAATGGCAGACACAACTTTTAAAAACCTTAATCCCCTGAGTTTCCCAGAGGAGGGCTTCCTTACACACTCACCCACTAGTCCTTCCCAGCTGTAGCCTGCCTCACTATGAGGGCCCAGACCCCTGGGATGGGAGATGAGCACCTCTATTCCTGGCAATCTTGAGCACTGTGAATGTAATTATTATTACTACTATTTTGTATACACATTATGCATGAAAAAACAGGGAAAACAATTTGCACTGCACAAGAAAATTTAAAAACAAAAGTTATTTAATCAGGTCTCAAGTGGATGCTGTGAAAATAATGTTTCATTAAGTCTACCACTTAGAGAATCAGATTAACTCACTAACTGGTTTTCTATACCTGAAAGTTCATATAGTAAAGTGCTGTCCTTGTCATGTTTATTGACACAGGTGAGGGTTAGTATCAGAACCCACTTTTGCTTCGGCCCTGACATGGTTTTGGGGTTGGTCTACAGGATGGCAGGCACTGATCATCCAGTAGAACATGGCCATCTATAAAATCAATGAGATTGATCTTTACCTATACATAATCCAGTTCTCACTCCTTCAAGTCATTATTATTTCATGTTTTGCTACTTTTCACATAAATAATAAAACAATAAGTAACATCCTCAATTGGGTTTTGGGCAATGCTTCATAATGAATATATGCAAACTGAAGGAAGATTTATGTATCACTCATAGTGCTTGGGATTGCTATTATCTTTCCTTCTACAGCATGTGAAGTCTAAGAACTTTATTGATTTGATGACATATCCCTGGAAACTAGAGCTGAAAGGCTGGCAACCATATCCATTATGCCCCTGGACACCATGATGCTCTTGGGTAGCAACCCACACAAAGTAGAGAGAGTAATACTTGGGAGCCAGGAATTGGTGGCTGTTCTGACCTCAGTAAGGAAGGAAAATACAAGTATGATGTTCCATTGTTATGCTTATTTTAAAAAGACAATCTGTTAGCTAAGTTGAGCTTGTTTTTTTTTCCTGACACTATAAGTTGTATAAGTTATTTTACCAGCTGACACCTCAGTTTTCCCATTTCTAAAATTAATAGACAAGACCAGAGGATGTCTCATGTTCTTTCAGGCTGTGATTTTCTGGGAAACTAATTGTTCTTAAAAGCATAATTTCAGGGCTTCCCTGGTGGCACAGTGGTTGAGAGTCCGCCTGCCGATGCAGGGGACACGGCTTCGTGCCCCGGTCTGGGAAGATCCCACATGCTGCGGAGCAGCTGGGCCCGTGAGCCCAGGTCGCTGAGCCTGCACGTCTGAAGCCTGTGCTCCACAAAGGGAGAGGCCACAACAGTGAGAGGCCCGCGTACCGCAAAAAAAAAAAAAAAAAAAAAAAAAAGCATAATTTCAGAGATAGCACAGTGAAAGGTAGATTGATGAACATTTGGACCCAAATCAAATATCTTTCACAATGAAGTCCCAAGTTTAAAAAAAATGACAATTAAAAGAGCAAATAGGGACTTCCCTGGTGGTGGAGTGGTTAAGAATCCACCTGCCAATGCAGGGGACACGGGTTTGAGCCCTGGTCCGGGAAGATCCCACATGCCGTGCAGCAACTAAGCCCATGTGCCACAACTACTGAGCCTGTGCTCTAGAGCCCGTGAGCCACAGCTACTGAGCCCTCGTGCCACAACTACTGAAGCCCGCACACCCAGAGTCCATGCGCGTCAACAAGAGAAGCCACCACAATGAGAAGCCCGTGCATGGCAACAACGACTAGCCCCCGCTCACCACAACTAGAGAAACCCTGCGCACAAGGAAGACCCAATGCAGCCAAAAATAAATAAATAAATAAATAAATAAATAAATAAATAAATGGCTGTTTTATTTAAAAAAAAGAGCAAATAAAAACCCTTATAAATTCTGCAATGTAAAGACATATGCATTCACAGCTGGACAGGGTAAACACACCTCCTCCTTTAACTTCTAATCTTCCCAATCTAATAAGAGATAATCAAGTTTGGAAAGTGTGGAAAGTTTAGAAAGGAAATAGAAAATAAGAACAGACTAATAACTGAGGAAGAATCATAGAAAGCCCTTTAAAATTGTCTGCCCAAAAGACATAAGATCCTGAGAGATTTAATGGTGATTTAATTCAAGCATTCAAAAAGTACCTATATACATTCATCATAATATATTATAGAGAGTAGAAGATGGAGAAACTATCCAGTTCATTCCACAAGACAGATTTGACCCTGATCCCCAAAGGTAATAAGATATTATACAAAAAATAAAAGGAAAACAAAACAATCTAAACCATGAATATAGATTCAAAACTGGAAATTAACTACTTAAAAATAAAGTTTAACAATCTAATATTGCCGATTCAATAATCCAATAGGAATACACCAGTTTCAATATAAGAAAATTGAATAATGCAATAGAAATGTATCAGGATAATAATAAAAAACAAAGGTAGATGGATATTTTAATATTCCCGAAATACATTTGATGAAATTTAATAACATTTTCATTTTTCAAGTTGGAATAAAATAATTCCTTCTTAATATGATGAATATTCCCATTTTAAACTCTCAACCAAGAGATTCTTTATTAGGGGGCACAAGACACAGATCTCTAAATCAGGAATAAAACAAGTTTGTCCACTCTGTCTACCCTTGTTTAACATCACTTAAATAGGTCGAGCTAGTGCAATCAAACAAACAAGGAAATAAAAGGAATACATATTAAAAAGAAAGAAAAAAAAATCATTACAGATCCATAAGCCATGCTTGCAAATCTGACATCTGAAATATTCTGAAAACTAATCGTTTCATATCACTGATTTGATGCAAAAACTGATTTGAGCTGCTGTAAGTCATTAAGTTTGACTGTTTATACTGCTGCAGAAATATTAATATGTTTGATTATAGGCTTCTTCCCAAGATTCTGCTGGGGGCATTATGTAATATACAGAATATGTACCTTACCACTATTCAAAAGTCAGAATTACAAATCATATGTTAGATAAAATGTTGTGAATCTCTATTATGTGCAGATTATACATCAAGGGCATTTTATAAATCAGATAATATTTGTTAGAATGAATAAAGTAAAATAAAATAAAAATTAATAAAAATTTTTCTATAAATGGCATTAGTAAACAAAGCCAGTGATAAGACTGTTTATTTATGTATCTGTCTACCCACTACATTGATAAAGCGATTTGAGGGCATGGGTTACATTTTGATCATTTCTTTATCAATTGTACCCAGAATATTACTTGGCATGGAGGAAGTAAAAAGGCATTTTAGTTAAAGAAGAGATGAATGTATAAATAAGAAGATTATTATTGTTTTCCAATTTTTTATTTTAATGTATAAATTTTATACAATTCCAATCAATATTTTAACAAGAATTTAAATTTTGTTTTCCTTTTTTTAAATTTCAAAACCCAAGAAGAGGTTGATAAAATTTTTTATTGGGAAAAGAAAAATAGGCAGAAATAACAAAAAACATTCTTGAAAAGACAGATAACCAAAAGAGAAACCAGGCTCATGCTGGGAACTTCCACTTACTATTTGAGTGCTTTTTTTTTTAACATCTTTACTGGAGTATAACTGCTTTATAATGTGTTAGTTTCTGCTGTATAACAAAGTGAATCAGCAGTATGTATATATATATTGCCATATCCCCTCCCTCTTGCATTTCCCTCCCAACCTCCCTATCCCAACCCTCTAGGTGGTCACAAAGCATGTGCGATGAAGCTGCTTCCCACTAGCTATCTATTTTACATTTGGTAGTGTATATATGTCAATGCTACTCTCTCACTTCATCCCAGCTTACTCTTCCTCCTCCCCATGCCCTCAAGTCCATTCTCTACATTTGCGTCTTTATTCCTGTCGTGCCCCTAGGTTCTTCAGAACCTTTTTTTTTTTTTTTTTAGATTCCATATATATGTGTTATCATATGGTATTTGTTTTTCTCTTTCTGACTTACTTCACTCTGTATGACACACTCTAGGTCCATCCACCTCACTACAAATAACTCAATTTCATTTCTTTTAATGGCTGAGTAATATTCCATTGTATATATGTGCCAAATCTTCTTTATCCATTCATCTGTCAATGGACACTTAGGTTGATTTCATGTCCTGGCTATTATAAATAGAGCTGCAGTGAATATTGTGGTACATGTCTCTGTTTGAATTATGGTTTTCTCAGGGTATATGCCCAGTAGTGGGATTGCTGGGTCATATGGTAGTTCTATATTTAGTTTTTAAGGAACCTCCACACTATTCTGTGGCTGTATTAATTTACATTCCCACCAACAGTACAAGAGGGTTCTCTTTTCTCCACACCCTCTCCAGCATTTACTGATTGTAGATATTTTGATAAAGGCCATTCTGACTGGTGTGATATGATACCTCATTGTAGTTTTGATTTGCATTTCTCTAATGATTAGTGATGTTGAGCATTCTCTCATGTGCTTTTTGGAAATCGGTATATCTTCTTTGGAGAAATGTCTATTTAGGTTTCCTACCCATTTTTGGATTGGGTTGTTTGTTTTTTGATATTGAGCTGCATGAGCAGCTTGTATACTTAGGAGATTAATCCTTTGTCAGTTGCTTCATTTGCAAATATTTTCTCCCATTCTGAGGGCTGTCTTTTCATCTTGTTTATGGTTTCCTTTGATGTGCAAAAGCTTTTAAGTTTCATTAGGTCCCATCTGTCTATTTTTGTTTTTATTTCCATTTCTCTAGGAGGTGGGTCAAAAAGGATTTTGCTGTGATTTATGTCATAGAGTGTTGCTTATGTTTTCCTCTAAGAGTTTTACTGTGTCTGGCCTTACATTTAGGTCTTTAATCCACTTTGGGTTTATTTTTGTGTATGGTGTTAGGAAGTGTTCTAATTTCATTCTTTGACATGTAGCTGTCCAGTTTTCCCAGCACCACTTATTGAAGAGGCTGTCTTTTCTCTATTGTATCTCCTTGCCTCCTTTATCAAAGATAAGCTGACCATATGTGCATGGGTTTATCTCTGGGCTTCCTATCCTGTTTCATTGATCTATTTTTTTGTTTTTGTGCAAGTACCATACTGTCTTGATTACTGTGGCTTTGTAGTACAGTCTGAACTCTGGGAGCCTGATTCCTCCAGCTCCGTTTTTCTTTCTCAAGATTGCTTTGGCTATTTGGGGTCTTTTGTGTTTCCATACAAATTGTGAAGTTTTTTGTTCTAGTTCTGTGAAAATGACATTGGTAGTTTGATAGGGATTGCATTGAATCTGTAGATTACTTTGGGTATTAAAGTCATTTTCACAATATTGATTCTTCTAATCCAAGAACATGGTATATCTCTCCATCTGTTTGTGCCATCTTTAATTTCTTTCATCAGTGTCTTATAGTTTTTTGCATACAGGTCTTTTGTCTCCTTAGGTAGGTTTATTCCTAGGTATTTTATACTTTTTGTTGCAATGGTAAATGGGAGTGTTTCCTTAATTTCTTTTTCAGATTTTTCATCATTAGTATATAGGAATGTGAGAGATTTCTGTGCATTAATTTTGTATCCTGCTACTTTACCAAATTTATTGATTACCTCTAGCAGTTTCCTGGTAGCATCTTTAGGATTCTCTATGTATAGAATCATGTCATCCAAAAAAAGTGACAGTTGTAATTCTTTTCTGATTTGGATTCCTTCTATTTCTTTTTCTTCTCTGATTGTTGTGGTTAAAACTTCCAAAACTATGCTGAATAATAGTGGTGAGAGTGGGCAACTTTCTCTTGCTCCTGATCATAGAGGAGATGGTTTCAGTTTTTCACCACTGAGAACGATGTTGGCTATGGGTTTGTCATATATGGCCTTTATTATGTTGAGGTAAGTTCCCTCTATGCCTACTTTCTGGAGAGTTTTTATCAAAAACGGTGTTGAATTTTGTAGAAAGCTTTTCCTGCATCTATTGAGACTATAATATGCTTTTGATCCTTTAATTTGTTAATATGGTGTATCACATTGATTGATTTGCATATATTGAAGAATCCTTGCATTCCTGGGATAAACCCCACTTGATCATAGTGTATGATCCTTTTAATGTGCTGTTGGATTCTGTTTGCTAGTATTTTGTTGAGGAGTTTTGCATCTATGTTCATCAGTGATATTGGCCTGTAGTTTTGTTTCTTTGTGATATCTTTGTCTGGTTTTGGTATCAGGGTGATGGTGGCCTCGTAGAATGAGTTTGGGAGTGTTCTTCCCTCTGGTGTATTTTGGAAGAGTTTGAGAAGGATAGGTGTTAGGTCTTCTCTTGTGTTTCCTGCCTAGAGAAGTTCCTTTAGCATTTGCTGTAAAGCTGGTTTGGTGGTGCTGAATTCTCTTAGCTTTTGCTTGTCTGTAAAGGGTTTAATTTCTCCATCAAATCTGAATGAGATCCTTGCTGGGTAGAGTCATCTTTGTTGTAGGTTTTTCCCTTTCATTACTTTAAATATGTCCTGTCACTCCCTTCTGGCTTGCAGAGTTTCTGCTGAAAGATCAGCTGTTAACCTTATGGGGATTCCCTTGCATGTTATATGTTGCTTTTCCCTTGCTACTTTTAATATGTTTTCTTTATATTTAACTTTTGATAGTTTGATTAATATGTGTCTTGGTGTGTTTCTCTTTGGATTTATTCTGTATGGGACTCTGCACTTCCTGGACATGTTTGACTATTTCCTTTCCCATAGTAGGGAAGTTTTCAACTATAATCTTGTCAAATATTTTCTCAGTACCTTACTTTTTCTCTTCTTCTTCTGGGACCTCTATAATTTGAATGTTGATGCATTTAATGTTGTTGAAGAGGCCTCTGTGACTGTCCTCAGTTGTTTTCATTCTATTTTCTTTATTCTGCTCTGCAGTAGTTATTGCCACTATTTTATCATTCAGGTCACTTATCTGTTCTTCTGCCTCAGTTATTCTGCTATTGATTCCTTCTAGAGAATTTTTAATTTCATTTATTGTGTTGTTCATCATTGTTTGTTTGCTCTTTAGTTCTTCTAGGTCCTTGTTAATCATTTCTTTTATTCTCTCCATTCTATTTCCAAGATTTTGGATCATCTTTACTATCATTACTCTGAATTCTTTTTCAGGATGACTGCCTATTTCCTCTTCATTTTTTTGGTCTGGTGGGTTTTTACTTGCTCCTATATCTGCTGCATATTTCTCTGTCTTCTCATTTTGTTTAACTTACTGTGTCTGGGATCTCCTTTTCACAGGCTGCAGGTTTGTAGTTCCCATTGTTTTTGGTGCTTGCCCTCAGTGGGTGAGGTTGGCTCAGTGGCTTCTGTAGGCTTCATGGTGGAGGGGACTGGTGCCTGTGTTCTGGTGGGTGGGACTGGATCTTGTCTTTCTGGCGGGTAGGGCCACGTTTGGTGGTGTGTTTTGGGGCATCTGTGAAGTTAGTATGATTTTAGGCAGGCCTTCTGCTAATGGGTTGGGTAGTGTTTCTGTCTTGCTTGGGGTTTGGCATGGGGTGTCTAGCACTGGAGTTTGCTGGTCATTGTGTGGAGCTGGGTCTTAAGTGTTGAGATGGAGATCTCTGGGCGAGCTCTCGCCAATTGATATTACATGGGGCTGGGAGGTCTCAGGTGGGCCAATGTCCTCAACTTGGCTCTCCCACCTCGGGGGCTCAGGTCTGACACCAGGCCAGAGCACCAAGACCCTGTCAGCCACATGGCTCAGAAGAAAAGGGAGAAAAAAAGAAAGAAAGAATAATAATAATAATAAATTTAAAAAATTATTAAAATAAAAAAAGAGGAGAGCAACCAAACCAATAAACAAATCCACCAATGGTAACAAGCACTGAAAGCTAAAATAAGATAAACATAAACAAATCAGTTGCAGACAGCAAACCCCAAGTCTACAGTTGCTCCCAAAGTCCACAGCCTCAATTTTTGGATGGTTTGTTGTCTATTTAGGTATTCCAGAGATTCAGGGTACATCAAGTTGATTTTGGGGATGTAATCCGCTGCTCCTGAGATTGCACTGAGATATTTCCCTTTTTCTTCTTTTTTCACATGTCTGCTGGGGTTTTGGCCCCGCCTCTGTGTCTATGTCACCCTCAGGCATCTTCTTCTGCCCAAATAGGATGGGGTTAAAGCAGTGGCTGATCAGGGGGCTCTGGCTCACTCAGGCCAGGGGGAGGGAGGGATACGATAGTTATAATTGGAATGTGGGGTGAACCTGTGTCAGCAGAGGCCAGTGTGACATTGCAACAGCCTGAGGCATGCTGTGTGTTTTGGGGAAGTTTTCCCTGGATCACAGGACCCTGCCAGTGGTGTGCTGCACAGGTTCTCATGGGGGTGTGTATAGTGGCCTGTGCTTGCACACAGGATTCTTGGTGGCTGCAGCAGCAGCATTAGCATTTCATGCCCCTCTCTGGGGTCTGAGTTGATAGCCATGGCTCACGCCCATCTCTGGAGCTCATTTAGGCAGTACTCTGCCTTCTGTGGGCAGACATGGAAGGATCCCTTCTCCTCGCACACCCCCAAACAATGGTCTCTTGCCTTTTAGGCAGGTCCAGACTTTCTCCTGTACTCCCTCCTGGCTAGCTGTGGTGCACTAGCCCCCTCAGGCTGTCTTCACACAGCCAACACCAGTCCTCTCCCTGGGATCTGACCTCTGAAGCCTGAGCCTCAGCTCTCAGCCACCACCTGCCCCTGTGGGTGAGCAGAAAAGCCTCTCAGGCTGGTGAGTGCTGGTCTGCACTTATCCCTTCTGCAAGAATCTCTCCACTTTTCCCTCTGCACCCCTGTTGCTGTGCTCTCCTCTGTGGTTTCAAAGCTTCCCCTCCGCCCACCCCCTGTCTCTGCCAGTGAAGGGAGTTCCTAGTGTGTGGAAACTTTTCCTCCTTCACATCTCCCTCCCAGAGATGCAGGTCCCATCCCTATTCTTTTGTCTCTATTTATTCTTTTTTCTTTTGCCCTACCCAGGTAAGTGGGGATTTTCTTGCCATTTGGGAAGTTTGAGGTCTTCTGCCAGCATTCAGTAGGTGTTCTTTAGGAGCTGCCCACATGTAGATGTATTTTTGATGTATTTGTGAGGAGGAAGGTGATCTCTACGTCTTACTCTTCTGCCATCTTGAAGGTCTCCTCTGTATATTTTTCCCTTTGAGTGATTTTTGACAAGTTATTTACCTCTTCTAAGTACCAGTGTTCATGTGTATAAAATAATAATCAATAATTAGATACCACCAGAAAACAAGTAGAGTTCATCAGTCAGTTCAATAAAGTTGCAGAATACAATATTAATACACAGAAATCTGTTGCATTTCTATGTACTAATAACAAACTATCAGAAAAAGAAATTAAGGAAACAATCCCATTTACTATCACATCAAAAAGAATAAAAAACCTAGAAATAAACTTACCTAAGGAGGTACTTGGAAAATAATTAGACACTGATTAAAGAAATTGAAGATGACATAAACATATGGAAAGATATATTGTGTTCTCAGATTGGAAGAATTGATATTGTTAAAATGACCATACTACTGAAGGCAATATACAGATCCAGTGCAATCCCTATCAAAATACCAATGGCATTTTTCACAGAACTAGAAAAAAAATTTTAAAGTTAGTATGGAAACATGAAAGATCCTGAATAGACAAAACAATCTTGAGAAAGAAGAACAGAGCTGGAGGAATCATGCTCCCTGACTTCAGACTATAGTACAAAGCAGTGGTAATCAAAACAGTATGGTTCTGGCCCAAATGGTACTGACAGCTACATGTAAAAGAATGAAATTAAAACATTTTCTAACACCATATACAAAAATAAAGTAAAAATGTATTAGAGACTTAAATGTAAGATTGGATATCATAAAATTCCTAGAGGAAAACATAGGCAGAACACTCTTTGACATAAATCACAGCAATGTTTTTGTATGATGTACAGAGAGTCTAAGATCCCTGATTTTCATTGTTCATACGTGATAAGGCTGGGATTCACATCTAGAGTCCATTTCCCTACCTGGTTGCTATAGAAATGTTTTCCATCAATTTCTAACATGAATTGCTTAGACAAAATAGTGCTGGCAAAACACCACAGATAAAGCCTTACCTATAGAAAGCAGCTGATGCTTTTTCAACTAAGAACTCAGGAACAAAGGGACTGCAGTTGTACATTAGGAAAACTAGCCA
The DNA here is from genome assembly GCF_025265405.1 of Mesoplodon densirostris. Classification (NCBI taxonomy): domain Eukaryota; kingdom Metazoa; phylum Chordata; class Mammalia; order Artiodactyla; family Ziphiidae; genus Mesoplodon; species Mesoplodon densirostris. Next base: position 53,208,291 of record NC_082667.1, on the reverse strand, counting down.
ATGATCTCAGAGGATACAGGGATAGAGGAGACAAGTGCTGGGCTCACAGGGTAGACTTCATACAGAAGAAGGAGAATCTCTTTTCTTTTTTTTTTTAATGCAAGTTTTCCATAACTGGATGGAAGTCAAGTTTACTTCTTCCTGCTCTAAACACTAAACAGAATCTCAAGAATTCAATATTGACCTTAACTACTTAATGTATTTCCCTAAGTGAGGGTAGGATCTGGGGGAAGGAAAAGGCTGTGTTTTCACAAAGAAGCTGAGTGTTGAAAGCAGGCTAGCAGTGGTACCTAGAACCAGCATTTCTGAAAATTACTAAGCATCACTCTCTTCTCTACCTTGTGATGGGTTAAACCACAAGACTTAGATTCCTCCTCACCTAGGATGGCCCAGCAAATCACACTGTGTGCATGCAGATTTACCTTGCTTAGTGCATAGCCCTCTTCTTAGAAGAGGGTCCTCCCTGATCTAGTCCCAAGACCTCTTGGTTAAAGTTCCTTCATGTTCACAGGTTGTTTCCCAGAGCAGCTGTAACCATCCCATCCTGTTTCTTCCAACCACTCTTCAGTTTCACTTAAGTAGAATTTGCTGAGTGACTGCCACAGCCCAGCACCATGCTAAGGCCTAGGAAGACAGTGACAATTTAAAAACAAAGATCCAGCTCTCCAGGGTCTCTCAGTTACAGGGAGAAAGACATGAAACACTGGATTGCTTCAATCTTCAGAAATAAGGATATACTGAGAAATATGGACTGTAAAGTAAGGGCAATCAGGAGCCACCGAGATTTTATACATAGAGATGGCTACACAGGTCTTCCTGCTTCAAGATCATTTCGAGCCTGGCATCACCCACAATCACATCCCACAAATAGCATGGACTTTCCTTTCTGACCACCACACACCTGGCTTGGCTGGAAATAGACTTTGGACACTGTCTCTTTAATGGCCCAGCTTCCCTTACAAGGCCAGGCTATGCAGCAGGAAACTTTTCTCCTTGTCCTCCTGCCTGCCCCATATTGTTACCCAGTCTGGTCAGTTCTTAATACTAAAGTATGGTCCAGGGACCACCAACATCTATATCACCTGGGAGCTAGTTAAGAATGCAGAATTTCAGGCCACGCTTAAGAACTACTAAGTAACAATCTGAATTTTAACAAGATCCCCAGGGAGTCATGTACCCAAGGTGTGCTTCAGTGCACTGCAGTAGGTTTCACTACGGAGCTTGCTTGCACTGTGACAGAATGCCTTCTCTCACGTACCAGGCATTCACAGTGAGGAGGGCAGATGTGTGGAAGGAAACTGACATCCTTGAGGACCAGGCCCTAGGTTAGTTAATGCCTAAAGCTGGTGGGCTAGAAACACCCCATGTTATTTCATCTTCTAGCAATATTTCTAGGGGATTAATAATATTCTCATCTTACAAATAAAGTGAAGCTCAGAGCGTCTAGAGCCAAACAGCCAAGATCATTTAATCTCACTGTATGTTTTCTTCTCCAGAGCTCTTCATGAACCCCAAGAAGCATGGATCCACCCCCTCTACTGATCCAAAATATAAGACCCCAACCCAGAAAGGAAAGACACTTGCCAATCCTTCAGTAACAAACTCTCCATCCTACCAGCCTAGAAAGGCCACCTCTCCATCTCCACCAGGCTCAGCATTCAGCTGAAATGCAAACCCTGTCTTACAGGCTTAGAATTCCTCCAGGGTTACCCTGCCTCTCCCTTCCCATCTTGGTTTTTTCCTCCTACACCAATAGGGCAGGTAGATTTAACATTCCATGTCTCACAGCTGAGTTCCACATTCTTGGTTAGCACAGTCCTATTTCAGAGACAGAAATCAAGCAACTGAGAAGCCGACTGCTCCCAGAGAGGGAGGGAAAAGCAGGCGATTCGACATAACTGCATAACAAAGTGTATTTATGAACATCATTGGAACAAATGTCTCCCCATAACCACAGCCATCATCTCCTAATGTCACATCATGGAGACACTGGGAAACAAATGGGACCTATACCCTGATTTTCTATCTGCTGGTAATGGCATCACTCACCTCCAGACTCCCTAGCTAAGCAGCATATGACTCACAGTTTCCTTCCAACTTCAAAAGCATTTTGGGACTAAAAAGAAAAGAAATAAAACAATATGGGCTTCCCTGGTGGCACAGTGGTTGAGAGTCTGCCTGCCGATGCAGGGGACACGGGTTCGTGCCCCGGTCCAGGAAGATCCCACATGCCGCGGAGCGGCTGGGCCCGTGAGCCATGGCCGCTGAGCCGGCGCGTCCGGAGCCTGTGCTCCACAACGGGAGAGGCCACAACAGTGAGAGGCCCGCGTACTGCAAAAAAAAAAAAAAAAAAAAAAAAAAGAAAAAATCCCATACATTCCATCAGTAGCTTGTTTCTTAATGCATCAAGCAACTGATCATCACAGATGCCTTAAAAAGTGCTGAAATGAATTACCAGGGGCTTAAACTCCTTGGAAACTGATCTGACAGTAGGAGAAATGCAACCATTTTGATATGGATAATTCAAAGCTATTCTTATCTTAGAGCCTTGATTTTCTGACTTTCTTAGCTGACCACTTCCTGACACTTTCCCTGAGCTCCTAGCTCAGGTATCCCCTTTCTTTGTCTCCTTCTCTCCATTTCTGCTTCCACTGCCCTTATCCAGTCCTCCTCCCCTCCTCTTCTCATTGGGAATACTGCAAACATTTCTGCTGGTCTCTCTGACTCTAAGCTCTTTTCCTTCCAATCTATGCTCTGATCTGTATTATTATTGTTTGCATATTTGTCTCTTTACTTTTTTTTTTTCATTAAGACTGTGAACTCTTTAAAATTAGGAACCAGCCATATCTGTTTCTGCCTCTAGAACTTAACATAAAACACAGCACAATGTCATGGAGTGGAATTTAAACTATTATTCAAAGAACAATTTAAAGAACATCTTATAATGGCTGTGCTTTGAGCACCAAAAATGTGTCCCAGGAAACTCAGTATAGTACCAGTCCCTTTTGATGAAGACAGATTTTACAGACCATGATGGGAGATATCCTCCCCACTGTCCTAGCTGCCTCTTCTTCTCTTCCATTCAGGGCTCATCCTGGATAGGGGAAATCACACAGTTCTCTACAGGTGAAATTCTATTAAAATGAACATAAAGCTTTAAATATGTAACAAGGAGTCATACAAACTCTGCCAGAGGGGTCTGTGAAGGTCAGAGAGGTGCCCATGCTGTCAGCCCGGTAAAGCAAAACATCTATGGGCTCATGATATGTATTTATTCAAATATGCTTCATGGACTGTAGACATATTTATTTTAGGTGGCAAATTTCTTGAATTCTAATATTATAGAATTGCAGTAATCTATTCCCAACTTGGAGTTCTTATTAAATACACAATTCCGGTTTATGTCAGTTTACTTCTTTATACTTCCTAGAAAACCTCAAGAACTTCTGTTTTAAGTTATGTGTTATATATCAATAATAAAATCTCTTGTGATTTAATAAGAATGTGTGAGGAACTGTATTAAGTGAATACTGTGGTCTAAATGTTTGTGGCTCTCTAAATACAAATGCTGAAATCATAACCACCAAATGTGATGACACTGATGGGTGAAGCTTTGGGAGGTACATGAGTCATGATGTGGAACCTTCATGAAAAGAATTAGTGTCTTATAAAAGAGGCTCCAGAGAGAGCCCTAGCCCACTTCTACCCTGTCTGGACACTGAAAAGGTGCCAGCTACGAACCAGGAAGATGACCCTCACCCAAACGTGCTGGCACCCTGATCTTGGACTTCCTAGCCTTTGAAACTCTGAGAAATAAATGTCTGTTGTTTATAAGCTACCCAGTCTGTGGTATTTTTTTATAGTGGTTCACATAGACTGAGACAGTGTATTTAATGTATAATCTCATGTAACTCTACAAAAATTTAAAGATAGATACAATACAATTCCATGACAAAAGTACCCCATGGTAACACAATTTCATATAATATGATTGGTAATTAGCTTTCATCCTCTGCCCAACCTCATCTTCAGATAGACACAGGGGTTGGCTAAAGTTTTTATTTTCTGCATATGTATGTAAGATTGGGCAGTGAAATGTCAGTCAGCCTTGTCTGGGAATTAGGGAGGCTGAAGATGGGTCCCTGAATCTGCAACAGTCTCCTGGCCCAACAGGCTAAGACAAGACAGCACACATAGAAGTGCAGGAAATTCCAGGGAGCCACGTGGTATAGAATAGCCCCCATCAATATTTAAGCTGCAGGGCACACCAGCCACCAGAGGGTGCCAGATCACAGTCAGTGAGCTCTCTACAACTCCAGAGTTATTGGGAAGTCATGGGGGGTTGGGCTAGATTAAAGAGTTAAAGAGTTAATTTCCAGGCAGAACAAGAATGATGACTTTTTCAAATAAGTGTTGTGAGAGAAAAAAGGGAATTGTGAGTAAACTACCCTCCTTATACCTTCAGGGGGCAGCAGGAGGGTACTGGGGGATGGTGTAAAGAAGCTGACAACACATGATTTGAGCCTGCATTTTGGGGACATATGGGACCCAGGAGGCCAACATAATCAACTCTGGGCCGTAAGATCAGAAAGGCCCTGAATATCTAGATGGAGGACCAGGCACAGAAAAACTAAATTCCTCTTAGCATGTACTTGCCCACAACAAAGTAAAACAAACACGTAAGCTAAAAATTTCTCCTGAGGAAGAAATGGTGCATAGAATTGACTTGTTCAATCCTCCTCTTTTAAATTAGAGATAATTAAGATGTCATTGACATTGCCATTTTCATTGATTTAATGATTTCATGGAATATAAAGTGCTTCTGAGGGCCTTTACAACCTCAGTCCTCTAAACACTACTTTTTCCTATATTGACTTAAGATCTTAAACTTTCTTGAAATAAGAAATCAAGAATGACCATAGTTATTTCTCAGGACCTAACCCTACAGTTAGGGACAGGCTGCTGCCCTTGTACCTATTTTGACTGAGAAATATGTCCTGAAGTGCTCTGAATGCTGTGCGGGTCTCCAGAACCAGCATCCCTGCTACTCCCTGTCAAGCTGCATCCATAGGATTAGGTTAGGAGTTAAGATGTTATGCAATGTGACCGATGGGATCAGAAGCAATAATACAACCTGCCAGCCAGTGCTTTCCTGACAATTCTCGTGTAAGGAGATTGCTTCCTAGAATGCCGAGGAGAGAAGGGGCACACCTGGTGTCGGGGGTGGGAAGGGCTATTTGGTTCCTTATTTAGTGGTGCTTGGTGGGGAGGGAGTGGTAAATCAGTCTTATTTCCCTAGTCTTATTTTAGGATTTTGACTGCAAGCTACAATACTGGAAGCCTTTTCTTATAGAACAAGAGTCACGAAAACTCACATGCAGCGTTTGAGGAGCTGGATGGTTTCCCAGGAGCCAGGCCAGAGACATTTGTGAGGCCTTCTGTTTCACAAGGGTGAGAGAGGGTCACCTCTGCCAACCCTGTACTCACACAAGACCAGGAAATGCAGTCGAAGGTCGAGGACACTTGGCGCCAGCTTGGAGGTGATTGAATCGTGGCTTCTGTTTGCCGGCAATCGGGCTACGGGGCTGGCCCCTGCTGGGCACCAAAGAATACCCTGATGTTGGCAGACAGGAAGCAGATTCAGCTCGGCTCCTGTCTGAAGCATGTAGATGCTACGCTTGAATGTGTCTGCTAGGACTGTCTTACAGACACATCACTTGACAGATGCTCCAGTGGCAGAAAATGCAAATGAGGAAGGAATCTTCAGAGAGAGCATCTCATACTCAGAAGAATGATAAACTCCAAATATGCAAGGGATCATTGCCCTAGAATTCCTAACCACTGGTTGATTTTCTGTCTGCTTCTTCTGATATCAAGCCTTCCTGACACACATTGACTGCACACACAGAACCAGAGAGGCAAACTAAAGACTTGACTTTATTTGGGTGAATCATCCTGGATTCTCTTTATTTGCTCAAGGCTAGGTTCAAACCCGTTCCTTTGAAATTGCACAGGCAATTTATAGTGTCACCATTGGTAAAATGGGTTCCGGAGCCATATTACCTGAGACCAAATCCCAAATTCACAGCTTCCTAGTTGTGTGACCTTGGGAAAGTTACTTGAACTCTCTGTGCCTCAGTCTTCTCAGTTGGAACATGAGGATGCTTGTTAGCATCATTCTCATTTAAATGAGTTAATTTGTAAATATTGATCAGTGCATGGTACTTAAATGGTAAGTGTTCCATAAATGTTAGACTTTCTGTTTCTGACCCTAGGCTCTGCCTCCTCTTTCTGCTTCTAAAGGTCAGTCTTGCCCTTCAGACTTAGGGTTTTATTTGGTTTATGTGGATTAACACCTGACTATCTCTCAAGGACTCTGGCTTGGAGCTCCACAGTTTGATTATCGAGATAATATTTCCCTGTCTCTAGCCTGTCTTTGGGAAACCCAATTTCTGGCATTAGCCTTCTAGACAAGTGGGTTCCCTGAAATCAGACACAGATTTCACAATCCACATCTCTGTGGTGGAGAATTCTTACTCAAGTCCATTCATTTGGAGGCTTCTTGACATGAGTCATATCTTGGGTTCTTCCTCCCATAAACTGGCTCTTCTGATTCAAAAGATCAGCCTGGAGACTTTCCTCCTCAGCTGACTTTATCCTTAAGGCACATGGCAGGTACTCAATAAATGTTTTGACCAATTCTCCAGTTTCTTTTCTAGGCCTAGTCAACTGGTTACAAAGTGTTTTCAGCCTCTGATTTGTAAGGGCAGTATCAAGTTATTCATTTGCCCTCTGGCTGGGGATAGTTTCCCCAGAAAGGGGAGTCACCTCCTGACCATCTTGGGCAACCCATCAAGTTGGCATTTCCTTGGGTTCATGTGTCTCAGTGGGCTTGGCTGTCTATAGGCTATTAACTTGCAAGCTTCAACTCTCTGTCTGGTAAACCTAGGAAAATATAACCCTTGTCATATGAAAACTCTGAATAAAGTGCTGTAGGAAGATGTTCTGGGACATATAGTCAACAATAACAAATATTGTGTCCACATGTGGGAGTCACATATGGAAACTATGACCCTGAACAGTGGTTCTCTACATTGTCCAGGTGGCAGAACACCTGGAAGTCACAGAACTCCATGATCCTTGCACAGCTCCAGTGCAAAAGGCACAGTTAACCCCAGCACCTGATCCAGGCATGACTTTTATGAGCAGAAAGTATGACTAGATTGCTGTGTATAAATGCAGCAAAAACCAGAGGAAGGTAACTCAAATCTATAAAATATACATCATGACCTAAGTATGACCACCTATTTCTGAGTCTTTCCATTGACATCATTTGCAAATTTTCATTAATTTGGTCATTGGCAGGTACACAGGAAAGGCTGAATAAGAGCAGGTCCCAAAGTTTCAAGAGAAAACAGGGGAAGTAAAGTTTTGAAATGAGAAAATTGTATCCCCATTAACTTATTTTTTATGTGAAAGAAAATGTCTCAGATTATTTGGTTTTTACAGAGGAAAACTTTAGAGCAAGAGGAGAAACAATAGTATTTGCCCTTTTAGATTGCTCCCTGGTCTTAGAAGGTTGGGTAGTGCAAGTAGAGGTAGAGCAGCACAACTTTCATTAAGTTCCAACTCATTCTCTCTTGTGTTTTCCATTCAAGTTTCTCCTATCTTGGGCCACTCTCTGATCCTTTGGATGACTCAAGGGTCTAATTGAAGTTGCCTGTCATTGGTTACTCTCAGACTCTGGATCTATGATTTGTAAGAAAAGGGCATCTCATTGTTCCTTCCATGCTCCCCCAAAGAACCTCAGAGTCTCTTCTTGAAGCTAGTCCCATGGAAAAGCACAGGGTCACTTACATAACACTCCCTAGACCTTTCTCTTCTCAAGCATCTCCTTTAAGTTCCTTCACAAGTAGCCCTCGTTTTCCTTAATCTGTCCCCTATATTGCTCCTTATGGCGTAAAGTTGTAGCTTGCCTTTTATTCTTTATGCCAAAGATTGTGTTTTCCTATTCAATGGAAGACTTTCTATTGGACTAGAATGCATAGGTTTCAGTCAGATCCTCACATACGAACCAAGGGAATTCTGCCAATGTGGTATTCCTAAAGGACATTGCAATGCATGGGGAATTGTCAATCCATAGTCTGATCAGACCAGAAACCCAACATCCCAAAGGATGGGATTTCTTCTACAAATGCCTGGCATTCTCACAGCCCCTTCCTGGGAATGAGGCCAAAGGCTGTGTTTTCTGCAGCCATGTAGACTTGTTTCCCTGACCACAACTCATTGGGCCATGTATTTGCACAATAGTTGTCGACAAACAGCTATGTGCTGGACTTAAGGGAGCCCAGGGACCTAGAGAATGTTTCACAAAGGGACTCTTCCCACTAGGATGTCCTATAATGGATAGTGACAAACCGACTTAATCTGATCCGTCTATGTTGGGAACATGGATACATGGTGCACTTCAGCATGGCACAGAAGCTACAAGACAGACAGCAGTAGAGGCAGCTATAGTAGTGGGAGTGGAGGGTGAGACCATCTCCATAGCAAGTATGGAGAACTTGTTACAGTGAGAGGTCGTTCTCAGCAGTTATAAAGGTTTGGCAAGATGAATTGCTCTGGCTATACCTCTGGGTCACAATTATATGCTGAATGTTGTTCTCGTTCTTCATGAAGTCTGACTATGTTATTGCTCAGATTGTTTCCTCTGTTTCCTTACTTTTCAAGGTGCTTTTAAAATAGTTCCCCATCAGCTGATGTAACTTAAGTATTTCTCTCTTCTTTGTAACCTGAAAGACTGTCACCATCAAAGGGACATACCACAAAGTCTCCTTTGGAATTCTCTCTCTTAGACATGAGCTGTGGTCTAAATCAAAAGCTGAAATATGAAAAATCAGAGAACACCCAATAATCCTCATGAGGTCCTGTTAAAACATGATACTGTATTTTCACATATGCCATACTAAATTCTGATCATCCTAAGCCAAAAAGATAACAGACTATAAAATGTTAACAGAAAAAAAGACTGATGCAGGAATATCTTCTGATAGCTCATAAGGGGACCCACTAGGAACACTAGAGTTGATACAAAGATTATTTTAAGCTGAAGAGATTTGAGATTCAACAGATGCAGAAAGAAACCTTCGTAGAGCTTCCGTTGTCTGACAGAATAAGGGAAGAATCAGAATAAAGCAAAAGGTCTGAAAATGAGGACTACCATAAATTCCCTTTTCAGGGTGGGTCTGCTCCCAGGAGAGAGACCAAGAATAAAGCTACCATAAATCTCCTCTCCTGGGGAGTTTTATGACCCTAAAGAAGATGGAAAAACCACTCCTATCTGTATAGACAAACATTATCACAAACTTTCTTATCTCCCATTTGTTCTCCTAAAAAACACATTTGTCTTTCCTATAGAAACCTATTTGGTCTTCCCATAGGAACCTTCCCTATGAAGTTGGGTATAGAACCCTAAAATATAACCACTACTTTGAATTACTCATCACTGAGCACTTCCATATGTATGCTCATTGCATGCATAAATAAACTTTATCTCATGTTAATCTGTTTTTTTTTCAGTCAGTTTAATTTGCAGACCCCAGGTGATAAACCTAAGAGGGTAGAAGAAAAGTTTTACCTCCCATATACCAAACAATTTACTTCAGTTCACTTAAATATAGCCCATCCTATGTTCAATTATAATCTATTTCAGTTAACTTAGACAGAGGGTATCTAATTTATAAGAATTTTCTAAGTGTCAGAACTTCACTATGCATTGCAAATAAAGGCCTCTCCTTTGGCCTTCTCCAGAGATTAAAAACAACGCTTCACAGGAAAGAAAACCAATCCATTCAAGCCAAAGAGATCTGCACATTTAATATGAGTCATCTGTACCAACTGTGATGGACCCTACTGACAAAAGTCTGTTGAGAATGCCATTTCTAAACTACAAGATTTTGCTCAAGACAAAACAGAACAGAAAAATAACACAACAGTATTGCTCTCCACCTCCATTGGTCCACCAACATGTTCCTGCTAACCATAAACACTTGAGCATAGAATAAATATAAGAAAACTTAACCATATATATATATATATATATATATATATATATATATATGATTTTTTTACCTTTATTAGACATTCCCATCAATGTCCAAGAACATCATGATTCAAGTTTTCTTGTGAGCAGCAAAAATGTTTATCCTAAGATGAAAAACACAGAAAAATATGTAAACTCAGAGGCTGCCTACTTTTAAATCTAGTAATTAACAGTTTATAGAAGGAGATAAAATAATGGAAAATGCAGGAGAGTTCTTCATGGCAATGGTCAAAGACAGCTAACAGTGATAGTTTGCCTAAAAGCCAAGAAAACCAGTAGTAGATGGTTTTCTTGGATCTTCCTTCTAAAGATTTTTTGGAATATAGGCTGGCTCTTTTGGAAACAGACTTGTATTCCATGCAGTCCTGGCAGGCAGTCACTATATCTTGGAAAAGAGAGGAAAGCATTTTTTCGTGTGTCAGAAACGTGGCCAAATGATTTAATGACTCAGAGTTTCATTTTCCTCATCTAAAATGAGGCTGATAATACCTGCCCCATAGTCCTGTGATGAGGATTAAGTAGATGATGTGCAAAGCTGACCCCACATTGCCTTGCACACAGCAGACACTGCATATACACTAGTGCTCCTTTCCTCTACGATCCTCTCCCCCACTGCCCTTTGCTTCTCTTGTAATTACTTCCAATACCTTATCACAGTGTCTGCTCCATGATATTAAAAAAAAAAAGAAAAACATATCTCTATGACTTCAAAATAAAAGTGGGAAGAAAAGAGATGACATCACCTTCACATTTAATAATAGGAACAGCTCAATGGATTGAATGCTCCCTATGTGTTAGGCCCTGTACTAATAATTGTATATCAGTGATTTCTTTAGCCCTCACAACAACCGTACAGAGAAGGTGCTATTAGAAAACTGAGTCATGAAAAAGTTAATTCCCTCCATTCAGACTGCACAGCTCCAAGGTGGTAGATCTGGGATTTGAGTCCATGGGGTCTCACCTCAGCCTCGTCACCTTCACCACCCCTTCACACTGGCTTCACCATACTCTGCACCACGGGACTGTCATGTGCTCCAAGTTATGTCACACACTCCATTTTTATCTCTCTTCCCTTTCCCTTCCCCTTCTTTCCTTTTCTTTTCCTTTCCTTCAACCTTCATTTTTCATCTGAATTCACTCTTTTGCTTATTTTGTTCCCCTGTTTTGCTTTGACCAACAGGGACAGAATATTAATCACTATAGGAAAACTGAGTTATCTGTCTGGGGTCAGCCTTTTACTAGCTGTGTCACTCAGATGAGTCATTAAACTTCCATGAACCTTGAGGTTTTTTTTCTTTGTAAAATGAATGCATTAGACAAGATGATACCGGAAGTCCCTTTCCAGTTTACTAGTCCTTTCACTGGCTCCTTTGGAAGCAGTCTTAGATCATGCTGATGTCAAGATCTTCATGGATATATAACAGTTGTGGACTCTAACATACTCACAAGTTTGCTTGCTTTAGCTGAGGCTAAAATTCAGGGAAGAGATGTTTACATTTCACCTACACTCTTTGCAGAGCTTACAGATGAAGATACTGAAGTTCAAAGAGGATAGGGACTCAAGGCCACACAGAAGTGAAAGAGCTAAAATTTGAAACCAAGTTTATCTGTCTAAAGCCCATGTTCTTTGCAATATTCAAAAAAGTACCAACCAGACAAATTAACTGACTCAAACTGGCCTCATTTCTGAGATGTGAGTCAAAGTTTAGGATGGTAATAATATCTATAGCCAGTATACATTGTGAGCTTGTTATGTGCCAACAGTGATGTGGGAACTTTACATATATTATCTCACTTCATCTTTTCCATCAAACCAAATGCCAGGTATGATCATCATCTTCTTTAGATAAATGAGAAAATTGAGGCACTAGGACTAACATTCCTCACCCAAGACACAGAGCTAATAAGTAGGGGATCTCTGACTTAAACCAAGAGCAACTAAAAAGCTGGCTGAGGTTATGATTTATGATGCTCACTGACACGTGGCATTTAGGTTTCATTGTCAAGTTCATAAGCTGCAGTTGTGAATACCAGAAGAGAAAGGTGGAGAAGGTTAGTGTGAGGGTGACCATAAATACAGCCTTGTCGTTCAGGAATTCACAGACTCCAGGAAAGGAGAAGAGAAGGATTTGTTTTAGAAAGATTTGCCAGAGACTGCTGAGACCTTGCCTCCTGCACTGTCTGCCCATTAAAATTGCCAGCTATTGTATTTCTGTCTGACAACGAGAAAAGAAGTGACAAAGTACATTTCGGGGATGATGCTTGTCAGTGAGGCGTGCGGCATAACCTTCACGCTTAGGGAGTCACACCTGTGTGCGTGCGGTCTATCCTTGGCTGGAGGGAAACGGAGCTCCAAGAAGAAAGCACATAAAGGAAACAGTCAATGAGTGAAAGAAGTCTTCTTTATGCGGCTAGATCCAGATTCACCAAGAAAAAATGCTTTCCAGATGCATTCAGAACACGAAGACATGATTAGGATGGAGAAGGCATTCAAGTCTGTTTGGCTTCTGCGGAGGATTTGTTTGTATATTCTAATTGCATCATCGTTTAGCTTTATTTCATCTGAAACCTGGCTGCCAAATGAGCATATTGATTACCTGTCACGGATGCATATTTCTCAATTACAAGCCATCAAGGCTTGCAAAATCTCAACCACATCAGGACCCAGGAGTGGATTTTAGATTGACTGTAAGTACCAGCTACAAGGCTGGCACCTACCAACTACACATGCTGCCTTACTTAAATGTCATAACCCCCTGCAAGGTAGACATAATTGCCTTTCTATCCCTTCAATGAGGAAACAGAGGCTCAGGACAATTAACAACCTTGCCCAAGGCCACACAATTAGTAAGTAGTAGAGCAGGGATTTGAACTCATGTGTAACTTCAAATTCCATGGGGCTTTCCACCACATACAGGCAGTGAATGCACTGGTTCAAAGTGTGGACTTTGATGTCATGCTGCTTGGCTTGAAGTCCCAGCTCTGTCTCTTCCTAGCTCTGAGATCTTGAGTAAGTTTCCTTTTTTAAAAAAATTTTATTGAAATATAGTTGACTTACAAAGTTGTGTTAGTTTCAGGTGCACAGCAAAGTGAATATGTATGTGTGTGTGTGTGTATGTGTATATATAATTTTTAGATTCTTTTCTATTACAGGTTATTACAAGATATTGAATATAGTTCCCTGTGTTATACAGTAGGTCCCTGTTGGTTATCTATTTTACATGTAGTAGTGTATATATTTTAATCCCAAACTCCTAATTTATCCCTCTCTCTCCCTTTCCCCATAAGTTTGTTTTCTATGGCTGTGAGTCTATTTCTGCTTTGTAAATAAGTTCATTTGTATCATTTATTTAGACTCCACATATAAGTGATACAATATTTGCCTTTCTCTGCCTAACTTACTTTGCTTAATATGATAATACTTAGGTCCATCCATGTTGCTGCAAATGACATTATTTCATTTTTTATGGTTGAGTAATATTTCATGGTACATATATACCACATCCTCTTTATCCATTCATCTGTCAATGGACATTTAGTTTGCTTCCATGTCTTGGCTATTGTAAATAGTGCTGCTATGAACATCGGGGTGCAGGCATCTTTTCAAATTACTGTTTTCTTTTTTTTTCTGGATATATGCCCAGGAGTAGGTTTGCTGGATCATATGGTAACTCTATTTTTAGTATTTTAAGGAACCTCCATAATGTTCTCCATAGTGGCTGCACCAATTTACATTCCCACCAACCAAATAGGAGGGTTCCTTTCTCTCTACACCCACTCTAGCATTTATTATTTGTAGACTTTTTCATGATGGCCATTCTGACCAGTGTGAGGTGATACCTCTTTGTAGTTTCCAAACCATGCGACCAACAAGGGATTAATTTCCAAGATGTACAAGCAGCTCATACAGCTCAGTATCAAAAAACAAACAACCCAATAAAAATGGGTAGAAAATCTACATAGATATTTCTCCAAAGACAACATACAGATTGTCAACAGGCACATGAGAAGATGCTCAACGTTGCTAATTATCAGAGAAATGCAAATCACAACTACAGTGAGTAAGCTTTTTAACATCTCTGTCTCAGTTTCTTCTTCTGTAGAGCCAGGGAAGTAATATTTCACAGAGTTCCCAGGATTAAATGAGCTACTATATGTACAGCATTTAGACTAGTGCCTGAGATGAGGAGTGACCATTTTTTCTACATCCTCTGAATGCTGTGAAAAAGAAACTATAAATCTTTGACCTTCAAAAACTTGCTGTAGGCACTCGGTATTTCCAAAGACTTTGCAACAATTCAATTTTCCTCACAGCAACCTAGCCCTTCAGGTCATACCACTATCTCTCACTCTTAGACTGAGATGTGAGGACCCACTGTGTTGAAATATTTTCAGTTCATACAATTTATGATCCTCCTTATTACATCTGAAGACACATAATAATGCTATTTTTTTTGTATTTATCCACATGCTTTGGATACCTTGGGTCTACTCCTCACCGTAACCTCACACTTAGGTGCTATTATCTCCATTCCACAGATGAAGATGATACGGGCCATGCAGTTGTGAAGATTTGCCTAAGTTCACATAGCTGGTGTATAGAAAGACTGAGATTTGAACCATAATCTGAATGTATCCTAAATTTATATGCTTGCCTCCAAATGGTGATACTTAACCACTGATGATTTCTCCTTGTCCCCGATGTGAACTTTAAAAAAAATTTTTTTTGGAGTATAGTTGATTTACAATGTTGTGTTAGTTTCAGGTGTACAGCAAAGTGAATCAGTTATACATATACATATATCCACTCTGTTTTAGATTCTTTTCCCATATAGGCCATTACAGAATACTGAGTAGAGTTCCCTGTGCGATACAGTAGGTCCTTATTAGTAATCTATTTTATATACAGTAGTGTGTATGTGTCAATCCTGATCTTCCAATTTATCCCTCCTCCCACACCCCCTGGTAACCATAAGTTTGTCTTGTACATCTGTAACTCTATTCCTGTTTTGTAGATAAGTTCATCTGTACCTTTTTTTAGATTCCACATATAAGCAATATCATACAGACAAATATCATATGATACTGAGGTGAACTTTTAAACATTGGGTGAGTTTCAACCCACCCATCTATCATCTTACCTGATTTTTATCTATTGAACACATGTTTTACAGAACCCTTTCTACATTCCACTTTACTGGGTGTTGCATGGACAGAGATGAACACAGGCACCGTCTCTGCATCAAGCTCACAGCCTAGAGGAGTGATCTACAATTACACACTTGAAATGTCCTAAGAAGGAAATGATGAAAATGCAAGGATGAAGAAAATTGAGGGCAACAGGCCAGTGGATGGCACAGGGTCTCTCTGAGAAAATGTCATTGAAGCTGAGATGACAGTGTGAAGGAGGCAACGTGTAATGAGTGGGGGAGGGGTTCCTGGCAGAGGAGGACCGTGTGCACAGATCCTGAGACTAACAGGAGCATGGGAACTGGAAGAAAGCATGTGGAGTGGGGGAGAACAAGAAAGAGGAGGGTGGAGACAGGGGTAGGGATTTGTGCAAGAGGCTGGAGGAATGGGCTGAGGCCACATCATTCAGGGTCCAGTGGGCCACAGTGAGGCATCAGGTTCTGAGTCCTACAGAGCCTTATATAGCCTTTGTTGGTAGAAGGTCATCCTCACATCTTATTGTCATCACATCCTTACTGATCTGTTTCTCTGGCAGACCACAAGCTTCTTAGGAGCCTAGGACAGTGTTCAGGACAAAGCTCACATTTAACAAACTGAATGAAAGAACAAATAGCATCTGATGACACTGCAGTTCTATATGATTCTTATTGTAAGACAGATATAATAAGACTGGAGTAAAATAAGAAATGAGTGTTTTTGTTCCTGGCTAAGAATCAAATCAATCAGTGTATTTACATATATATATATATATATATATATATATATATATATATATATATATATATATAGAAATAGGTAGGTATTATGTATTAATAATTATGGCTGCCATTAATATTGAATAGTTTGGCACTGGGATCAGTGTTATACATGCAAACTATTTAATTTTCATGACAAGAAACACGAAGTAGTTACTGCTAACCCCCATTTGACAGAAAACAACAATAGCAAAACAACAAAAAGCCAGGGCAGTTTAAATAAATCATCCCGGGGAACAAAAGTAGTATTTAACAATGCTATAACTTGAACCTGGTCTACGTACTTCGCAACTTTATGAGATTTATCCTTCAAGGTAGTTATCCTTGGAATGTTTTAAAGTTTAAAAATTGTAAAGCAATTATACTCCAATAAATATGTTAAAAATATTTTAAAACGTAATCTATGAAAGTAATTGTTATTGAAAGGAAATGAGTAATAGTAAACACCAAAATTAGAAACATGGAATTTTTAACAATAATTAATGCTTAATAAAAATAGAAAATTTGATAGTCATTAATAATGCTTAGAAAAGAATACGGAAAAAAAAAGAAAGCACTCAGTGCATTAGAATGGTGTTCTACAGATATATTTGTTTTAATTTTCTTTATTTTGATCATGTTGCTTTATATTACACAAAAATTAGTAGGAAAAGGGAAGCAATGGGAGGTAATTTTCTAAAAATGGCTGACCAACAAGCTGGCTGAACAAGCCAATATTTGTATTCTTCATTCTTTTTCTATTACTAGTCCTAGTTGACCTTAAATAGAAGGCCTCCTTTCTCCCCCTGCTTTCTGAATAACTCCTATTCATTCTTCAACACCCAGATCAAATTCCTCTCAGCCTGGGAAGCCCTTCTTGGCCTTCTAGGGTCCTACTATATACCACATCCTTTTCTTTCCTACAGTTTACAAAATATTGTCATATAATTTTTTTGTTTTATTCAATGCACAAACCTAAGTCCTATGCTTAGTAGGTTGTTTATAAATAGCTGTTGAGTAAATGAATAAGTTAATTATTCTATCAATCATTCTCTTTTAATGCAAAGGCTGCCAGGTGGTAAACAAAGGGAACAGAAACATATACTTATTCAGATGTGTCAGAAACCACTCTGGACACTTTGTTCAAATGACTACATTTAGTATTTATAACATTTTTGAGTATGTACCTCTATTTCCATTTAATAGATGGGGAAACAGGCTCAAATAAGATAAACTGTTCAAATTAGCAGGAATTAATTTAGCTTTCCTGAGGGAGAAAGGACAAGTCATGGGAAAAGAGTATTGCAGATTTGAAGAGAGATTTAAAAAAATAAGATGAAAAAATGCAGAGCAGCAATTGCAGCGAGAGTCTGAGATGAAATCTCTGCTCCCCTGGCCCTGGTTTCTCTATGGGGCAGGTGAGCATAGAGGTTAAGAGCATGAGAGCTGGGGCCAGCCCACCTTGGTTTGAATCCTAGCTCTACCACTCTCTACATATGTGACCTTGGGCAATTGAGTAACCTTTTTGAGATTCAGTTTACCCATCTGTAAAATGGGGGTGATAATAATAGCATTTACCTCACAGGGATATTATGAGGATGGAATGAGGTAATATGAGCTTAAATCATCCTTGGCACTTAGAAAGCTTAAGCATGTGAACTATTATTATTCAATGCTTTCATCAGGAACAAAGAAACAGACAAAGTTACACATTAAATAATAAGTATTGCCTTGTGGGACACAGACAAATTGTGGCCTGACCAGAGGAGGGTAAGCAGAAAAGAGGAAGAGTGTCCATATATTGAAGGGGTCCTTGAAAACGTTATTAATTGTGGAAGCAGAATATTCAGGAAGGACATGGCAGCTGCTAATTAGGCAACGCTTACTCTCTACAAGGGAGTGTGCCAAGCTCTCAGCACCATCGCCTTGTTAACCCTCATAAGACCACCATGAGAGAAGGCCTCTTTTGAACCTTTTCTTAAATTTTATACTATTCATTTTATGCTGAGGAAAATTAGGGTCAGATCACTGATATGACTCGATCATGGTTACAAAGTAAGTAGGCACAAGAGCTGGGATTCAAACTCAGATTTATCTTGTGCCAAAACTCATGTCCACAGCATCATGCTATGTCACCACCCCACCGGTCCCCTTCTTCCTCCTGAGGGTTTGTCAGGAACCAAAGTCAGGGGAAGAGGAAATTAATTTATTCTGTGTCATTCCAGAGGGCAGAATGAACATAGCACATAAGGAAGGAAGTTTGGTTCAACACTAGAAAAGATCTTTGGCTGTAATGAGGCACCTGTGGCATCAGGGAACTACCTGAAGGAGTCAGGCAGGCATTGAATTTTACTTCCATTTCCTACCAGCGAGGACTATATATGTACTAACATTCTCTAACGCTCAGTTTTCTCATCTGTAACGTTAATACAAGAATCCTTAATTCACTTGGTTGTTTGGAGAATAAGATTATGTACGCAAATTGCTGATCGCCAACATGTGTTTGCTCCTTCCATCTACCCCGTTGTTTAAGCAATTAGAGCTGTTCGATAATGCAGTGGGTGGTATTGATTTGTATTTCTATTACCCATCCCTGGAAGTGTGTAAGCAAAGGGTGATGGCAAAGTGATCAGGCTCTGCAGTGCCAACTCCAACCTCAATGGATAGAAGAAATTCAGAGAACGTCCAGCCCTAAGATTCTATGAAATTAGAAAGAACAGATAATAAAAGGTGATGAGAAAAGAACAGACGATTAAAAAAAGGATTCACAATGATCTTACTCATTTGATCAGGGTGTTAACATTAAGACTACAAAATTGAACAGGGGTAAACATAAAAAAAAAAGATTTTCATTTAAATGTGAAAACAACAACAACAAGAGCAATAACAGAAACACAATCTTACTTGTAGACAATGGGGAGGTAGGGTTTGGTCCCAATGCAAGTGAAAACGTGCTGGGGTGTTCTGTCTATCACCAGCTTAATGTGCGACGCGATTTCTAGAACAGAGCGACAAAGAATAACCTTAATTATCTAGGTTGCATTGGAGTTTTAGAGATTCAGGATCTATTAGTAGAACTGTTGGTGCAGGAAGGAGTGGACTGCTTTGAGAAGCCTTCAGAAAGCAAAATGAGACAAGGAGGGAAAGTTATAGTTAAAAATGTAATGATTTGTCCAAATTCCTATTGAGAACCAGGAATAGATACCATCAAGAAGACCTGATTTTGAATCTTGACCACATATCTTAATTTCAGCCTGAGGCTTTAAACAAAGGAATTCACCATTAGAGCCAGTTTTCTCATCTCTAGCCTGGAGATTTTTTAATACCTGTCTGATAGCAACGTTGGAAGGATTAAGACCATGTACACTAGAAAGACTGACACGATGACTTTCACAGAGCAGGTGAAGAGTTAGTTCCCTCTAACCCTTTCTTAATTCCTCATGCCCTCGGCTTTCTCCCCAATGCCATGTCTCCCCATCCTGCGTCTGAAAGGAACAAGTGAATTTCCACCAAACTGCTCCAAACATTTCATCAAAGTTTCGTCTGACTTAATATACCACTCTGGGAAGATAAACACTGGGTTCTGTCAACAGAGGCAGGCTATGCATCCAGAGAAGACAGTTCATAGCAATTTTGTCAGCAAAATTGTAACAATAAAGGCCCAAACAACACTTTGTCTCCCTGTCAGTTGTCTTGAAAGGGCAGATTACTTTTTCCTCAATCTTGGCACATCCATTTAAGGTAGACTTACAAGCCAGGCAGGTGTAAAGTGCAAGCTAGCACTTGTTCACATTAGCAATTATCAATGGAAAACTACACAAATGCAAAGGCTTGGCATTATGGTTACCCTGGCAACCATCAGTCTGCAGAGGCCCAGCAGAGGCAGACATGAAAGCTTGACACCATCGCCCTGAAAAAAAATGGCTTCTCTTTCTCTATTTTCCCTGGTTACTTTTTGTGTTTGTCATTGCAAGCCCCAAAAGAAAATACTTCTTATCATCTACCTGGCATTTGGGAATCTATCTAAGACTTAAATTGACAATTGCATGTTTTTGATGAATAGGTATTGAGCACCTACTATGTGCTAGGCACTGTACAAGATAAGCCACTTTCAAGCTAGAAAAATAAATTTATTTTTCCTGCCTTCCTTTTTTTGCTTCCTCCTTTTTTCCTTTCCTTCCTTCATCCATTCACTCAACAACATTACTCAGGGAATCATGTGGGCCAGGCACTGTGCTTGATACAGCTGATGCAGAGATGCATAAGAACTAGTTCTTACCCTCAGGAAGTTGTCCATGTAGTTATATTGATAAGCCATAAGAACACAAGACCCATAGGTGAAGGCAAATGCGACTATAAGAAAGGCAAAAACAATCTCACCTGAGGATGTTACGAGACTAACCAAAGAAAATGCTTCAGAGATTTGAAAAGGTAGAAGTAGAAAGCAAAGTATTATTCATTCTTTAATCTATTCACTCATTTCTTTACTTACAGATTTGTGGATGATCTAGTTGGTAAAAGAAGCCCAATGAAGAATAATAAGTTTGGAAAAGAGAGACGTTAAGAAATAGAGAAAAGATGGCTAAGGATAGGCTGGGAAAGGACTCAACATTTACTAAGCTCCAGCTACAAACCAGATACCATATCTGATCTAATTTGACATCCAAAAACTTAGTAAGACCGTTGTATGCTTTTTTTTCTTCTTTCTCTTTTTCTTCTTCTCCTCCTTATTATTATTATTATTGTTAATCCCATTTTATAGATGATCAGATGAGGAAATTGCTCTCTCGGAGAGGCTAACTCACTTGGAATCAACAATGCTTACATTCAACCAAGTGTCTGATTCAAAGCCTGTGCTCTTGTTGCTATGTTATGAGGGAGTGAGAAAATGCAAATTCATGAAATGGAGACAGAAAGAAATGTACCAGAAACATGGCACTTGAGGAGGAGATGATAATAATCGGTGGCACTCATGGGTATTGATTTCCTCTGGAAGGCCTTGACTTCGGAATACTTAACCTTTAATTTAGCAGAGACTCTGACAACCAAAAAATACCAATTGCCTCTTGACATTGTTTCTAAGTTCCATGACAACCCCCACAGAATGAGCTTTCAAAGAGGCTTAAAAATAAAAGGAGAGGTAACATTAGTGAAAGGAAAATAATTATTTTAAAAATTGAGCTGCGTAGCACCATTAGACACATGGTCCACTGAAGCCGCACACCCGGACAGTGTGGGGAAAGCAAGGCAGGAACTGGCCCGGTGCTTACTTTATGGATGAGAAAACTGGGCTCAGGGAAGCTAGTGACTCCTCTAAGCTCACATGTCTCTTACTTGATTAAAACCACTAGGCACTTCTTTTTTCATATCTATTAGCAGAGAGGAATTTGCCAGTAAATTTTAACTTAAGAAAATGTGGTCGTGTATCATTGGCAACAAACAGTTTAGGCCCAGAATTAGTATCGTAAGATCTTACTATTCAAAGTGTGGTCCAGGGACTGGCAGCGTTACCTGGAAGCTTGTTGGAAATGCAGACGCCCTGAATCTGCATTTCAATGAGATCCCCAGGTGATGTGAGTACACATTACAGTTTGAGGAGCCCTGAGGAGAAATGGCATATGCTATGGAAAGAAGATGGGCTTTGGGGCTAAATTCACCTGGGTTTAAATCTCAACACAAATATCTGAGTCATGAGCATGATTGGATAGTTAGGAAAGAAAGGGAAAAGCATTCAGGGAGAAAGAGCAGCTTGGGTGAAAGTACAGAGGTGTGACTGTTCAAGGGACAGCAAGTGGCTTAACACACGTTCTGATGTTCTTCCCCACTTGTGAAGATAAGCTAGAAATAGGACTTAGGAACCAGAATGAATATTCAACTGTTATTCTCTGGTGAATGAGAAATAATTAATGCCTAATACTACAACGA
Source organism: Mesoplodon densirostris (assembly GCF_025265405.1). Lineage (NCBI taxonomy): Eukaryota > Metazoa > Chordata > Mammalia > Artiodactyla > Ziphiidae > Mesoplodon > Mesoplodon densirostris. Next base: position 53,186,340 of record NC_082667.1, on the reverse strand, counting down.
CAACAAAAACAATTCTTTGTATATATTATTATAGAGTTTAACTGTATCTGACACATAGGTACTCAATAAATATTTGCTGACCGACTGAATCAACATAAAATATTTTTACATCCGTTTTCTCATGGGGTATTTCCAACACCTCAGAGATAAAAGGAGCGGGAATTATTTTCTGCATTCTTATTACTATCTTCCTCCATTTTCTAGAAAACCAAAGTTTGGGTGGAGAAAATATTCTGCATGAAATGATACTTTAGTAAATTAGTTCTCAAATTAAAGTCTTAGGACTCAAAAACACACCCTCTTTTTAGCCAACTAGGCCTCAATTCTTTGGCTTCATACTTTTGTCAGTTCACATCTGAGACCTCATCCTGAGAACTAAGTACACACAGAGAATGAGGGAGTCAAAAGTTGTCCCAGTGTGTCACGGTTACCAGCCCTCTTCTTTGCAGAAGTCTACCATGTGGCTTTCTGTGCTACCAATCCATGTGTCTCCCAAAGGTGGAAGAGAAGCCTCTGCTAATTGAAGCTAACAAGCTTCTGTGCACATCTTGCTCTGTCATCATGGTGGGCACTGTGTCTCCAGATAACCCAAGAACCAGTCTCTCTTCCCCAGTTTTGGTTGATAGTTCCTGGGTTGTTTTTCCACTCAGAGATAATTACATTCTTGGGACTTAAAGTAATTCAACCTTCAGAAAGACTTACCCAGAGAGGCAAAAATTAGCAAAGCAAACAACTTAGTGACTCACAATTTAGTAGACTTACTATGAGGCCACATGTCAGCTTTCTAAAGCCTATTTCAGATGACTGATGACTAAAGGTGCCTCTCTCAAGTAAATAACTAGTGTCTGGAAAGAACAAATTCCCAGGGTGAGAAAAGGTGGTTCTAGAAGACTCTGTGGTATAATGAAAGACCTGGACTTGGGAATCAAACTGAAACAAATGGCCAGTTCTGATATTAATACCACCACCACTCCCCACTAACTAACTAAATAACATTTACCAAACATGTACGCTGTGTCAGGAAGAGTGTTAACTGCTTCCCCAGGCATTATTTTATTTAATCTTCACAACGATCTAATTATTATCCCTGTTCTGCAGCTGAAAATGTAAGGTCTTGTGCTCAAGAGGCTTCAGAACCTGTTCCAGTCAAACAGTTGTAAAGAGGTGTAGTTTCAAATCCAGTCCCATCCATCTCTAGAACTCACTCACTGGACCATTACATTATGTGCCTCCTATATAATTTTGATGACCTAGAACCATTTATTTAGCCTCTCAAGGATATGGTTTTCTCAATTTGAAAACAGGAAGAGAATGCACACAAAGATCGATAGCTAATGTATATGAAAGTGATAAAAGAGTGGATGGCACACAGTAGGTACTCAATAAATATTAATATTTTCCTTCTTTCCCTCTTGAGAAGTCCTAGAAGGAAAAACAAACAAACAAACAAAAAAAAACACAACCTGTTATCTAAACATCGGCTCTGTAATGCTTGCAATGGTTTTGATTACAAATAACTTCATTTTCCCTGAAGCTAGTCAACAGGATTTTGAGTTCTCAGACTAGCTTTGTAGGCAGTTCTGACGGGAGCATGAGATCTGTTACAGAACATAGGAGCTCTGTTTTTTCTCCCCCAAGTGGGAGTTAATAGCAGTTTAGTGCTTGAAAGATTCTGTGGTGCCACACACTTGCTAAGTCCCACCAAAATGCTATTGACAGGCTTGGCAAAGCAACCTCAATTTGGAGTGCCTCTGATGTTTACTCTTAGCTTTAGATTGGAGTAACCTGTAGCAAAGTCTTCAGCATCTTCTTGACTCTTTTCCCTTCAATTTACTTCACTTTGGGAGAGAGAAGTAACACAAAGGAACCACTGCCAGAGATTTTTCATATGCAGCAGTAAAATGCAAGGAACACTATCTAGTTTCCAACTTTGCTGTGAGAAGCAAATGAGATAAATGCTGTTGCATGCCTAACTCGTTGTGAGTGGTAACTAGTCCTTAGTTCCTGCTTTCCAAGGTCTTAAGAAGTCACAAAGCGGTGGTGAACGAGCTCTTCCATTGCTTCTAGAAAGGTTTAGCAAATGATCATTCCAAATAAAATGTGTTATGTAAAGGATTTTCCTAGGAATGCCTATTCTGCTGTGCAAATGAGGAGTCCAAAGATAGCTTTTCCATTTGAAGATAAGAGCTGATAAATGAGATGATGGCCAGCTCATTTTCAGAAAGTTCATGAAAAAGCTTCATAAAGACCAGTCAATAAATAGAATTCAAGGAGAGGTTCTAGTAGCAAGAAGCATTAAGTCTAGAGAAGGGGTACCAGGGATTTGTTTGCTATCATTAAATACATGGGCAGTTATTCTAAGAAGAAAGCCAAATTTGGAAGGCACTTCTTTACAATAGACAGAAGTAAAGACAACTGAGTCATTGAAACATAGCTATAGGGTGTGAGACAAGGTGAAAGAAGGCTTTCTGAGTAATGTGAGTGATTACACCCTAATGTAATTTAATAGGTAGGCCAAAACCACGTACCCCTGAAATGTACCTGTAACCTACTAAGAAAGAGCCCTCATCAGGGAATTTTTAAGATTTTTGCTTGACCCCCAACTCTGCCCTTTCAATACTCTATGACCTTTGAAGCATCTTGAACCTCAGGTTATTTCTCACTTAATAAATGAGGATAATGATTAAATGAGGATAATGCAGAATGTGACCCTTTATTTGGTGCTTATTATGGTGAATTTTCAGGTATTTTTTAGATGTGATATCACTGAAGTCTCTATAACAAATGTCTGAGGTAGCTCTCCCTATTTCTGGATTTTATATGAGAAAACTGAGGTTCAGATACTCAAATAACTCGCAAAGCCCCACAGTTAGCAGATGGCAGAGCCTAGATGGGTGGCCCAGATTGTCTGATTCTAAAACTTGTGTTCATTTCACAATGTGACACTACTCTTCTCATAGAACTGCATAAGATAATGAACACAGAAGCAAGTGATGTATCTGGCGCATCACAGGCACTCAATAAATGTTTGTTGAATCTGAGGCCAAAATGATAAAGTACCACCCATATTGTATTATGCACCACATATAATTATCTTTAAAGTGACATAGATGGCTTGGCAAACACACTATGAGTGGGAAAGTAGTTACCACGGGAGACTAGACACTCTTTCTAAGATCCACCCTTGTGCAAGGTATTTCTAAACTCTTCCTGGTGAACTATAATTGGAATTTGAAACACCAACCATGATTTACTTGGCTTGGGCTTGTGTATCAGAAAGATCTGAAGGCAAATCCCATCTCCACTCCACGCTGAGCTGTACGAGCTTATTTCCCCTCTGTGTCAATTACTGTCAAGAGCAATAACAATTTTTTGCTTGTTGTATTTTTGTGGCTGTTAAATGAAGTGATGGATAGGAAAGCATCCTTAACACAGTGCCTACATGGTAACGATTCAAACACTATCTGTGCCCTGAATTTCTTCTCATGTTCTCTGATTCTTACTTGTGAAAACTATGGCTCTGAGGTTCTGACAGATGTCCTGACCTTTCCAACAGTCTGCTTCTTTTTGTGATATGATTCACTCGTCATTTTGGAACATAATTTAATTTTAAAAGTAAGATGTTGTGTGTACCTGAGATCCAGTTGAAGTCATTCAATCAGAAAAGGTCATGTTAACATATAAATATTGAAAGGAATGATAATTAGTCAGGGAAAACAGCAAAACAAATTTAAAAGGCATGGAACAATTTTTAAGTGTTAACATCCCAAATTGTGATGATTACACTACATTTAATAGTTTTATTTCAAGCCAGACTTCTTGTGTAAAAAAGAAGGAAAGGATTTACTTTGAAGCAATTCCAGAAGTATACATACTCACACTATCATACATGTACATGGACACAAATGAGTGACTCTGTTATTTGGGGATGTGGCCATCATTAATGATTCTCACAAAACCATTTACACAAAAAGCTTCTAACAAGTCCAAAAAAAAAATGCAGCACTAGAAAGAAAATAGGACACTATAATGGGATGTATTTCATTCAGCAGTTGGCAAATCTCAGAGGTTCAGCAATCTGGTCTAGATGTTTATATGAAGCCCTTCAGTCTGAGAAAGAAATCTTTGGAAAACAAAGCACAGGCTTTGTGATCTACAGATCAAGCTTAGAATCTATCATTCATTAGCTGTGCAAGTGGTATAACCCCTCTGAGCCTCTGTTTTCTCATCTGTAAAATGGGGATAAAATTAGCATGTGTATTATAGTGTTGCCCAAATAAAGCCACAGGTATAGCATGTGGCACATAGTGATTAATTGTAAATGTTATTCCTCTGCTCCTTTCTCCTTTTCTGAGATGCCAGAAGATACTTATTTTATCATGCACATTGACTAATCCTTTTAAATATCTGTGCTTAATGAGTAATATTCATGTTTAATGTTACATGATTTTTATGTAACACATTATTTAGCGTGCAAAACACTTCCACATCATTATCTAAATTGGTCTTCATCAAGACCCTGTGAATGAATTAAATGAAGATACTAATACCAATTGGGCAAATGAACAAACAAGGGCACAGGATACAGGTTGGAGGAGATCCATGACTAGACCCTAAGTCTCCCAGTTCTTAGAAACATGGTATTTCTTCTGCTTCTAGCCATGACAGACTAACTGGTACTACACCTGTCTTCCTACTGAAAAATAAAACCTATAAAACTGGACAGATTATATAAGGGCACTGTTTTCAGACACTGAACAATAGGCAATGCAAGACTGTGGTCCTTGAGAGATGAAGCAAGCCACAAATATTTGCTGTAGATGCATTTTCACCTAGAAAATGCCTAGCTGCATATTCTGCACTGAGCCCAGCAAAGTGGAACCCAAAAGAGAGCGTGGATAAGAAGAGGCAAAGACCAGATTTGGGACTGCTGATTATTCAAACAGGTATTTGAGAGGTTCATAGTAATTGAGAGGCTGAATTTGTACAAGGGGTGAACCACAGAAGTATGAGTAAGAGTTCCTTATCATATGTTAGGCTGTGCATGATCAGAACAAGCATATAAGCCTAGAAGAATAGCTGCTGTAGAGCTGAGAACTAAATAGAAGTCATCGTGGTTGCACAGGGCTGAGGATGTTAAAGTTTTGTCCCATCCAGTGTGTGGACATTGTTTAGCATCCAATTGAGAACAAAAATATGTAGAAGAAAGAAAAAATAAAGAGCAGAAATCAATGAAATTTAAAAAATAACAGAGAAACTAAACTAAAATTCAGTTCCTTGCAAACATTAATAAAATTAATAAACCCCTAGCAAGACTGACAAAAAAAATTTTTTAAAAAAGAAGTAAATGAGACAGTTTTTACTCCCTACTCTTTTCACTACACTATCTGTGTCATTAATGGAGATGGAGATCCAGAGGCAGGACCTTCATTAACAATTTATGACTTCCCAAGATCTTTTCCCATGGACTAAAAGCGCCAAAATTAGAAAACAAAATTCTAATAAGGCCATGAACTTCTATGGCATCATACATCTGGAGCACTCTTCTACATCATCCGTTGGGGACCTCATAGCTCCCCTGCAAAGAAGGAAGAGCAGATTTCCATCTAACAAAGAAGCTAGTGGAGGCTCACAAATGCCAAGTCTCATGGCCAAGTTCAAACACCTAAAAAGGCACTGAGTCAGACAAGGACCACATTTTAACTTTTATTTTTATGTTTTAAAAAAGTCAGAAAAGTAGTTAGTACTGAGGACTTTTCCCCACCATCTATTAGTGATCATACTTGGCCAAGAATGATTCTGTTTCTTTGAAGATAATTTGTTTATTATAATATTAAGGGAAGAACATTTCCATTACTTTAAGCAGTCAACATGCACCAACAAACAGGGCCCTTTGTCTCAGCCAGACTACAAGTTCTTCTCTTTGTCTTTTTAGTTTCAAATTAAATGGAAAATAAAAGTAAACTTTAGGGGTTGCTTAACAACTAAAATGAAACGTAAACTTATATGAAACTAAAGAAAATTAAAACTCAATCTAAATTTCTTTCTTTATTTCAATGAGCTCATTAGGCAATAGAAATGAATGAAACTGTAACAAGGTAACATGAGTCGCCAACGAAATAACATATCAATAATTTTTAATTAGCATATTTTTTGTAATCTAAAATAATTTCATTCCTGTTTCAAAGGATTCCTTTGAGTCAGCTGCTTTTTAATTTTTGTTTTGAATTTAAGTGATAAGGATCCTAATTACAGTTTGTTTTTCAGTTAGGTTTTTTTTTCCCCCCTGTTTTAAGAGTAAAGGAAAGGAGAAAGGGAGGGTCATATTTCTGACCCAAGATAGACCCTCAGTAGAAAGCAGGTTAGAACTTTTGGCTCTGGTTCTGAGGTATTCATTCCTGGAAGTCTTTAGTGTATCTAGAAGATACTAATCCCTTGTCATCTCTAATTCCCCCTTAATCTAGTTTTTATTTCAAATTACATGCTGGAGCCAGATAGTTTGGGTTCAAATCATCACCAGCTGTGTGACCTTGAGCAAATCACTTGACCTGTGTGGGCTTTAGTTTTCACCTGTATAGACAGGCTGCTGTGAAGACTGAATATGTTAATATATGTAAAGTGCTTAGAAGAATATATGGCTCCTTAAGTATTTGCTATTGGTATTATTGTTATTACTCAGTTTCTTCCCAACATGCTTTTCCCAATTGCTTAATACCACCTTAATTCATGAAGGCCACTGGTTAAATCATTAAGATCTTGGGTTTGGCACCAGAAAATTTAGGTTTGAATTCTGGCCACACTACTCATCCACTGTGTGATCTTACTCTACCTTTCTGAACTTGAATTTCATTACCTTTAAATTGAAGATAGATTTTGTTTCTGTCTTGGAGGTATGTTTTTCCACTTTGTTCATGCTATCCTATCCCCTGACTCCATCTACCCTTATTCTGTTCACTCATTCAGGCAGCCTTGACTCAAAAGCTGACTCAAAAGCTAACTCCAGTGTACAACTGTCTCAATTTCTCCCTTAGCTCTATCTTTGTCTATTTCTCCTATTTTTATCTTGGCTTACAGCTGTTTATGAAGTTAACATACTTCTTTTCTGCTAGTCTACAAGCTGCTTGAGGGAACAACTCAAGTGATATTATCCTCAATCAAGTCACTATGGCTGATCAAATTGTTTGGTTCCATAAGACATAGGCTGCATGGAAAAGACCATGGGTGCTGCAATAGAAATTAAGTGACCTCAAGCAACCCTTAAAATGAAGAGATATGCCATAGCACCTTGTGTCAGGGTCACATACATCACTTCCCAACTTCCTTGTTCTGATCTAAACCGTATCCCATGGCAAGAACAACCTTCTTCAAGTGTTTCATCTAATCACTGACTTTCAAGATCCTTTCCTATTTTAGTTTCTTTGTTTTTCACCTCCTATCCCCTCCTTCATGTTCAAATCCAGTGGAAGAGGTTTGCTAATTTCTTTCTTGGACCCTCTCATTCATCCATTCATCCATCCAATAACCAATTATCACTCACCTACAATGCAAAAGACACTATACAGGATGCTAAGAATATAAAAATAATAGCTCAACTTCCTAGCCCTCAAAGAGGTATTGAGGCAATTTGGTGTAGAAAAATTCAATCCAATTAATTTAAAATTGATTGAGCATATCTGGTTCTGGGGAGTGTGAATATGAGTAAAATATTGGTCTTGAGCTTACAAGCCTAGTGAGGGAAATCAACCTTTAGAGAAGTCTTGTGTGTCCGTTGAAATGCAAATATTGGGCAGATACAGAATAAAATGTGTACTCTGTCACATGAGGACTAGGTAACCTGGATAAGTTTCTCAGCTGCTCTAATATTCATCTAATATTCAATATTTCTTACTTGTAAAATGGGGTGTATGAGTATTGCACAATGTCGCTTTGAGCACCAAGCAAGAGCATGTGGATAAAGTACTTACTTCTTATATGGCAACTATTTTTAGAATTCTTATGGTAATATTGTTCTTGCAGAGTCACTGTGAAAAGCAAATGGGATAATGGATGAAAGCATCCAGCACATAGTAGGTGTTTAATACTTGTTAGGTTCCCTCTTTTCTTTTCCGGTAACTCATTTGGTCAGTGTAGGTTCCATATTATAGCCTCTAAAGGTAATCTTTTAGGAGTTCTTGACCTCCTTATGATTTTCTCTCTCCCCAGGTTTCTGTGTGCAGCAGTTCATTCCTGTTGTCATCTGACTCCTACACTATCGTTAATCACTTGATGGACTAGTCCTTATCACAGAGTTAGACAAGACCATCATTCCAACTCCAGGCAAGTCAAGTACCACAAAGTAATCCACTGTGGCCCCCATCTACTGGACCCCATGCATGCATTGTTGCCCTGACAGGTAGATTAAGATCTGACCAGAGATAGCACATTGTATATGTGCTTTCAAAAGAAAAGTTACAGAAAGAAGCAGAAACTCACCCTTGGAATGGAAATTGGGAAGTATGTGTCTCTAAATTTCTTTTAAACCAAACAAAACCTGCCTCTTCAAGTGTATCTTCTTCATTCTTTTGTTCATCAAACATTTACTGAGGATGTACTATGGGCTTAGACTTGCACTTAGTGATGAAGAATCAGAGATGGACAAGGCATTATCTCAGCTCTCAAGGACCTCAAAATCTAGTAGCAAAGACCAACAAAGAAATATTAAAATTCACTTAAGCAATATATGAGAAGCATATACAAGTTGCTGTCTGCAGCTCTATCTGGCCACACGAGGAAAAGTTTCATAGAAGAGGTAACATTTATCTCTTGCTTTAAGAGAGTGAGTAGGAATTGAACCTGTTTTATTTAACACACATCTATTGAGCAATTGCTATATACTGGAAATATGCTAAGTTTTGAGCTATAAGTAGTAATATGACACTGTTTGGACTATGAAAGGAGCTCACAGCCTAGTGGCTAATCATGCAGTAATTTCCAGAGGGAGAGAAAAGGAGAGTAGTTGGAAACGAGATTGGTACCTTCTTCAAAGAGATCTGTAAGCCATGCTAAGGTGCTTAGCAGAGAATGTGGATGTTAGTTTTTTAGAAAATAGACAACCATAAACGTGTGTCAAAGTGGGAGTGAAATGAGTATATGTTGCTATCTCCATCCCCAAATGAGAGAAAAGTGATCTAGAGCAACTCCTTTAAGTGGACTTCATAAACCAGCAGTGCAGCATTACGTGGAGCTGCTTAGCAATGCAGAATCCCAGGCTCTGCTCAGAGCTACTGAATCCGGGTTTGCATATGAACAAGATCCCCAGTGAGCACACGATTCATTAGAACGTTAAAGTCTGAGAAGCATTTCCCTTGGAGTTCAAGCAACATATTCCTGGCCACACAGCTGATTGGTCATCAGACACAGATCTCCTGACCTTCCATCCCAATGCTCTTTTCACTTCAATGCCCATTCCAAGTATTTCTATAAGTATTTAACTGTGGTGGGGTGGGGCAGGACATGCTAGTTTCCAGTCACTCCACCCTTGAAGAGAGAGATCATGTCCCTCTGTCAAGGACAAATCTAATGAGGAATCCTCCTGGCCAAAAGAGTTTTTGGCAAAAATATTTAGGGTAGTCAGACTCCACCACATCAGTGGTTGTTACGATTTTAATTCATGCATTGTCCCAACAGATATTTTGTACTAAAAATAGTCTATCTTTAAAACAAATAATAATAATTTTTAGTTTTGATGGAATTTAAATTATACTGATGAGCAGACATTTCTTTCAAGAAGAACAAGTCCAAGGTGCTACATGCGGCAGAGGAGACGATGACCATGACAGTACATGTGGGGTGGCATGTGGCAGTGAGAGGGGAGTGACAGAAGGACCAAGACAGGGGACAGGATGGCACCGATGAGAGAGAGCATGTTTTTGGCAGAGGAAGGTGAGGCTCTCTCATGAGTCTTGGGGTGCTTAAGAGTGGCTGGGGACACAGAATTTAAAATAAAAAGGTTGCCATGAACTATGTTTTCTTATGATCCCTCTAAATGTTTAAGAGTTAAGTAAATCTTGGAATGTCTGTTCAGGATAAATTTCTTTACATATGTAAATACTCCGGCACTGAGCCTGGTGTTTTGTTTTACACAAGATTATAAACAAAACAAAACACTTCTCTTAAGGCTCTTATTTAAATTTGGAGCTAGTCTGTAAGGATGCCCCTCTCCTCAATGAACCATGCCTCCCAGACTCATATCTTTGTATAGCCTGATCTCTTTAGATCTAGCCTGGCCCCTAGACTTGTTCTCCACCAGTAGGATCCAGGAGGAGTGATGTTCTGTGATTCAAAGACTAGAATTTAAGAAGCCTTGCAGCTTCTGCTTGTTTCTTCTTATGAAACTTTATACAATTCCATTTAATCTTTTCACGTTCCTATAAAACAGACAATATCCTAAAACCATGTATTACAATGAGGAACAAAACAAATAAGATGGTTGCTCTCAGAGAGCTCATGATTTATTCCCTCTGTACCATCTCTCCCAGGCATCCTTTTCAACTTCCCCGTGGTATTGCCTCATGAAGGTTAGACAGGACCTTAAAACTCCATACCTCACCTTGTGCACAGCCAGCTAGAATTCTCCCTAACCCAGGATTCTTCACCTTCTAGTACCCTTAGCATTTTGCTACTCATGACCAAATAAATCACCCTATAATACCATTTAATATTGTCTCCTGTCAAGAAACCAAAGTGATACATCAGATGTGTCTATAGACTTCATCAGGAATAGGTGAAGTTAGAAGGGGTTGACTGACTAAGAACCACTGGAATTCACTGAGGTTGTCAGTGAGGTTAGGATAGTAGGCGTCATTCAGCATAAGAGCTAAAAAGTTGGGAGACAGAGTGTACGGTCTGGATTTGATATAACAGAATAGAGACGTCCCCGTGATGAGCAGGTCCAGGTCCAGAGGATACCCAAGAAGAATGTGGATGAAGTCAAGTGGGACCAATGCCATTGAAATTTGGAAAGTTTAGGAGGTGATAACAGGATGCTGTGTGTGCCATCCACTAATAAATATGTCTTTGTAAAAAACATCCTATATGATGACAAGACTTGGGGTATGGAGTAAAATTATGAGTCAAGTAACAGGTATCTCTGTTGAGTATGGGGAAATTACCAGGAAGACAGTAGATAACCCTGGAAGATATCCGAGATGGTAAAGTAAAATTAGCTTTGAAGGAGGGTGGAGAAGTAATGAGTTAGGAGAAGCTCTGTGAAACTAGAAGGATTTGAGCTCTTTACCCTCAGGCCTGGGATGTTTGATCACTAGATGCAAAGAACTAGATTGGGATGTAGCAGGAAAAAGTAGCCTTCAATGAGTCATGTCCTTGGGAGGGAACTTCCTGAGGGGATACAACATTTCCCCAGAATCGGAGCCTACAAAGCAGTGCTAATGGTACATAGATGATTTTTTCCTCCACACAAAACAGAGTTTCACTGTCACTTTCTTGATCACACTTATGGAAATTCAGTTTCACAATCACCGTTTACATGAAAAAAAAAAAAAACCCAAAAAACAAAACAAGAATCTTTGAGGGAAAACAAAGTAATTGTTATTATTGCCAAGCCATTGATTCTTGGTATTTTTAGTCGCTAGTTATTACTAAGGTGGCTACCTTGTGATTTTGCTCATTGTCCTACCTCCTGTCAATTGTGCTGACATTTCTGTCTTCGATATATCCATCATTAGAAGGCAAAAAATAGAAAGAGTGAAGCAACAACATTACTATATGTTGTCTACTTCTTGATATATTCCTTTTAGATCTTTGGTCTAATTTGTTTCTTGTAATAAGCCTGAAACCTTACAAGCACAAGTCACTGGGTGAGATTTTTTTGAAACAGACTACTCCAGCCTCAGAGATGATGCTGCAGTAGGTCTGGGGTAAAGCCAAAGAATTTGCATTTCTAACAACTTTCCAGGTTATGTTAATGTTGCCAGTCCAGGAACCCCACTTTGAGAACCACTGCTGAATAGATTTCAGGGACTATGTGAACAAATCTAATTACGTAGCCTTAGGCAAGGTATTTAAACTCTTTGACTCAGTTTCTTTATCAGCAATAGAGGAATATAAAAAATAACTTCCTCTGGACATAGTTACAATGATTAAAGGAATTAATGCATGTGAAATCTCTTTGTTAAGCAAAGGCCATAAAATATTAATTTAAACTACCTCTATTTTAAAGTGGGAAATTCAAGAGGAAAATTCGATTAATTTTTTAAATGTGAATTATGTGTTAATTGAGAAGGGTAGGAAAAGGGCACTGAAATTAGATCCCAATTTTCAGACTCTAAGTTCAATGATTTCTTTCCATAATCCCTAAACAAACACATAGGCTTAATGTAAGTAGCTCATATAAAAATATTTGATTCTGCTATTGCTCTATCATTTATTTATTTACTGTTGTTACTTCACCAAATGACTGAAGACTTCCACATTTTCAATCACTAGCCTATTCTCCTTATGGAGACTATGGATTTATATGGTCAACTGCCCTACTTGATTCAACTGGCTACTTTTAACTATTTCACACACCCCTTAAAACAATTTAAAAAATTCAAATTCTTGATATTCTTCCCCACTTCCATACCTAGACTCTCCCACCTCTTCTTAACTGCTCAAGCCAATTTCCTTACCCTCATATCTCTCATTTATTAGTCAGCAAGTACCTGCCACCATCATATCTCCCCTGAAATACTACAATAGTCTCTCAAATGGTGTCCATATTTTTGCTTGTTGTCACTGAAGCAGTCACAGTTATCTTTTAAATAGGTGGTTAGGTGATGTTTCTCTCTTTTTTTTTTAACAATATTCAAAAGCTTCCCACTGAAGTCAGAACACAATCCACACTCTTTCCCATGGTCATCAGGTCCTGCCTGCCTACTCACCAACTCCTTGTTGGACCACTCTGCCCTCTTGCTCACCACCTTCTCATCATTTTGCATTTCTTTCTCTGTTTATCCTAAAGCATTATTTTTTACTGTTTTTTAAAGTAATAATAATATTTGATAAGTACAAAAGAATATAAATGACAAGTATATAAGTTATTAAGTAAGAAACACAAATGAACCCACCACACTATTTAAGAAATAGACCCTTTGCTCTTTCTTTACATTTCTCCTTATCCAAATTGCTCATCCCCACACCATCACCACTCTCAGAATTTTTCTAAATTTTTGTTTATAATGTCATTGCTAAAAAAGTTTTTACCATATCTAGATCTACATTTATATCTGTATCTATATCTATATCTATACCTATATCGATCTTTATGTTGTTTGCTTGATTTAAAGCTTTATAAAAATGGTGTTGCATGGTAAGTAATCTTCAGCAATTTGCTGTTTACCTTACACTTTTTATTTCTAAAGTATATCCATTTTGTTGCAGTCACTAGCAATCTCTCATTTCCACTGCAGATAATATTCCATTGTGTGAGTATACTACAACTTATTATATAGCAACTCATTTCGTTGTTGATGGACATTTGGATTGTTTCTAATTTGTATGAACAATGCTGCTATAAGCTTCTCTTTTTTGTATATTTCTCTGGTGCATATAGGTAAAGATCTATGCCTAGAATTGTAATTGCTGCATTATGAAGAAAGCAAAAGTTCTTTACACAGTGGTGCCAAATTGTTTTCCAAATGGTTCTGTCAATGTGCACTCCCATAGCAGTATATGAGTTCCCTTTAAATCCCAGATATTTCAATCCTTGGTATATTAGAATTCTTAATTTTTGCCAGTTTAGTAAGTACAAATTAGTATCACAGTTTAGTCAAAAATTATGTTTCCCTTTAATGATAAGATAAGGTTGGGCATATTTTGTGTGTGTGTGTGTGTGTGTGTGTGTGTGTGTGTGGTAAAAAATGCATGCCATGAGATTCATTCTCTTAACAAAATTTTGTGTGCAATACATAATTGTTATACAGTAGATCTCTAGAATTTTTCATCTTTCATGAATGAAACCCTATACCCATTGAACAGCAACTTCCCATTTTCCTCTCCATCCAGCCCTGGCACCAACCATTCTGCTATCTGCTTCTATAAATTTGACTATTTTTGATAGTTCATATAAGTGGAATCATGCAGTGTCTGTCCTTCTGTGACATTTCATTTAGTACAATGTCTTAAAGGTTCATCCATGTTGTCACATATTTCAGGATTACCTTCATTTTTAAAGCCAAAAAACAGTCCATTGAATACATAAATCACATTTTCTCTAACAATTTATCCACTGATGGACATCTTGGAAATCTTGGCTATTATAAATAGTGCTGCAATGAACAAAAGACTGCTAATATCTCTTCAAGATTCTGATATAAAATCTTGTTTTTTAAAAAATCTTTATTGGAGTATAATAGTTTTACAATGGTGTGTTAGTTTCTGCTTTATAACAAAGTGAATCAGTTATACATATACATATGTCCCCATATCTCTTTCCTCTTGCATCTCCCTCCTTCCCACCCTCCCTATCCCACCCCGCTAGGTGGTCACAAAGCACTGAGCTGATCTCCCTGTGCTGTGCGGCTGCTTCCCACTAGCTATCTATTTTACATTTGGTAGTGTATATATGTCCATGCCACTCTCTCACTTTGTCATAGCTTACCCTTCCCCCTTCCTGTGTGCTCAAGTCGATTCTCTAGTAGGTCAGCATCTTTATTCCCATCTTGCCCCTAGGTTCTTCATGCCCAATGTTTATTTTAGATTCCATATATATGTGTTAGCATACAGTATTTGTTTTTCTCTTTCTGACTTACTTCACTCTGTATGACAGACTCTAGGTCCATCCACCTCACTACAAATAACTCAATTTCATTTCATTTTATGGCTGAGTAATATTCCATTGTATATATGTGCCACGTCTTCTTTATCCATTCATCTGTTGATGGACACTTAGGTTGCTTCCATGTCTTGGCTATTGTAAATAGAACTGCAATGAACATTGTGATACATGACTCTTTTTGAATTATGGTTTTCTCAGGGTATATGCCCAGTAGTGGGATTGCTGGGTTGTATGGTAGTTCTATTTATAGTTTTTTAAGGAACCTCCATACTGTTCTCCATCATGGCTGTATCAATTTACATCCCCACCAACAGTGCAGGAGGGTTCCCTTTTCTCCACACCCTCTCCAGCATTTACTGTTTCTAGATTTTTTGATGATGGCCATTCTGACCAGTGTGAGATGATATCTCATTGTAGTTTTGATTTGTATTTCTCTAATGATTAATGATGTTGAGCATTCTTTCATGTGTTTGTTAGTAATTGGTATATCTTCTTTGGAGAAATGTGTATTTAGGTCTTCTGCCCATTTTTGGATTGGGTTTTTTGCTCTTTTGATATTGAGCTGCAAGAGCTGCTTGTAAATTTTGGAGATTAATCCTTCATCAGTTGCTTCATTTGCAAATATTTTCTCCCATTCTGAGGGTTGTCTTTTGGTCTTGTTTATGGTTTCCTTTGCTGTGCAAAAGCTTTGAAGTTTCATTAGGTCCCATTTGTTTATCTTTGTTTTTATTTCCATTTCTCTAGGAGGTGGGTCAAACAGGATCTTGCTGTGATTTATGTTATGAGTGTTCTGCCTATGTTTTCCTCTAAGAGTTTGATAGTGTCTGGCCTTACATTTACGTTTTTAATCCATTTTGAGTTTATTTTTGTGTATGGTGTCAGGGAGTGTAATAATTTCATTCTTTTACATGTCCCTGTCCAGTTTTCCCAGCACCACTTATTGAAGAGGCTGTCTATTCTCCACTGTATATTCTTGCCTCCTTTATCAAAGATAAGGTGACCATATGTGCGTGGGTTTATCTCTGGGCTTTCTATTCTGTTCCATTGATCTATATGTGTGTTTTTGTGTCAGTACCATACTGTCTTGATTACTTTACCTTTGTAGTATAGTCTGAAGGCAGGGAGTCTGATTCCTCCAGCTCTGTTTTTCTTTCTCAAGATTGCTTTGGCTATTTGGGGTCTTTTGTGTTTCCATACAAATTGTGAAAGTTTTTGTTCTAGTTCTGTGAAATATGCCAGTGGTACTTTGATAGGGATTGATTGCATTGAATCTGTAGAGTGCTTTGGGTAGTAGAGTCATTTTCACAATGTTGATTCTTCCAATCCAAGAACATGGTATATCTCTCTATCTATTTGTATCATCCTTAATTTCTTTCATCAGTGTCTTATAATTTTCTGCATACAGGTCTTTTGTCTCCTTAGGTAGGTTTATTCCTAGATATTTTATTCTTTTTGTTGCAATGGTAAATGGGAGTGTTTTCTTGATTTCACTTTCAGATTTTTCATCATTAGTGTATAGGAATGCCAGAGATATCTGTGCATTAATTTTATATCCTGCTACTTTACCAAATTCATTGATTAGCTCTAGTAGTTTTCTGGTAGCATCTTTAGAATTCTCTATGTAGAGTATCATGTCATCTGCAAACAGTGACAGCTTTACTTCTTCTTTTCTGATTTGGATTCCTTTTATTTCCTTTTCTTCTCTGATTGCTGTGGCTAAAACTTCCAAAACTATGTTGAATAAGAGTGGTGAGAGTGGGCAACCTTGTTTTCTTCCTGATCTTAGTGGAAATGGTTTCAGTTTTTCACCATTGAGGATGATGTTGGCTGTGGGTTTGTCATATATGGCCTTTATTATGTTGAGGAAAGTTCCCTCTATGCCTACTTTCTGCAGGGTTTTTATCATAAATGGGTGTTGAATTTTGTCAAAAGCTTTCTCTGCATCTATTGAGATGATCATATGGTTTTTCTCCTTCAATTTGTTAATATGGTGTATCACATTGATTGATTTGCATATATTGAAGAATCCTTGCATTCCTGGAATAAACCCCACTCGATCATGGTGTATGATCCTTTTAATGTGCAGTTGGATTCTGTCTGCTAGTATTTTGTTGAGGATTTTTGCATCTATGTTCATCAGTGATATTGGCCTGTAGTTTTCTTTCTTTGTGACATCCTTGCCTGGTTTTGGTATCAGGGTGATGGTGGCCTCGTAGAATAAGTTTGGGAGTGTTCCTCCCTCTGCTATATTTTGGAAGAGTTTCAGAAGGATAGGTGTTAGCTCTTCTCTAAATGTTTGATAGAATTCACCTGTGAAGCCACCTGGTCCTGGGCTTTTGTTTGTTGGAAGATTTTTAATCACAGTTTCAATTTCAGTGCTTGTGATTGGTCTGCTCCTATTTTCTATTTCTTCCTGATTCAGTCTTGGCAGGTTGTGCATTTCTAAGAATTTGTCCATTTCTTCCAGGTTGTCCATTTTATTGGCATAGAGTTGTTTATAGTAATCTCTCATGATCTTTTGTATTTCTGCAGTGTCAGTTGTTACTTCTCCTTTTTCCTTTCTAATTCTATTGATTTGAGTCTTTTCCCTTTTTTTCTTGATGAGTCTGGCTAATGGTTTATCAATTTTGTTTATCTTCTCAAAGAACCAGCTTTTAGTTTTATTGATCTTTGCTATTGTTTCCTTCATTTCTTTTTCATTTATTTCTGACCTGATCTTTATGATTTCTTTCCTTCTGCTAACTTTGAGGTTTTATTTTTCTTCTTTCTCTAATTGCTTTAGGTGTAAGGTTAGGTTGTTTATTTGAGATGTTTCTTATTTCTCAAGGTAGGATTGTATTGCTATAAACTTCCCTCTCTGATGTCAATTCTTTTAAATAAGTTCCTAAAAATGTTGGATCATATTGTAGTTCTATTTCCAGTTTTGGGGTGGGTGGGAAACTCCATACAGTTTTCCATAGCAGATTTACCAGTTTGCCTTTCCATGAGCAGTATAAGTGTTCCAGTTTCTCCACATCCTTGCCAATGTTTGTAGTAGTTTTTTTTTTTTATAATAGTCATCCTGAAACGTGTATTTTGATATCTTATTGTGGTTCTGATTTCCATTTCCTTGATTATTAGTGACACTGAGCATCTTTTTATATACCTGCTGGCCATTTGTATGTCTTCTTTGAAGAAATTCAAGTCCTTGGCCAATTTTTAAACTGGGTTATTAGTAATTTTGCTATTGAGTTACAGGGGTTCCTTATGTATTGTGGAAATTAACACCTTATCAGATATATGATTTGTATATATTTTCTTACATTCCGTAGGTTGCCTTTTCCCTCTGTTAGTTGGATATCCAGTTTTCTTGGCACCATTTTTTGAAGATACTATCCTTTCCTCATCGTGCAGTTTGGTACTCTTGTTGAAGATCATTTGACCTGTATATATATGAGTTTATTTCTGGGTTCTCTATTCTGTTCCACTGATCTATATACCTGTGTTTATACTAGTGCCATACTGTTTTAATTACTGTAGGGTTGTAATATGCTTTGAAGTCAGGAATTGTGAGGCCTCCAACTTTATTCTTCTTTCTCAAGACTGTTGTGGCTATTTGGGGTCTTTTGTGATACCATATGAATTTTAGGATTTTAAAAAAATTTCTAGACAAAATGCCAATGGTATTTTGATAAATATTTCATTGTATCTACAAATTACATTGTGTAGTGTGGATATTTTTAGCAAGATTAAGTCTCCAATCCATGAACACAGGGTGTTCATGGATTTATTTGTATTACCTTTATTTATTTATATTACCTTTATTTTGTATTACCTTTAATTACTTTCAGCAATGTTTTTTAGCTTTCAGTGTAGAAGCCTTTATTTATTTATATTACCTTTATTTTGTATTACCTTTAATTACTTTCAGCAATGTTTTTTAGCTTTCAGTGTACAATTCTTCCACTTGTTTATTCCTAAGTATTTTATCATTTTTGATTCTATTGTAAATGGGATTGTTTTCTTAATTTCCTTTTGGGGTTGCTCACTGTTAGCATATAGAGTAAAATTGACTTTTGTATGTTGATTTTGTAGCCTGCAACCTTGCTTTCACCTATTTTAAAAATTCATTTATTGGTTTTAATAGTTATTTTGCTGAATCTTTAGAGCTTGCTACATATAAAATGATGTCATCTGCAACAAAATAATTTTACTCCTTACTTTCTGATTTGGATGTTTTTTATTTCTTTTTCTTATCTAATTACTCTGGTAAGAACCTCCAGTACTATGTCAAATAGAAGTGGTAAGAGTGGGCATACTTGCCTTATTCCTGATTTTAGAGGAAAAGCTTTCAGTTTTTCAACATTGGGTATGATGTTAGCTGTAGGTTTTTCATATATGGACTTTATTATATTGTTATTTCTGTTCTAACCTGTATTATTTTATTCCTTCTGCTAAATTTGGGCTTAGTTTTTTCTTCTTTTCTAGTTCCTTGAGGTGTAAAGTTAGGTTATCTGAGATCTTTCTTCTTTTTTTAATGTTGATGTTTACTACTATAAGCTTCTTCTTAGTACTGTTTTAGCTGCATCCCATAAATTTGGGTATGTTGTATTTGCATTTCATTTGTATCAAAATAATTTCTCTTTTCTTTTGCTTTCTTCTTTGATCCATTGGTTGTTTGAGAGTATTTGCACATATTCATGAGTTTTCCAGTTTTCCTACTGCTACTGATTCATACTCTCATTTCACTGTGGTCAGAAGAGATACTTGGTATGATTTCAGTGTTCAGAAAGGCTTTGTAAAGATTTGTTTTCTGACTTAACATGTGATCTCTACTGGAGAATGTTCTCTGTGTGCTTGAGATGAATGTATATTTTGATGCTGTTGGGTGAATATCCTGCATATGCCTGTTAGGTCCATTTTTGTCTATAGTGTTGTTGAAGTCCTCTGTTCCCTTACTAATCTTCTGTCTCAATGCTGTACCTATTACTGAAAGTTGGGTATTGAAATGTCTTATTATTACTGTGTTGCTGTAAATTCTCCCTTCAGTTCTGTCAGTGTTCACTTCATATATTTGAATGCTCTGATGTTGGGTGCATATATATTTATAATTCTTATATCTTCCTGGTGAATTAACACTTTTATTCATTGTATAGTAATGTCCTTCTTTATCTCTTGTGACTTTGATTTAAAATCTCTTTTGTCTGCTATCATTATGGCCATTCCTGCTCTCTTATGATTACCATTATTACCATTTATATGGAATATCTTTTTACACCCTTTCACTTTTAGCCTACGTGTGTTTGGTAATATAAAGTGAGTCTCTTGTAGATAGCTAGATAACATAGAGTTGGATTTTGATTGGACAGTTTAATTAATTTACATTTCAAGAAATAACTGATAGGGAAGAACTTACTATTGCCCTTTTGTTAATTTCTATCTGTCTTGTAGCTTTTTTGTTCCTCTTTTCCTTTATTGCTGTCTTATGTGTTTTGTTGATTTTTTGTAGTGACATGCTTTTATTCTTTTCTCATTTTCTTTTCTGTATTTTCCATAGTTATTTTCTTTGTGGTTTTTTTGGGGACTTACATACAACATTTTATAACAATCTATTTTAAGTTGATAACAAATTATGTACAAAAACTCTGCTTTTTTATTGCTCCTTTCCCTACACTTTATGTTATTGATATCACAAACTTCATCTTTTTATATGTTGCATCCATTAACTTTTTAATAGTTATTGTTATTGTTTATATGTTTGTGTTTTAACTTCTATGCCTGAATTAAAAGTGATTTATGCACTGATATTACAGTATTATAATATTACAGTATTCTTTGTCTGTATATTCACCTTTCTCAGCAAGCTTTATACATTCAAATGCTTTTGTGTTGCTGAGTAGTTTCTTTCTTTTCCTTTCAACTGGAGGGACTCCTGTTAGCATTTCTTGTAAGGTGGGTCTAGTGTTGATGAACTCTTTAAGCTTTTGTTTTTCTGGAAAAAGACTTTATCTCTCCTTCATTTGTGAAGGAAATTTTACCAGGTTTAGGATTCTTGGTTGGCAGGTTTTTTTAACTTTTTTTCTTCTTTCAGTACTTTGAATATATCATCTTACTTCCTTCTGACCTGCAAGGTTTCTGCTGAGAAATCTGCTGTCTTATTGAGATTCCACTTTATATAATGAATTGCTTCTTTGCTTTTGTTTAAAAATCTATCTTTGTTTAGACTTTTGACAATTTGATTATAGTGCGTCTCAATGTGGACTTTAGTTCATCTCAGTTGAAGTCCTCTGGGCCCCTTGAATTGGGATGTCTATTTCCCTACCCAGATTTGGGAAGTTTTTAGCCATAATTTCTTCAAATAAGTTTTGTTGCCCCTTCTCTCTCTCCTCTCCTTCTGACTCTCATAATGCCTATACTGATTCATTTTATGATATTCCATAAGTCTTTTAGGCTTTCTTCACTCTTATTCTTTTTTTTAATCCTCTCACTGGGTAATTTCAATTGAACTATCTTTGGAGTAGCAGATCCCTTCTTCTGCTTGATCAAGTCTGTGGTTAAACACTTTTAGTGAATTTATAAATTCTGTTATTACTTTCTTCAGTTCCAAAATTTCTGTTTGGTTCTTTTATATATTTTCTAATTCTGTGTTGATGTTATCACTTTGTTTGCATATCACTTTTCTTGAACTCACTGAGCATCTTTATGGTGATTATTTTGAACTTTTTGTCAGGTAATTCATATACTTCTGCTTCTTTAGAGTTGGTTTCTAGAGATTTATTTTTCTTTCCCTTGATTAGGCCACATTTCCCTGTTTCTTAATGTGCCTCACACTTTATTTTGCTATTCTTGCACTTGAAAAAAACCCTGCCTCTCCAATCTTTATAGAGTGGCTTCTTAGAGAGAAAAACCTTTACCAATCAGCTCAGGTAGATATTCTGGGGGACATTCAAATATTTTCTTTGGATGCATCTTTTCTGGACTTGTGCTAAATTCCCAGTTAGAGGGATTTGCCAGTTTCCTCATACTTGCTCTCTCTGGTGTCTGTTTTTGCAGTACTGCAGGTCCTCTGGAGCTGCCCCAACCCACCCAGCTCTGATTTTCAGAGGCCCCCAGGCTTCTAGAGTATGCTGGGCTCAGTCACCACTCTGAGTCTGGTGATACAGAAACCAGACATCCCTCTGAAAACCCAGAACATTGAATACATATTCCATTCTTCTCTTCCCCCCCAAGGGAGAAGCCATCAAGCTACATCAGCTTCCGTCCACTGTACTGCAGGCCCTCTGGAGCAACAGCAAGTCCCCAAGTTCTCTTTTGTTCTCATGGAACTCCAGGCATCTAGAGTATGCTAGGTCCCATCAGTGCTCCAAGGAAAGTGAGAAAGAAATTGGTCCTAGAGCCAGTTCCCAGAAAATCTGAAACATTGGACAAATGCTTCAACATTTTCCCTTCCCAGGGAGATGTTTGGAGTTGGGAGTTTTCTTCCACTTGTTCCTTGCTGAATTTAGGGGAAGGACTATGGCAAGTGAATGCCATAAATTTTCCTACAGACTTGATCCAGCTGGTTCTATGCTTGCCTGGGGTGCAGATGTCTCAACTGTTTTCTGGACTTCTCACAAATGGAACTGGTCTAGGTATTGTTGAATTGGTGTCTCTTTTGGAGGAAAGAGGGCTTAGGACTTTCTATTCTGCCATCACTGATGTCCAGGGTTAAGTCTCTTTTAGTATGTTTATTCAGCTTTAGTGTTCCTACTTTAGCAAAATGCTTGTGTATTTCTTTTTCCAATTTATTTAATATATTCAAACCTTCATTTCCTCATCTATTAAATGCAGAAAAAGCTTTTTATTTTCCTCACAAGTATTTTATATAACTGATATTTACTTTAAAACAATGGTTCCTGAACATTAATCTTTGGACAAGTGCCTAGTTAGCAGAGTCAGAATTGGATGAAGACGGAAGCAAGAAAGTGGTAAGATTCACTCTTAACCCAAATGTCCAGCCAACAGGTCTGGGGTGAAAGTGAGGACTAATGTGACAAGAATTTATATATATTTAAAATTCTCTATGTGATTTTCTTATAGCTAGCAAAATTTAAGCCTCACAGCTCTATATGAATGCAAAGTGTATTTAGGTTGATGTTACTATCGATACTATTCAGAATGTAGAATTAACTGCAGTGCTTGCAGAAATCAGAGTGGAGAGGTTATTGAAGATGTATTCTAAGGACCTTATATATTTCTGCACAGATGACTTTAAAAATTCAAATCAATGAGAGATAGTTTTTATGAATTTGTAGGATCAATGAATATATACTTCCTATCTGTAGATTTTTTATGGCCATGAAATAATTAGCACCTAGCACAATTCCTGGCATGTAGTAAGTCCTCCAGAAATGTTAGCTGAATTAATGTGCATGCTATTAAAATGTGGGAGCAGTTGTCTGAGATTAGCTGTCTAGGTAATAACACGGAAATTTAGCAAACTATCCATTTTCCAATCAACAGACATGTCCTGTATGCCTTACATCTGCAAAGTATTTTGCTGGACTCTTGTTGGAAAGCAAATCCTGAAGGCATGAATCCAGCAGTTAATTAAGGAAGATAAGATGTGTGCCAAACAAAGCCTGTACAAAGTAGAAATAAGTGTCATGAGAGAGGTTGGATAAAGAGCTGTGGGAGTCTACAGGGAGATAAGATTGCATCTGACTGGTGGATCAGGGAAAGCTTCCTATAGAAGGTGGTCTTGGAGGAAAAATTTGAAGATGAGAAATTTCGACAGAGATGGAGGCTCAGAGGGCATTTCAGGATGAGGAGTAAGAATTAGCAAAAAATGTGTAGGTGACATATAGGGAAATAAAAAGACAGATCTGCCCACAGACACACTTGATTCAAGATGAACAGAATTAATACCATTATAAAGGTACCTGCAAAGTGAGTGAGAATGTGGCTGGAGGGAGAGTGTTAGTGTACCAATACAAAATAGATGTCTCCTCAAATGGGAAATGTGAGGAGAGTTTAATGAAGACATAGTTTCAAAGGTATGGCCAGGGGATATGGCAGCACCCCAGGGTTCATAATACCTGGGAGTACTCTCCAACACTCCCATCTCCACTCCATGGACCTGAAAGGGCCTGAGGAGAGAGTGGTTCTCCAGAGTGAAAGGGAGAATATTAGAGACAGAGAGAGAAAGAGAGAGTATGAGGTGTCTTTGTAGGAACCACGGTAGGGAAATAAACGACCCAGCCTCAGTCCCTTTCCTCCACCAAGTCTCTTGCTGGTCCCTTTCTTTGGCTGAAGCCCGAGGATATGTGCATATACTGAGGCCATCCATCCTTAGGGGCAGATAGGCATGTGTTGATGAAAATGACTGCAGTGCAAGAAGATGCCCCTAATTCTTGCCATCACATTATAAATCTATTCCTATTTCCTCTAGGATATCTCACAAAAATCCCCTCACTATGGATCATACATTTTTGTCTTTTGCTCTTTAAATTACTTTTCAATCATAATTACTGTTATTACCAAAAATGAACACGCTTAAAATTAACTTGTGCCTTACTGGATGCTTTGTGTGTACTTGTGGCCTAGTTTTCCAGTTGTTTGAAACCTCATAGCACTTCTTAATGACAACAAAGGGGAGGTAATTAGAACCCACCGTCCATCACAAGCAGGAAGAATTTTAGATTATAGGATCATTATATGCATATAACAATGAACAGAATGTCCTCTGTACAGATGAGATAAACCACAAAACATCTCCTGGGAATCATCAAGAAGATGGAATAATTCAAGGTCCCATTCATATGTCATACTAACTAGGATGCTAATGATTTCTGATACAGTAGGTAGGAGAATGTAGTTTCCACTGAGATATTTATGAACTGCTTTTCTTAGGGCAAGTCATTTACTTTGAACAGGACTTTTGGCTATGGTCTTAGGGAGCCCAACTCCCTTTTCTCTACCTCCTCTCAGTGACACAGTTTGTTAACCTGGCCACAGAAATGGGTGCATAACCCAGGCTGAGCCAATCATAGAATGTCCCATCTCACAGCCATAGTGACCTTTGGCCTGGGCTTTTTCTATGTAAGAGCAGGCAAAGAGAAGTCTGTCTATTACACTGCTTGGCTGAAAGGCTGGAAGAATATGACTGCAGCTGACAGCTCCCATGTCATGTGTCCCTTGTGGACAGAGGAAGAACCATGAGAGGACAGAGCCAATGTCCAGATAGGAGAGGAGAGAGGATGCATGCCAAGGAAGCTGGGCCTGCCTCTTCCCTGGAGCTTCCCAAGATAGAGTTCACTGTTTTTCTGCATCTCATCCTCAGATTCTATGAACCACCCACGTCTCCCTCCTGTAAATCTCTTTTGCTTAATCTGTGTGGAGTTGACTTTCTGATACTTTCAATTTAAAGAGTCCTGCCTAATACTGAATGGATCCTGCTAGCCTTTGGTATTTGCCCTTGCTCTTCCTCTTCCTTGGAATGTTCTCTCCAGAACCTTCATGGCTCCCTCCCTCTCCTCCTTCAGGTTCGATTCAAAGTGAGGCCTCCTTCGGGC
The DNA here is from genome assembly GCF_025265405.1 of Mesoplodon densirostris. Lineage (NCBI taxonomy): Eukaryota > Metazoa > Chordata > Mammalia > Artiodactyla > Ziphiidae > Mesoplodon > Mesoplodon densirostris. Next base: position 53,160,993 of record NC_082667.1, on the reverse strand, counting down.
CACCTTCTCACTGAGGTGTCCCCTGGTCATTCTCTCTGAACTACGCTCAGCACTTTACCAAGCTTCCCTTATAAATATCGACTGTACTATGCACTTTACTGAATGACCTTTTTGATAATCTCTCTCCTGAACTAGAATGTAGGCAGGGATGTTTGACTGTTTTGTCCTCTGCATAAGCCCAGTGCCTAAAAAGGCACAGACATAGATATCATAGATTAATATGTTTGTTAAGTGAAAAAAATGAATATTAAATACCTATTGTGTGCCAGACACTGTACCCAGAGCTTGACATGTGGAATTTTATGTAACTCATTTACTCTTTGCATTTTTTTGGCAAAGATGATATCACAGAAGTGACATATCATATTGACATCATCTAATCATGAAGATTTTCACCTCCTTGAGGGGAGGGGCCATGTCTGCCTTTTCAGCACTGATCCCCACTGCCTATTATAGTGCCTGGAATCTGGAACATATGTAGGTATACCTAATATCCTAAATATACGAATATGAAATGTATCTTATATTCTAACTTAGCTGTGCTTCCCTTGAGCCATAGGTCTATTACAACCTCATGAACACGGCAAAAAATATAGCTGCCAGGGTTTCCCTTTTGGGGTTGGCTACTGGACGGCTTAGGGCAAAATGGGGCCCTTGCTCTTAGCCATGGAATTGGACTGACTCCCCATCTGCCTATCTTGTTCTTGTTTCTTTTCTCCCCCATTCTTAAGTCATATTACTGTGTCCTTGTAAGCTACCTTGGATCCTTTCTGATACAAGGCGGAGAATAAATTAATTAATTCACAGATTCATTTAATTCTCAGAGCAACCCAGTGAGGTAGGTATTAGCTCCCTCATTACATGGGAGAGGAAACTGAGGCTCAGAGATATTAAGCAATTTATCCAAGGTCACACAACAGGTAAGCGTCAGCATCAGGATGCAGCTCCAAGACCATCTATCTCCATAGCAGATGCTCTCCCACATTCCTTAAAATCTATGTCTCAGGGTGGCTTTGAGCTGAGGACTAGTGGAAATGATATTGGACGAGGAGACGGGAGCCTGGGTGTCCATTCCAGGCTTTTCTGTTTTCAGGTCAGTTGGGGTGTTACATATTTTCTAAATCTGTTTCCCAGTTATTCACTGGAAATGGTAATGCATCTCTCCTCCTCACGGTCAGAGTTCCATCTGAGCATCTCCCCTGAAGAAGGAGCCTGGTCTGAGAGACAGTGGTCAGAGTTCCAGAACAGTGACCCCAATTAAGAACTGGCAAGTCATGTCCACAGGACAGCACTCTTATACCCACTATCATTTGATACGCACAACAAAGAAAGCTGGATAGTGATCACAAGCCTTGTCTGACATGATTTTAATATTCTTCTGTGCCAGGGGCATAAAATACAGTGTCTCATAAAGTTGGGAGGCTTTGGGCATAATGGACAGAGAAGAGGCTCTGGACTTAAACATATCTGGGTAAAGCCCCAATCTGTCTGCTATGCTCTGTGATTTTAACCTACTAAATTCACCTTTCTGAATTTTACATCTTCTATAAATCAAGATGTACAGGAAAACCAGTCACAGTATTTATTATCCATACATTCACATTTTGAATGCATTTAAAAATGAATGCCATTTTTGGTCATAAGCTTTTTTGGTCATAAGCTTTTTCTTCTCAAATTTCTTTTGCAAATGTCATATTATTCTCAGGACCCCTTAGGAGTTGGCCATCTTCTTGCAGAAAGAATGATGCTTCAAGATGTTTAATATGTGAAAGGTGTTATAGATATTCTTCCCCCAAACATATACGTCTCTGAGGGAGCTTCTGTGGGACTGAGACCAACACTCGCACCCCCTTCTTTCAAATATTCATTCATTCATTCATTCCACAAACTTGCTGAGTGTCTGCTTTGTGCCAGTCACCATGCTTGACATGAAAAAAATAAATAAAGCTCTAGAAAGGCTGACATTCTAATGGGGGACAAGGCAGGCCTATAAGAAGCAGTGTTACTGGTGACATCATGAGGGGATAGAGAGGGTCTTTCAGGGCACAGAGAAGACCCAGTTGAAGGTGTGTACTACAAGGCACCCTTTGGCACCACAGTGCTTTCCTATATGGGCCTGCTTCTGGCTTCAGACTCCAGAGAGCATTGGGTGTCTATGTGTGGGGTCTCTTGATCTTTCAGAAGGCTCCGCCAAAGGGTTTTCTCATCCCCTTGTTACTACCCTCAGAATGAAGCCATGTAATTTATCTGGTCTTGGGACTTGAAAAATTTTAATCATCCTAATTGTCTTGTTATCTACTTCTTTGCAATAGTAAAGCCTTTTAATATTTTATTTTCTCCTTGGGGAGGAAAAACTATGTCTTCATAGAATCCTTACTGTCTCTGTCTTTTGTATTAAAGGGAAAAGGAGGTAGAGACATTTCCCCATGCCAAGGATGCCCCCAGATACTCCTACTGTATATTGTGCACCAGCTCCATGACTAGAGTGCTAGAATCCTAGGACAGCTCTAGGCCAGCCCCTCAGTTTCAACACATGGAGCCTGAGATCTAGAGAGAGGGAATGACTCATTTGGGGTCTTCTGACTTCTGCTTCCTACCACACCAGCCCACTTTCTCTGAATATCCAGGGCTCAACACAAGGGCTTTCTCCAAGCACTGTTATAATCTGTGGTCCTCATCTTGCCCAATTCACTCTTTTCTTGTTACTGCTTAGTGAGCATGTAGGGGACACGAGGCATTATTATAACTGCTTTATGTAGTTTTCTTTAGATCACAAAGTACGTCTGAGACTTGCTGGAATAATGCCATTGCAATGGAAAATTTTAAAGAAACCACATGGAAGAGCTCAGTGAAATCTCCTTGGACTAATGAATAAGTTCAATCCCTCAAAAGAAGGCAGCACATCATTTGCAGAACAGAGACACCATGAGCCTACCACTCCCATCCAGCCTGTCTGCTGAGCCTTAGCTTCACAAGCTCAGGTGCCAACTAAACAATCTCACCTTCCCTCTCTCTATTAAAAGTAGCACTATCTGCCCACTTGACCAAACTAGAAGCACTATAGATATTTGACTTACTCCAGTACTGAATTTGTTTTCAAGTGTGGGTAATATAATCTTTAATCACCTCTATTCTAATTGATAGGTATCCCTATTTAGAAAAGGTCTGTGGTATGCTCAAGTTTACACAGAACTAAGAAGAATGAAGATTCACCCCAAGTGTTAGCCTCTTTTCTCTCCCTATGTCATGCAGGAAAAAAAAAAAAAGAGGATTTAGCAGAATGGCAGCATCCTTCTTTTAGCCACTCATTCAGTTTCTCTGGTTTATTTTCTCTGAGCCTCAGGCTTTTTTCTATTTAAAAAAAAGAAGGATAATATCTTCCCTGCTTACTTTACACTAAAAGTCAGATGAAATGGAAATCATGCTTTGTGCATTTTAAAAATAACTTTTTTTCTAGTAGTTCTAAGCAAACATCCATTAATTTTTTTTACTAGAAGAGAAAGATAGGATCTAATATTTTAAATCAAACATTGAGTCTCAAAATGCTGACAGCTGGCAGTTTGGGAACAAACTGGAGCCCAGAATCAAAGATAAATGGAAAGCATTTACAAGCTACGTGATCTGGAAAATGGGAAGAGAGTCAGTTATTAAAAGGAAGGAGAGAAACAATTGACTGAATAATTAGAAAACAGAAATGACATGTTACCAAACACACCACAGAGAACAGGATGAATGATGGATTCATTGGAGGATATTTTTTTCTCTTAACGCAGCCTCAGTGGACAGAGGTAAAGGGAAAGGGGCGGACTGTTAAGAAAGGTAGCAGAGGCACTGAATAGGAAAAAAACAAACAAAAACAAAATCACATTATTTTGCATTGCAAATTCAAAGTCAAACAGGATTCCTAATGTAGGATCACAGAGATCGTGGCAGAATGGACTTGCTGGGAAGAGGAAAATCTACTGCTTCAGTCACGACTGACACATCAAATCCAAGAGGAAATTCAGGGGTCCCTTCCCTTTGGGCATGCTGCAGTCCTCAGTTCCCATTCAAACTCCTTCATGGCTTTCTCTATGACTGTTTTTCCTGAGTGGCCTTTTCTGATTTAGCTAGCCTGGAGTCAGGAGACCTGATTTTAATTCCAGCTCTTCAACTAGCAATCTGTGTGACTGTAGGCAAATCATATACCACTCTGAGACTTTGTGTTCATTTGTAAAGTGGTCATGCTAGCACCTTCCTACTGATCTCTCAGGACTGTTTTGAGAGTCAAGAGGGAAGCAATAAGTGTAATGGTTAAAATCATGGATTCTATAGCAAGCCTGCCTAGGTTTGAAACTCTGCTTCACCAACTGTGTGGCCTTGAGCAAGTGACATAAATTCTCTGGCCTCAATTTCTTCATCTGTAAATTGGGGATAACAATAGCACCTATATTATTGAGTTGTTATAGGGATTGACTGAGTACAAGGAAATTGCTCAGAACAGTGCCTGACATTTAACATAAGTGTGTTAATTATTATTGTCCACATGGGAAAGAAATTTAAAGCTCTTAAAATCTCTGTCAAACATGAGATAGTGAGGAGAAAAAAATATTCTTCAGATCAGTAATCTTTGATACATGTCAGTATCACTGAAGAAGCCACACTGAGCTCTTGGGCATCGTCAGCTGATCAAAAGAATGAATTCCAGTGGGAGGAAGAGAGGAGAAAAACAGAAAGGTGAAGAATATGAGAGAAAAAAGAAAAAGTTACTTGGAAGTTGTTCCATAAGAATTGGCACCTGGCAGATGATTAGTTTTCTTCTAAAACCCAGCACAGTCTTCACTTTCTGAAGGTAGCATTGTAAGGGTGGGGGGGGGGGAGAAAGAAAGAAATAAAAGAAAAAAGATGCATTAGGCTGTGACATCAGACTGCCTGGGATTATATCCTCAGCTATGCCATTTACAGGCTGTAGGCAAGTGATTCAACCTAACTCTGAGACTATTTACTCTTCCATAAAATGGGGATGATAACAAATATTTAGCTCATAGGTTTTCACAAGGAGGAATGAAATCACTACTTAAGGCATTTAGAACACTGTTGAGCACTTTTTACACAGCAACTGTCAGTAGATAGTATTCCTGACCCCTGAAATATGCCTAGTGGCGTTCATAGTGCTGTACAGGTACACTATTAAAAGTCTCAGTACAACCAGCTGCATACAGTGGAGCTCAAGGGTATTAAGTGCTTTGCTCATGAGAAGCGGAGCTGGGATTCTAATCTAGCCCTTTCTGCTTCCCAAGACCCATGCTCCACTGCCTTCCAAATGAATCTCCAAGTGTAAATCACATTCATTCCACTGCAAAGCACATCACTTAACACCCTAAAATAGAACTTTTGCATGCATTAAAGAAATGGCAGCGTTTTACATAAGCCCACGTTGTTATTTTAAAGCCAAATTTGAAGAGCTAATAAAAATTAGAGTAACTATGGTTTATTAAATGCTGAGCATTTGACATACATCACATCATCAGCATCACTGTCTTCAATGTCATTATTTATCTTACTGACTACCTGTTAGGCGTCTGGGGCTGTGCTTCATGTTTGCTATCTGTGCTTCTCAAACTTTACACTGAATAAGAATCACCTGGAGATCTTGTTAAAATGCAGATTCTGATTCAGTAAGTCTGGGGATAGCCTGAGAGTCTACGTTTAAAATAAGCTCCCAAGTGATATCATTGCTGCTCTTTTGTAAATCTTATTGAGAGGAACAAGCTTTTATAGCATTTTTTAATTCATTCCTCACATTAATACTGTTACAAGAATTTTAGAGAAACTATTGTGCTCATTTTATTGAAGAAGAGACTGCAGCTCAAATAGTCTATGTTCCCTGCCTCATGATATACTGACAAGGAGACAGAGCCAGAATTCAATCTACCATCTTTCTCAGTCCAATGTCCTTTCAGACCTTCCCTCAAATACACTGTAGAGTATATACAATCTGCTTCATGACTCAGCACTTTCAGATTTTCACATTTATTTTAGAAAGAGAATGTTTTGCATTAGCCAAGTGTTCATATGCATTCAAAAAAAAACTTAATAGGATATCAAAAGATGATAAATATCCACCCTTGCTCTCTATAAAACCAGTCTAGTAGGAAGGCAGAGAAATAAACAAGCACTTAAAATATAATATGAAGATAATCAGGGCTGGCAGGGCATGGGAAATCAAGGACTTCAATACAGCCTCATGAGAGTTTCAACTGGTACAGCCTTTCTGGTGGGCAATGTGACTATACATCAAAATTCAAAATATATGTGCAGATTTACACAGCAATTTCATTTCTAGACATTTGTCATAGAAAAATAGACAAGCAAAGAAAGATGTATATATAAGGGTGTTCACTGCAGCATTATTTAAGAATAGTGAAAAATTGAATACAGTTGAATAACTGAATTTAGTATCCACTGAAATGAAATTAAGTAAGTTATTTTGCACTCACACTATGGAAAACTGTAGATCTATTTAGATGAATAAACTAAATTTATATAAATTGACTTGGATAATTATCCATACCATATTTTTATGCAGGAAAAAAAGCCTGTTATTGAACAGTATGTTTGGTAAGACTGCTTGGGTAATGAATGCTTTTATAACTGATAAAACCAAGATATGTAAAGTGTGCTTTATATACATGGTGCTTATCAGGGGATGAGGTAAATGTAAAGGTTTTCCCTTTCTCCTTTATGTAGTTGTATTCAAGATTTTACTAAGTGGACATACTGTTTATGCAATTGGCGATAACTACAAGGATATTGCCATGGTAAGGCGAAACATCAACTCTCAGAAAGATTATAGCAGAGGGTGATCAGAGGGTTACTGTGAGTAAGAAGCAAGAACTCCTTGCTCTGTCTAATGAGGTTCGGGAAACTCAGCAGAGAGGTGAACTCCCATGCACAGCTAGAAGTCTGAGTAGGATTTCCTTAGAAGGTGAAAAGAGGAAAAAGCAACCGAGATTAGAGGGACAATTTAGGTGAGTCATTTTGACTTGGTGACACCAGAATGAATAGATCCTGGTCCTATCTGCCCTCAAGGAGCTCCCAACAAATGTGAGAAGACAGTGCATACATGAGACAGTTCACTACGCAAAGAAAGACAATGTAGGCATTGGAAGGGGCGATGATGGTTTCCACAAGGACTTTTCTGAGCAAAAGGATTTAGCTATTTCTACAGTGGTTCTAAATTTTTCCCCAACCCCAACACATTAGAATAATAGGACACTTTTCATCATAATGGTGACACAGAAGGGTAAGAATTCGTGAGGAAATTGGAGGCTGGGCATGTCAGTTTCCCCTTGATAACTCCTGGCCAGAAAGGCATTTTGGAACGGAATGCTTGAGGGACACTGAGTAAACAAGGTTGGCTGAAAAGCTACGTAGTTTGTGGAATTTTGATGACCTATGCTGAGTGCATACAACATCCCCAAATTGTCTACCGATTGTATTCTAGTATGCAAATGTTATAACACAAAATAATCTAAAACTAGGAATGTTAAAAAACCACTCATCTTCTACCAATTTAACTCCATACACTTTGTACTGATTATTAAGTTTTTGTCCATAAGCATACATCTTATTTAATAGTAATAATGCATGTATACTCTGTTCATTGATTTTTGTTGCTTAACATTATAGGTGCACATTTTCCCATGTAAATACACAGTCCATAATTGAAATTTTAATGACTGCATTATATTCCATTGAATTGATGTACCATAATTTATTTACCTGGTTGTCAGACAGTTAAGCTGTAATGAGTAACATGATTTATATCTCCTTTTTATATTCCCCTAATTTTTTTCTTTATAATACATTAGCCAGAAATAGATTATTGAGTCCAGAATTATAAATCATTTTTTGTCTCTCTCAAAGGCCAAATTTCCATGACTCCTCAGCACATGAGTGCACATAGTTTTATCACAATGTCACTACTACTTGGTACTGTTTTTTTGTGTCTTTTTTTAATTCCCTAATATTAAAGAATGTAAAATGAAGACTTTCTAGGGTGTGATTTTTAAGGTCTTCAATTACAAGTGCGAGTGAGTTTTTTATTCTGTGTTAGTGTAGAGACTATGAGAATTTACTGGGTTACAGGCTTCTGTGTGCTTGTGTGCTTGGACAAGATGTTTATTTATACTTCTGCTTCTTATCCACACAATTGGGATAATAATAGCATTTATCTGGTTGGATCATTGTGAGGATTAAATGAGTTAATACCCGTAAAGCACATAGAAGGGTGCCTAGTACATGATAATCGCTCATCTTATGCTACATATTATCATTGCTGCTGTTATCGGTAGGACAAGTAGTGGTTTTATACTGATAGAAGCAAAGGAGTAGAATTTCTATTTCCTATTATAAGAATTGATAGTGCTGATTGTTTGGGCTATAAATATTTTCTCTAATTTACTTACATATATGCCTTTTGCATATATACTCTTTCTATATTTACATATTACTGTGTTAATTATTATTAAGACCACATAGCTAGCTACCTATTGATGGATAATTTCAAGGAGGTACTTTGTCTCTTTTTGTCTCCATTTCTTCAAGCAACAAATACAAGAATGGACATATGTTACAAGACTTTTGTGAGGATTTGGAATAATATACAAAATTAAACAGAGAAAATTTAATCCTCTTAGAGGCTAATGTCGGAATTACCTTAGAAACAGGGCCTCCTTTTTTCAGAAATTGCCATGATAAGCCCACTTGAGGTGGGCTTCAAGGCTTTAATAAAAGAAAGGAAATCATTTTTCATGAGATAAGGAAGAAAATTGTTCCTGAGAAGGAGAGAGAAGAGGAGAGTGATGGGGGAAGGAGGAAGAAAAAAATGGCAAAGGCTTTGTGGTAACATCCTGTGTTGTTGCCCTGTGACATTCCACAAACTCCCTAAAGATCCTATACTCACAAAATATATGGAGTAAGTTCATTTTAGGGGGAAGAACTGAGCTTGACATGGGACAGTAGAGAGCCCCTAGAACTTAGTTAAGGTGGCAGGTGAAGAGGGATGACACATGATTAATGGGATTTCTCCCATTAAGGCTGTAGTCATCCCAAAGTCTTAGGGAGATATTAAGGTGCAGGAAGGCCCCAGTTAGCATCAGGATTATATGAATATAAGTGCTTGGTGCATAAGAATTGCTCAGTAAATTGTAGTATAATTTGTAACAACATAAACATTTTTATTATGTTTTACAGTTGAGTAATCATTTTCACACACACCATCTCATTTAATCTTCACAACAATTTCCTTTGGCAGATTTGGGGAAATATTTTTCTCTATCTGCTGTTTACCTTTTCATTTTAGTAGTTATAATATTTTTATTGTGCATACATTTTTAAATTAGATGCAATTGAATATGTCAGTCTTTTCTTTGTGATTTCCTTTCTTGCTTCAAACGTTAGAAAGCCATCTGTCCTCTAAGAAACTGTATGTACTCAATTGTAACTTCCACTAATCATCTGATGATTTTTTAAATCTTTTTTGAAAACTCTGCACTGTGCATTCATGAAAGCAAATAAATGCGAAAGATCAAGAGATTAACACTTAGTGAACTTCTACGAAATTTTACAAAAGCTAGGTGATTTACATGTCATAGATATGTGATCACCACAGAGACCTTGCAAAGTAGGTTTTATTGTACCCATTTTACAGAAAATAATGCTGACATTTACTGAGCCCTCAATTCCTACAAGGCTCTCTTTTAAAAAGTACTTTGCTCTTCATATTTACAACAGCCCTGTCACAGAAGTATAGCCATTATCCTCATTTCATATATGAGGAAACTAAGGCAAAGAGCAGTGAAGTCACTGAGCTGAGGTCACAATGCAACAGAGGACAGAGTGGAGCTCTATACCCTGGCAGTCTGATGCTGGAGCTACATGCTTAGCCACCAGCTATACAGAAGACCCTGAAGCTCAGAGAATTTGAGTCAGTCACACAGTTTTTAGGTGGGTTTCCTAATGGTCCAGGCCAAGTTTTTTTTTTAACAACTATACTCTCTACATCAGTCCCTCTCAGATTGAACAGTGAAGATGGCAATGTTGTTAGCACACAGACATCCTGCTAATTGCACTCAACTTTTTTTTTTTTTTGCGGTACGCGGGCCTCTCACTGCTGTGGCCTCTCCCATTGCAGAGCACAGGCTCCGGACGTGCAGGCTCAGCGGCCGTGGCTCACGGGCCCACCGCTCCGCGGCATGTGGGATCTTCCCAGACCAGGGCACGAACCCGTGTCCCCTGCATCAGCAGGCAGGCTCTCAATGACTGCGCCACCAGGGAAGCCCCTGCACTCAACTTTTTGAGATCTTATATAAACCAATCTATAATACAAGAGTGAGCAATATGCTCAGAAAAGCAGGAGCTTCAGTGAGTGCAAATATGCTTCTCAGTGCTATTTCTACCAAAAGCTTTATGTGACTGGTAAAAATTAAATGGCTGTGTGATAAATTGACCATGAGATAAAGCAATTTTCAAGGGAATAGTGTGAGGAGGAACAAAAATGATTAAGAAAATGGGACTAACTGGGTGAGACAATGTTAAGGGAGTTAACTGTGTATAGCTGAGCTTGGTGAAGGCAGAAGGAGAAATGAAACACCAACAAATACCCATGCTCAGGAAGGTCGATGGTAATCCCAAGGGGTGGGAGGGCAAGAATTGTTTTGTATAGTTTAGGCATCACCTAAGCTGAAGAACAAATTAAGAGAAAAAGAAGCAAAATAACCAAAATAAAAATCACGAAATCATTAAATAGCATTCACATTATAAGCAGGTCATATAAAAAATAAGAACAGCTAAGGAAAAATGGGGAAAATGGGAGCTGCTGGGAAAATGGGAGTTTGCTGTGCTCTCCCTTTAACAGTAAACTCAGTTCTATCAAAAGGCAGACACAGTTTCCAAAAAGCCTCCGCTCTCTCATATGTGGGTCCAATGGCCTCTCTTCCCACTCTTCCACCATTTGCCCCGTTTGTTCTTCATTCAGCTTCTTGACCAAGCCTAGCATATGCCTCCCTTAGGGCTTTTCTAACTGCTCTTTCCTCTTCCTAGAATAATACTCATCATTGTCATCATCATCATCATCATCATCACCAGTCTGGTCCTCTTCTAACTCCTTTATCTCATTTATTTCCCATGACTCTATGTAATAGGTTTCATTACTGCTCCCTTTTTACAGATATGGAAACTATGGTACAGAAAGTTTAATAGCTTACTCCATCCCAGACAACTTGATTGCTTTTTCTTTACTTTCTCTTCATTGCTTCAACTCTTATTCATTCCTTCAGTCTCAGCTTTAAGATCATTTCCTGATGGAAGACAGACCTGATCACCACATCCCAACTCTTTCATACTCTCCAAGTAGCCTTCACATAAGTGTCACTACACACATATTTCTGTTTGTTTCGTATCTTTCCTTCAGTTTGCAAGCTCTATGGGAGGACACACACTTATCTATTAGGTGAAATGCCTGGTACACCATAGTTGCTTAACAAGCATTTACTGAATGAATGGATGTGAATGACTGAATAATATAAAATGATAATAAAGGGGATAGCCTTGCTCTCTTGTGGTCAGATATGACTTCTATACTTAATATATATATATACATATATATATACATATATTAAGTATTTTATATAAATATACATATATATATATATACACATATATATGTATTCAAAGGAGATTAATGGGTATCTAGGGATTACTGTGACGGCGACAGCTCAAAGCTGTGTCACATAATTCAGAGTTGATGAACAAAGGCTTCTTACCCTGGGGAAAATTGTTGATGGAGATATTTCTAATTATTTCAGATACTAAAGGACTCTGTGTTAGATAACATGATCATCTGCCCTGGTGCATTAAATAAGCTTACCAATACGCAATGCTCTCCCATCCATCTCCCCTTACATAAATAACTAAAAAGAAAAAAAATTCCATAAATAAACAATTCACTTTTCTGAACCAAGTCTATGGAAGCTTACAAGGAAAACAAAAAGCTCAGAGATAACTGGGAACGTGAATTTTGCCTTGACTTTGAGGGGCACAACTTGGTACAACACAAATCCATATCCCATAAAAACAGGAATGTTTTGGAATGTTCAGTATGTAACTAAATTGGATTTCATCAAATGGTAAATTGAGAACAGTTTCCAGGAGTTTTACTGTAAATGTCTTCTACATAGTGATCATATTAGATTACCTGGTCTTTCAGTTATTAATGTAGGTAGGTGCTCTATCTAGAGAGCCATTGTGAGGAACGACCCATTTTAGCCTGCATTTTACTCAACAGTTACATTTATAAAAAGGGTAGTAATTCCTTAGCCTTGCATTCAAGTATTCAGATTCTTATTGTCAATTCTCAGACTATACAACAAACCATTAACTGAAACTACATTAATTTGACTGTTCCCTAGGTATCAAGTAGGTTTTCACCTCTCTTCCCACTTTTTTCCCCTATGCTTATTCAAACACTCCCTGATTCTTAGAACATACTTAAGCCATGAAACCTTTCCAGATCTCTCCAGCCCAGGGATCTCTCTGAACCTTTTGTGATATCCTCAGCTCACCTCAGCACTACGTTAGATAATGCCATGCAAAGTAATTTAACAGCATATGGTATATTTTGTCTCTCTGACACATTAATTTCTAATTAAAGCCTGTTTATTTCCTTTGTTTTCAATACCTGGAAGGTATTGAGCAAAAAGCAAATAAGTATTAAATGAATCTATGTGACTTTTACTGGGTTGACAAATCAAAGCATTATAAGATACATTTTAAACACATTATCATATTTTATTTATCAATACTGTAACTCATTCCAGAAAGACTTTGAGATAGACCATTTAAAAAGTCAAACATATATTAAGGTTTCTGGAAAAGAAACAGACCTCAAGTTGTGAAAAAGAGGAAGCATCAGGATATGCTAGCCAGGAAGGTTAATATTGGGATGAACATTAAAACTGGTTCTGAGTCTCTCGGTAGTGAAGGAGATAAATAGATGATATGTTACATAATCTCTTACTGTCTGATAAAATAGAGTAGACCCATTCTTTATCATTTCCCTTATGCTAAATTCCAATGGAAACTTATCTCTTGAGATGTTATACAAAGGGTCACTAGGTAAGACAATGAATAATGCTTTCAATATATTTTACAACAAATGCATATTGATTTTTCTTGTGATGTTTGCTAAAGACCAAAGTGTACTTAGAATTGAGACTGCTTAAAGATACAGACACACAATGCAGTACTTAGGTAAGCTTCCTTCAGTATCTTTTTTTTTTGTCTCAATTGGGCTTTGAAGATAGACAATTTAGGGTGTTTTCCAGTATTGCCATTCTTTGTCTATCTTATCACTTATGAAGCTTAATTATTGGGATCATTATCAGTTTCACTCTCCATTCTTATACCTTTATATTCATTTGACTTATACTTATTGGTAATAATTAGACAAATTAATACCTATTTAGTGCTTTAGGGTCCACAGAATACCTTACTCTCCATACAAAATACGCTACTATCCATTATTGAACGGATAGTAACCCTAACCCTCACAAGAACACCAAGTGTTATCACTACCTTCATATTTTATGTGTGGAAACTGACAGGATAAGAAATGAAAAACAGATGCCTGAGTTCAATCTACATGCCTAATGTATACATTAACATGGTGGGGGGCGGTGGTTGAGGGGATTGAAGATCAGATGATGCCTCCATTCTTTTCCAAGATAATCCATTTTGAAATAGCAGTGCCATCTAGCGGTTATTTTAGACACAAACACATGAGGATGTTTCAAGATGGCCCCTGGAGAGTCCAATAAACATTTTATGCTATCCTGACATGTGTTATTTGAGCTGAGAGCATTTCCTGCTAGTTGACAGATTCTGACCTTTCAATATGGAAAGTGTACCACATCTACCCAGAGTCAGTCAAAACTATTGATCCTGATAAATGATTTGACCTCAGTCAGTGGTTCTCCTCCAGTTATTTAATGCTTAAGAAAGCCAGCAATGTAATCTGAAGAGGTCAAGTGTGCTTGGGCAGGACTGTTGACACAGTATAGCAAAGAAGCGGACTGGGAGTTGTGTGTGTCAGAGAGAAACAAGATGTGTTCTTCTGTATGTTTCCCAAGAAAAAGGACACTGAAACATTGTCCCACAAATAAGATGGGGTTTGTGGATAACAATTATAACTAATACCTAATGTGGTGCCTCTCATTTTAAAGGTTACGCCTTTAAAAGGCCATCTGACGTACATTATCTCACGGCTTTCCTACAAATATTCACAGGCAGTGTATGTTTTTCTGTGTTGGTTCATATCATTAGATTTGGAATGCGCTCTCCTCTCCATCTGCACACTGAAAACCTACCCAGTGTGCTACCGTCTCCCTTACGTTTTTACTGACCCCATTTAGCTTATCACCTTAGACTGCTAGTTTTCTCTTTATCCAGGTCTCATTGCACCTCAATGTCACTTCAAACCCTTATCTTTTCCAGTCTTGCTTGTATCATTTTTGCCTGTTCTATCTCCTCGACTAGATCAAAAAGACTTTGGGTACCTTAAGTTTTATTGATTATTCTGAAAGGTATGCCCTATAACTGGCTTAGGTCTTATTATCATGACCCCCAGAGGCTCATGGGTGGCTGACCCTCAATCCAATTCTCTGGGTCAAAGTTTAGGAATGCCCGTAGACCAGTGTGACTAGCCTGAGAAGGCTGAGGGTGATAAATGAGAACTATGTTCAAGGCTGCACTATATTCTGTTAGTCATGCTGTAGATTTCATAACCCCAAATTTGATAAAGGTTTCTTGGCTGATAGAAGGTGACCCCAGCAGAGAACTGCACTAGTCTTATATACATAAGGCTGAACTTGGGGTGTGAGTGGGGCATAACTGAACTTTCTATAGCTTTGATCTGACGTTCACTTGTTCAGACATTATCATTTGCAACGGTGCATCTTCCAAGTGAAGATGTTGAAGTTGTAAAACCTGCACCTCTTCCTGTCCTGTGTAATGCTGCTGACTCCTCTGACAGCTTTACTGAACCAACTTTCCCTTTTATATGTTAGATAATCCAGGCTCGACTGACCTACCCAAGTGAGATGCCTGGAACTGTCATCACATCAACGTAAAGCTACTTGTTAGCAGTAGCTTTGCCCTTAGAATAATATTTGGTCTAGGGTATGAATTTCATATATGCTTGTTGAATAAAGGCACAAATAAGTGGATGAATAAACACATGAATTTCCAACTGAATAGAGGAAGGAACGAATACAAGAAGTGCATGAGATGATATAGTATTTTATTTTCATTTATTCTGTAGACATTTACGAGGTACTTCTGAAATGCCACCTTTTCTGTAAGGTGTTGCAGGGGGTGGTGTGTTTGGACACATGAGTCAAGTTTAACTAAATTGGTATAAAAATAGCTGACTAGGGTGCTGTGCTTTTCCTCCTACTTAACAGGACACAGCTCAGCTACCCAGTGAGTCTGACGTCTATCCACATCTATATCAGGTACTTGGAAGTTGGCCTAGAGTAACAAGGAACTGTGAAATCAAAAGCACAGAAAGGGCTTCCCTGGTGGTGCAGTGGTTGGGAGTCCGCCTGCCGATGCAGGGGACACGAGTTCGTGTCCCCGTCTGGGAAGATCCCACATGCCGCGGAGCAGCTGGGCCTGTGAGCCATGGCCGCTGAGCCTGCGTGTCCGGAGCCTGTGCTCCGCAACAGGAGAGGCCACAGAAGAAAAGGCAGAATTGTGGCTGTTGGGATATGAGCTTCTCCCTTCCACCTTCTCCCACTTTCTCTCTTCCCACAACCCCTAAAAAGTAGGGATTTTGCTTTGTAGCTTTAGGATTTCAGACTCAGTGAGCAAGACAGCCTTAGGTTGTTTCAAACCTAGGGCATAGAGGTTAGCACTTGGAATTGAGAGCTTGCAAGAGGTCCCAACCTTGGAGAGTGAGATGCCATGAGGCTGAGGAGGAGACTTGAAACCCTTAAGGTCAAGGATTTGCATATTGTTTCCATAGAGCTCCTGAGAGCCCAGGCATGACCTCTCAGGCAGAGGTGTATAGATACAGGAGGCGGTTCACACTAAGAGCCATGGTTTTAGGAGCTGCAGCAAAATATCCTCATGTTTAACGTACAGAGCCACGTTTCACATTACTTTTGAAAAAAGAAATGAGCTTGGGTTGTGAGCCTCTCTAAAATGGTATGAGGAACCAATACCTCCCCTGTATTACAACAGCACATAAACCTAAGTTGCCCATAGCATCCCATGGGTGCCACCCACTAATGTCTGAGAACGGATTTAGCACCAGTCATGTAGTTTGGTATTGTAGCAGGGTTAATTTTATATAGAGAAACACAGAACTGTAAAATGTCCTACTCTTAAATGTTGTGGAATAAAATATAATTGCTTGAAAATAGGTATACACAGCTAAAATAAATATCATACTTTTAAATTAATTAGTTATCCTTTTACAATGTATTTCTCAATGTCTGCATATACATCCATTATATGGGTTTTTAAAAAATTAATCTAGGGCTTCCCTGGTGGCGCAGTGGTTGAGAGTCCGCCTGCCGATGCAGGGTTCACGGGTTCGTGCCCCGGTCTGGGAAGATCCCACATGCCGCGGAGCGGCTGGGCCCGTGAGCCATGGCCACTGAGCCTGCGCGTCCGGAGCCTGTGCTCCGCAACGGGAGAGGCCACAACAGTGAGAGGCCCGCCTACCGCAAAAATAAATAAATAAATAAATAAATAAAAAATAATCTAACAATTAGTATGATTAACTAACCTAACCTCAACTCTTAACCATTTAAATTAATTAAAATTTTTCTTTTTTATAAGCAATATTGCAATAAACATCCTTGGACAGTGTTTTTGTTCACATCCATTATTATTTCTTTGCGATCATCTCTTAAAAATGAAATTGCTGAGTTTTATAGAAAAAACACGTTGTGAGGGCTTTGATATATATTCCCTATTTGCTCTACTGAAAATTTGATCTAAATTAAACATGTAACAGCCCATGTTCCCATACTCTCATAAACAAGGATTTTTTTTCTTTAGTCATTGCAAATTTTATGTGCAAAATGGTTTTGACTGTTTTTAGGTGTCAACATTCATGGCTTTGATTTTTATAAGATGACCAGTATAGACTCTCAAGGTAGTTATATTTAAAGAGGCCATATTTGCAGAGATCCAGTGCTTTCTGTAAATTCTTTATTTCCCCTGCCAACTATGAATGTCTTGTCTAGCTTTCCTCAGAAAGAACAGACAAGTTGGATGAAAATAATATATACAACGAGGTTAGATAATAGAACTCAGCCTCTCTCTCTTTCCAAATCAAAGCTGTCTTTCCTTGCATGATATCCTCAAAATAAAAGGCAACAAAAAACAACATCACGGGCATTGATGTTGGAGTGTGGACAGTTCAGAACAGCACAGAAAGCATACATCAAACCCCTTACCCTCCAGGGATAGACTTGACGTTTACAATAATTACAATCTTTCTCCTTGAGGTCAGCGTCTCTGTTTTTTGCAATAATTGTGACTGATGCAATGGAAACATTTTTTTAAACTCATTTGTTCATTTATTTATTTAATCAAGATGTTTATACTGAGCGCTTACTTTGTGTTAGACTCTATGTTAGGTTCTTCATTTTCATAGTTACCTCTTTTAAACTTTATTTAAAAAAATCAAATCAAGCCTATGAATGTAATATTAATAACGGTATTATTTCATAGGGGCTGATATAACAAAGTACCACAACCTGAGTGGTTTAAACTGCAGAAACTTACTGTCTCACAGTTCCGGAGGTTAGAAGTCCGAGGTCAAGGTATCAGCAGGATTTCTTCCTTCTGAGGGCTATGAGGGAAAATCTGTGCCAGGTCTCTCCCCTAGCTTCTGAGAGTTGGCTGGGAATCTTTGGCATTCCTTGGCTTGTAGATGCATTTCCCTGATATCTGCCTTCATCTTCAAAGGATGTTCTCCCTGTGCTTTTGTCTGCATGCAAATTTCCCCCTTTTATAAGGACACAAGTCATTTTGGATTTGGGGTCCATCCTGCTCCATTACGACCTCATCTTAACTGGTTACATTACAATGACCCTAACTATTTCCAAAAAAGGTTGCATTCTGAGGTGCTGGGGATTAGGACTTCAACATATGAATCTTGGGGGCACACAATTCAACCCAAAACAGTATCCTGTTTACAGGCATGAAAGCTGAGACTCAGAAGAAATGGTATGTGTGAGGCACCCAAATTGAGTATTAGCTGTACAAAGGCCACTCTTATGGTCCATGAGACAACCAGTGTATGAAGTCATCACATTTTCCAACATACCAGTAGATCCTGCAATTTCAAAATCATAGACACCTGATAGACCTGTGCCCGACACTAAAAATGTAGGTAAGCGTTAAAATGTCAGGGGGTTTGAAAGCCAGATCGAGTTGTTTGTTATTAATTCTGGAAGGCATCATGAAAGATTTATGAGCAAGCGAGTGAAATAATCAGATGTATGTAACTGATGGTTACATATTGAATAAGGCCTATATTTCCCAGAAAAAATATAGTTTTATAGTCAGTGCCTTATCTCCCTAATCCTCTTTATCATTATGTTTTAGCTTATATTAGGGTATAACTCCCTTGCTGACAGGTGTCACAGCTGAGGTTAGTGGTAAAGCCAGGGACAGAACCTAAGACTTCTGACTCCTAGGATGTTTACTTTTCTCCTATACTTCATTGCAACTCTCTGATTCTCTGCCACCAAGAGGATGTCCAACAATTCAGTCCTATTCTGACACTACCAGGGGCTAGCATCAGACTCCTCACACTTAAGGGCTCCATTCTATAAGATTTCACATGCCAGTCACAAGTTCTGGGTCCCCAGGCTACCCACACTTCTGTCTAACTTGGCTACAAATCTGGGGTTCTCACAACTTTCACTCTGATTAAATAATTGCTAAAATGACTCACAGAACTCAAGAAAACATTTTAGTTATGTTCACTGGTCTATTACAAAGGAAACAACTCAGGACCAGTTAAATGGAAGAGATGCATAGGCAAGGAATGGGCAGAGGTGGGCAGGGATTTGGTGTCCGTGGAGCTTTGATGCCTTTTGTGCTCATACCTCCCTTCCAGCACCTCAGTGTACTCACCAACCTAGAAGCTCACTGAACTTCATTGCTCATGAGTTTTTGTAACCTAATCTCCAACCCTTTCCCAACCTTAGAGGTCTGAGTGGGGAAGGAAGCTGAGAATTCTCATTCTATAATCCTGTGTTTGGTCTTTCTGATGACCAGCCAACATCCTGAAGCTCTCTGGGGGCCTTGCCCTGACACCCTGAGTCATCTCATTAGCACTGATTTAGGTATGTTCCAAAGGGGCTCTTTATGAGTAACAAAAAACACTCCTAACACTCAAGAAATTCCAAGGGTTTTAAGATCTCTGTACTGGGAAAGAGAGACAGAGCAAATATATATCTTTATTATATGACAGCAGTTCTAGAATGATTAAATATATATTATTATTACTTAAATCAAAAGCATTTTTACCTCACATTTATTCTTTGGCTCATCCTGGGCATATCCATGTCTCCAAATTAAGAGGAAAAAAAGACTGTGAGGTCTTTAAAAGATGTTTTTAAAAATATTGCTTATTAAATAGCTATTATGTGCCAGAAAATATACAAAGTGTTGGGAATAACAAGTAACGTGTTCTGATAATGGCAATTAATAATTCCAGGTTGTTTGGTTTCCCAGATACATTTCCTGAGTCTTCGGTCTCAGGGAAGAGAAAAAAAAAAAGCAAACAAACAAAAACAGTCATTTCAGATTTGTCCATCACTTTACAGTTTACTTGTCATAACCTTTATCCCATTTGAACTTCTACCCTGGCTGATCTCCCTCCTGGGGTGTAGACCATTATCTCTTTGGGTTTATAGAACCTATTTGCCTTAGTCAACTTCGTGGAATGTAGACTTGCATTCTTAGTGGTCTCAACATTTTAAAAAAAGCAAATAAAGAAAAACAAACAAAACAAAAACATCTTTTTTGTTTTCCAAGATGTAGGTGGCTCCCATGGATCTCCCTCTGCATGATTTCGCCTGCCTTACTGAATCTTCCAGTCGTTATCTTCCTTCTCACCCACCTCCAAAATCTAGGCATGCTCCCAGCTCTGCTTTGTTGTGGACAGCTACAGTAGTATTGTGTCACAGTAGTAACAAAGAGTGAACAAAGTCCTGCAATTGTATTTATTATTATTAGAATCAATAAAATCATCCTTGTTCATATGACCTGCAGCCCATGGCCAAAGGCAGCCCAGAGGAGCAAACTAACAACAGCTCCATAGGACAAATGTATGGTGTAATTAAATGAACCACAGTGTTCCTTGGCATAAACCACATCAATTCTGATGGGTTATCACCTGGCTCCTAGTGAGGCACATAACAACACTGAGATGTCAGAACACTTCATGATGATGGGAAATTTGATCTTCAGGACCAGCTGGAATACATTCAGAGGGGATAAACTAGGTCTTAAAGGAACCCCAAACCATGTCACATACAGAATGCTTAGCTTATAGGAAAGACATGGTGGGGGGGGGGATCAGATCTCTATTTTATCAGAAGGGCTATATAGGTAGTAGGTAGAGATGAGAGAAAGAGACAGATAATTTTCTGTTGTTCAGAGATGCCCAGAGATGATCCTGGGTACACTGTTGGGTGATATCCCTGTCCTGGATACATTCAGTGACAGAATGGAAGAACTTCCGAAAGGAATGTGGTTGAGGAGATCTAAAACAAGATGGGCTTTTGGCCTGTGCAAACTTGAATCTCTCTTTGATTCCTGAGATTCTGCATTTCCAATGTCCCCTCATCTACCTCTAATCCCAGCTGTATATACACACACAAAACTGTAAAAGAAAAAAAAGAAAAAGTCACATGGAGAACATTATGTCTCTAAATTCCATGTGACATAGATAGGCTCACCCTTTTGACCCTGCTGTCTCCCTCTGGTCTCACTAAGCCCTGTGTCTCCAGGACAGTAGGTCCCAAAGAATGTTGAGTGTGGCTTGCTTGGAACATGCCAGGCATCAGGCAGCTCTGATGCAACTGAGGTACAAGACTCTTGCTTCCTTGCTCCATCAATCACCAGCTTCTCTATTATGGGGAGAAGTATATTAGAGAAATGAATATGGAAGTACATAGTGAAAACAGAGAGGAGAACAAATTGCTCAACCATCTGACTGGTGGCTTGTAACATTCCAGCCTCTCTGGAAGACCAGAAAAAAAAGCTGGCAGAGAGGACTCTTCTGGGAAGGGCAGTAGTTACTTCATAAGCTGAATTTAGGAAAGCAGATTACTATTTCTGAGAGACTGTGATAATCACACAAATCATTCTTGCAAAAAAAAAATCCACGCTATAAAATTATCCAAAGTCAGTGGTCATCCATCTGGGATAATTCCAGGTTTTCTCTGATACATGAAAACCCTGTAGATAAAGAGATGACAAACCCAACATTCCCATGTGACTAATGCCCTGAAATATGGCTGGCTATTCCCACAGGTCTTGGTATCACTCAGTGTCTCAATCAAAGACAATGTACTGACCGCTTTAGTCTCTGTTGCTTCAATTACAGTTCTGTCTACCCAAGAAAAGCATGAGACAGGCTAGCATTTCACCCCCTCTTCACTTCTAGTCCGAGTTATCATAGAATTATTTGATGAACTTAAAGTTCAGTAGAATTCATAAATGACCAAGTGTTAACTCTACACTCTGTGTTAGGGCTATAGGATTACAGAGATGAAACTGGACAAAATGATTTCCTTCCAGAAGGCCAATGCAGTCCAAGAGAAAGATGTAGAGAGAGAATATTCTAATATAAGGTCACACATACTAAGCCTGGGCAGGGTGATGTGGAAGTGTGGGGAAGATCACTGACTCCAGTCTGGAGCTTGAAAAAATATTTCCTACTGAAGGATGCAATGGATAGGTAGAGATAACTCATAGATATTCTTGTTCATGGAAACTGACAGTTACTTCCATTACCTGTCTGCTGACAGCAACTTTCCATGTCCACCACTTCTCTAATGTCAGCATAACTTATGTGAATGTGTATGTGTGTTTGTGTGTGTGTGTTGTCCTTACAGATCTGACAGATAAAGAAACTAAAACTCAGTGACTTTCAATGACTTGCCCATAACAACACTGGGTACAGGACTTGAGTCTAGAGCATCTGAAAATAAATTTAGGAGTCTACATCAAAACCATCTATGGGCTATGCACTGGTTTTTGTTCCATTTTCTTCTCATGAATGATTGTTCTATCCTCTGCAGTCTGAAAGTCAGTCTTGTGAACTACAAAAAAAGCAGCAGCTCTTCTGTAGAAATATCCCAGGAAATGTGTTCTTCTGATTCCAGGACACTTGCATGGTATGCCAATTAATGACCCACCAGTCAGCTCTTCTGTTTCTCCATGTGTGAAATGAAAATTATCTATCTGACCCATTTCTCACCACTGCTCAGCAACAGAGACCTCCAGTCCCTCAGAGTTGCTGCATGTCCTTCATTCCACCTGGTTACCTTAGTCATCATTCATGTTTCTTTCTTCTCCTCCTTTGGAAGGAATCAGCCATTATTCCAGAGCCCCAGTCCCTTTCCTGTCAGCCCTTATTATATTTTTCTATATCTTCCACTAGCAGGGACTACATTCTCCATTTTCACACTGTATCCCTGGTGGATAGCCCTGTGCCTGACATGTAGGTATGCATAGTTTATTGAGTAGTCCTGTCTTGACAAGAAACTGTTATCTATGTTAAGGTAAAATTGCAGCACAAATGCAACTTTTACATTTCTAATTCATCTAATATTAACACATTTTATCTGGGCGGGCACTCTGCACGTTAGCATTAAAAATCTCTTCACTCTTTTGCCTGGAACCGACATGCTATTTCCTCTGGCCTCTACCCTGGCTTGTCTTTTCTATCACTTCTGCTTTTATTCTCAGAGCACTCTCTTTCCTATTACCTCTTCTGAGCCTGAGATGTACCATTTCCATTAAATTCTGCCAGTGACAAATAGTTATTCTAGGACTTTCAGAGCATGACAGGTATTTTGGATGGAGATATCACATGTGCTCAGATAACAAAAGCCAGTTTTTCTTTCTCTCTCAAACCACAACTCTGAATGATGCTCTCACATAAAAGGGACAACTCAGGAAAGACAGACATGTCTGAACTCTTCTTGACATCATAAAGTTCAGTTGTACCAGCCCAGCATCATAAAATCTTCTCTTGGGGATAAGAGCTTGGGCTTCAAAGCAGGTGGACCTGGGCCCTAATCTTGGCTCTACCATGTGCTAGTATGACTTCTTGAATCTCTCTGGGACCCAGTTCAACCTCACTATGGTTGTTGTAGGTTAAATACAGGAATATATATATACTCAGAAAGCTTGACACATATAAGATGCTCAAATATGTGCCTCTTGATTTCTCTCTCTCTCTTTCACACACACACACACATTCATTCATTCATTCATGCATTAGCCTACAGTTGTTTGGTGCCAAAAATTCCTGTGATAAATGGCAGTTATGCATATAGGAAAATATTCATTCCTCCAGAGGTAGCAAGTTATGTTACTTTTCTTCTCAGAGTCCCGGCCTTTTTTCTCCTTCATTAATGACAAATAATTTCATAAAAGATGTGTGGTTTGTCATGAATGCCTTTATCTTTTGGCACTTCCCTTCTTCTTCTCCATCTGCCCCACCTTAGGGTCGAATAAGCAATGTTTACTGAGCCCTTATTGTATGCTAAGAACCATGACCTGGAGTGTATGATGAATAGAAGACATCATCCTGTCCCTCAAGTGACTTGGAGTCTTCTTGAGGAAACAGCTATGCACACAGAATTCCATTGTACACTGTGCTAGCAAGGAAATACTGGAGTGGGGAAAGCCTGGAGTCAGGGATGCCAGTACAAAGCCTCTTGTGAAAGTTAATATATGAGATGGTCTGAGCAAAAGTAATGTGCATGGATAAAGGATATTGGGTCCCATAGTGATTCCTGAGATGGGTGACTGAGGATAAGGAGGGATGTACAAATGAGTCCCTGAATGCCAGCTCAGGTGGCACTGTGAAGGAAGATATGTCCAATCAAGACTGTAAACTTGAGAGGGGCAGCAGGTTGGGGTGACCGTGATGAAGCCAGGCTTAGATTCCTGGCATTGAAGGCTCTTGAAATTCAAGTGGAGCTGTCCAGCAGGCAGTTTGAGATTATAGTTTTGAATTCTAGGAAGCGCAGTGCCAGGGGTGAGTGAATGTTCATAAAGGATGTGCTGAATGAATAGTTGAAATCATGTTAAAATACAATGTTCCTGCTTTTGAAAACATGAGCTTCATCTTCTGTAACAAACATATGGTAATGCTCACCCCTGAATGCAGTACCTAAGTGCACTATTTTCTGGGTATATTTAAGATCAGTCTCTTTATCTAGACTCTCCAGGGCATGGGTATTTAACAGAAATGAGCATTTCTCCTATCATTGAGAAAATAGATCAGAAGAAACTTGTTAAAGTATAATGAAATAGAATAAGATAGAATCGCAGAGGTGAGAGGGCTGTTACCTTATTTCATCCAATTCTGGAGGTTTTTGACAGACCCCCCAAAATTTGGCTCAGTCATTACCTCCATTTTTTTTTTTTTCGGTATGAGGGCCTCTCACTGCTGTGGCCTCTCCCGTTGTGGAGCACAGGCTCTGGACGCGCAGGCTCAGCGGCCATGGCTCACGGGCCCAGCCGCTCCGCAGCATGTGGGATCTTCCCAGACCGGGGCACGAACCCGTGCCCCCTGCATCGGCAGATGTCCAATGTTCAACCACTGCACCACCAGGGAAGCCCAGTCATTATCTCCATTTTAAGGTCTTATATTATATGACTTTTCTTACCTTCAATTCTCCCCAGTCCACACCCACTCCTAAAAGAAATAAATATGTTTTCTTCTATGTGATTTCTGTACTTGGCATAGCCTTAGAACCAGAAAGATCCTGGACCTGCCATGTTTTAGTTGTATAACCTTGGCAAAGCACTTAAGGTCTCGGAGCAATGATATTTCCTAACAATATAATGTATGTGATACCTGCTAATACTTAAATAAATGTCATTAGAATGGATAAATTTAATTTAATGGGGATATTATAAGAAAGACAACACTCAGAAAGCAGGGGCTCCATGACAACTAGAGTATCACAACAGGTGTGTCTATTATTGTATCCATCTCAATTTTTTGTGTTTTACTCTTGCCTTCTGTCTCACTCTGCAGTATGAACTCCTCATGGACAATCCTATTTATTTACCTCTGTGTTCATAGTGTTTGGTACTTAGTAGGTGTTCAGTAAATATTAACTGAACTGGGCCAGTGAGGAAGGGCCAGAAGTCCTTGGTCTGGCTGTCTTTACTCTTAAGATTCACAGTGCTAGGTTAGAGGGGATGAACCAAACACAACAGGCGGAAGGGGAGGGAGAAGGAGAGGGAGAGAGGGAAAGGGCACTAATGGAACCCATTAAAAAAAGAGACTGTTCAAGGGCATCCTCATCAGATCATCCGGGAACTCTGTGGCTTGCACATCACATCCTGCCCTTCCCCCTCCCCAGCCATCAGGCAAAACTTGCTTATTCCACAGCACTGCGTGTGTCCTCATTCCACAATTTAATGATCCATCTCACCAGCCTGGCCTCTCTTTCTCCAATTCTCCCTGCTCTTGCCACCTTCTCCTTTGAGCTCCTGGTCACACTTTATATCACATAATTACAGCTCTGGTTGACTTCTCAGCTCCCAGAATGCAGAGGTTACTCTTTTAATTGCAGTGAATTATTTTAAGTCTCTGCTTATTTTTAATTATGAAGGCCTGCAGCTGGCCTGACACAGTGTAACTTTCTGCTCCAAAGAAAGAAAAGAAGTCCAAGAAGCAGAGAAGTAATAGGAATCCCATTTTTATGCAAATTGCCTCAATGACAAAGAAATGTGGGAAAAGAGACTCATTCCTGCATTCCTGAGAGGTGACAATGGCCTTTGAAAATCTCCAGCTCCACAGTTAGAAGAGATTTAGATAAAACTAGCTCATTATACCATAGTTTCAGGCCCGATAAACATATCAGCTACTCAATTCCCTTGCCTGTTTATGGCTCATTTCTAATATTTTGATTGGCAGGATGAGCCTTAAGTAACACTTTCATTACAAAAAAAATTTCTGCCTTTGGGAAACCAAATGGCTCAGGCTAAGACAGTATCCTTCCTTTCTATAAAAAGTACCAGTAGCTACTATCCACGTACGAGAATCTTGTCTTCCCACCTGTCCCTATGGTTGTTGCAGGCAGATTTTACTTCCTTTACTTCCTATGTGCCTGGTACAGCACTGAACACCACAAATATAATTTTATTATTATTATTTAATAATTGTTTAAAAGGATTAAAATTAATTAAAATATTATTAAGTTAGGGCTTCCCTGGTGGCGCAGTGGTTGAGAGTCCGCCTGCCAATGCAGGGGACACAAGTTCGTGCCCTGGTCCAGGAAGATCCCACATGCCACGGAGCGGCTGGGCCTGTGAGCCATGGCCACTGAGCCTGCGCGTCCGGAGCCTGTGCTCCGCAACGGGAGAGGCCACAACAGTGAGAGGCCTGCGTACCGCAAAAAAAAAAAAAAAAAAAAAAAAAAAAAATTATTAAGTTAAATGAATTCATTATTTATTATTATAAACCAACAGTTAGTCAACACAAGCCTGCTGAGTATCTCAAGTGTACCCCTGCTAGATTCCCTATTACTGAGATCCAGAAGCTCAGGGCTCTTCCAAGACAGGTAAAGTCATCTTTGCAGTTTCTGTGATGTAGGTGACCTCTCTTGCCTCTCTCTCTCCCTCCCTCCCTCTGATGCTGTGAGGCATCCTGAGGGTTGTGAGGATGAGAAGGGAGGGAGGACATCTCATCCTGACCTAGTGCCTACCTGGGTCAGGGAGTATACTGAGTGATTTATTCCTAGTCTTTCATTTAAATCTGAAATGACCTTATTTAAAAAAAAAATACCACTTGGTATTTTCAGAGAAAAAAACTGAGGCTCAAAGAATTTAGGTTACTTGAAAAACCACTGTTTGGGTTTGGGTTCCCCAGAAGCAGATGCTGAGACAAGGAACTGATTTCGAGATTATTTGGGGAAAACACCTGTAGAAATGGAGAAGTGAGACAAGGAAGGGAGGCATCCGATGAAGAGCGCTTTATCAAGCCAGCTGTCACCATGGTGCACTGGGACCCACTGGAGCTCAACGCAACAGTGAAACTCTGGTTTCAGTGGCTTGTCCCACCTGAGGGATAAGGAAGCTGGGGTGTCATTCACAAACCTCTATCAGCCATTGCTTAAGGGTTGCTCCCAGACGTTAGTTTTCTGCCCCTTCCAGTCTGCCAAAAGCCTGGGCAGAGTGGTCCTTTTTCAATACTTTAGAAATCCATCTTCCGAGGAAATGCACATATAGGCAGCTGGATTTAGAGGCTGCCTACTGAAGTGGTAGGGCCTAAAAGATATAAGGAAAGGAGGGACCACCAGGGTCTGCTACAGCCACCTACCTAGCTCATAAGGACCAGAAGAAGAATTCAAACCCAGGGTTATCTGGCTCCAAAGCCTATAGTGACTCTACTATAGTGTACAATATCATATGCCTAAAGAAAGGTCAGGAATAAGCGTAGCTGGGAGGATGTTTGTCAGTCTGTAATTAGGATCTATATCATGCATATGGAGCAAAGTATGAAAATTGCCAAATGTTCAGTACACACTCTGAGTCATAACCTGGTAAAGAAGGGTGTGCTTTCTCGCTTCCAACCATCACTCAATGCAGGAGAGAACAGATGATCTCAATGTCCTGCCCAATACATCACCTCCGCTCCACCTCCAGGTCCTTCCCTAGCCTCTGTGGAGCTAGCACACCCTTGTGTTGGCTGCAAGGGAGGAGACTTCAGTGGCTAATGCTCCCAACTTCCTACGAAAGCAGGATGTCCAGAAGAGGACTTCTGTCATCCACTGGGCCGTCACAGCTCGAAGAGCTGCTGGAGGGAAGATTTGTCTCACAGCTTCCATGTTAAACAGTTATCCACCTTCTTCCAAGATACTGTCAGGACCACTGACAGCATCTCTCTGCCCTCCACCCTTCTTTACGTTGCTATTGCCAGAGCACCCCTACCCCATCACCCAGTGTTTTGCAATCACTTAAGTTTTCCACTGTGCATTCTGGAACCCATAGTTGGCCAGCTGCACACTCCTCTAATTCTTCAGACTACTATCTCAAAGTTCTCATTCCATTTATCTCTTGTTCTACGTGCTAGCACTGCTTTTCCTGCAACCATCTTTAGTGTAGCTGTATTTGCTTTTATTCCCCATGTCAGGAACTGGGTGTTAGCTGTCCTTTTTTCTCTCCATTTTTCCAAACATTTCACTTTTCCTCCTCCTTCAAAAACCTAACTCCTTTGAAATTGATACCGTTAGATTATGTCACCTGCCCTCTTGCCTAATGCTGTCAGCTACCTGTCTCCTCGTCAGTTCTTTGCATTCACTGATGATGTAACACCTGCTTTGCTGTTCTTCTCCATCTCTATTCCTGTCACCATTCTGGTGATTTCAAGATTCCCTTGGATGATCCATTCAACACTAGTCCTCTCTGTTCTTTAAAGTAGGCTCTACCTCACCCACTTGTGCACTCACCCCACTGTCCTTGTTAACACCAATAACTGGACCTTATCCCACGATTCCTTCACCACCTCCTCCCTGCCCAGCCCACTTCCTTGTATACCCCTATTCCAGTCTCCTTGATCTTCATTAAGATCTTTTATCATCCTCCTTTTTTCCTAACCATTTCATGCCTTCTTTTACTCACCTCCCTCCTTACCAGGCTTAGGTCTACGGCTTAGCACTATAACCACTCCTTTGCAACCACAGTTACTTCTTTCCCCTCTCTCTTGATTTCCTGGCAGAACCCTAACCCCAGTTAAATCTAACTACCCACCAACTCTCTTCCTGAACCTAAGCAACTAAACATCCTGGGATACCCACAGCTTTATTTTCTGGTCTCACTTTAAAAGTATGAACACAAATTCCAATGGGTATTCCAGGATTCCTGGTGATCCTAATACCTTTCCTTAATGCCTCTGCCTTCAAACTTTCCAGATGAATATTTTATATTTTTGCCTCTCTTCAACCTCAATTCTCCGCCTTCACTTTCATTATCTAACACTTAAGCTAGAAAACTGAGACAATTAGACTTTCATGCATCAAACCACCATGGATGCATTCATTCCACAAATATTTAGCTCACTTTGTATCAATCATTGTTTTAGGAAATAGGGATACAGTGGTGAACACATAGATGAGAGCATCTCTGCCTTGGTGATCTCCTTCTATCACCCTATCTACCACTGCTCACCCTACATTAGTACCCCATACTCTGTTCTCTTATTGGAATGGATGGTCCCTTTTCTCATCTAAGGCCAACCCGACACTTGAGGCCTGTATCCTATTCTTTCTCATCTTCTCAGGGAATTTGCTCCTATAATTATACCCTATGTTCCCTAGCATCAATTTCTACTTCCCTACTGGATCATTTCTAATGATTTACAAACAGGCTCTAGTATCTTCTATTTAAAAAATGTATCTGAAACTAATTAAATCTACAGATGAGAACCATGAAGATTCTGAACTTGGAGTTTGGAGATTTACTATGAAGTATCTAAAGATCCCACTTTGATTTTATTTATTGGCTGAGCAGGGTTTTTCAACCTTGGTACTATTGACCTCTGGGTCAGATCATCCAAAATGAAAATAAATAAGGAAACACAAGCTTTAAATGATACATTAAACAAGATGGACTTAATTGATATTTATAGGACATTCCATCCAAAACAACAGAATACACATTTTTCTTAAGTGCTCATGGAACATTCTCCAGGATAGATCATATCTTGGGTCACAAATCAAGCCTTGGTAAATTTAAGAAAATTGAAATTGTATCAAGTATCTTTTCTGACCACAATGCTATGAGACTAGATATCAATTACAGGAAAAGAGCTGTAAGAATACAAACACATGGAGGCTAAACAATACACTACTTAATAATGAAGTGATCACTGAAGAAATAAAAGAGGAAATTAAAAAATACCTAGAAACAAATGACAATGGAGACACGACGACCCAAAACCTATGGGATGCAGCAAAAGCAGTTCTAAGGGGGAAGTTTATAGCAATACAATCCCACCTTAGGAAACAGGAAACATCTCGAATAAACAACCTAACCTTGCACCTAAAGCAATTAGAGAAAGAAGAACAAAAACATCCCAAAGTTAGCAGAAGGAAAGAAATCATAAAAATCAGATCAGAAATAAATGAAAAAGAAATGAAGGAAACGATAACAAAGATCAATAAAACTAAAAGCTGGTTCTTTGAGAAGATAAACAAAATTGATAAACCATTAGCCAGACTCATCAAGAAAAAAAGGGAGAAGACTCAAATCAATAGAATTAGAAATGAAAAAGGAGAAGTAACAACTGACACGGCAGAAATACAAAAGATCATGAGAGATTACTACAAGCAACTCTATGCCAATAAAATTGACAACCTGGAAGAAATGGACAAATTCTTAGAAATGCACAACCTGCCAAGACTGAATCAGGAAGAAATAGAAAATATGAACAGACCAATCACAAGCACTGAAATTGAAACTGTGATTAAAAATCTTCCAGCAAACAAAAGCCCAGGACCAGATGGCTTCACAGGTGAATTCTATCAAGCATTTAGAGAAGAGCTAACACCTATCCTTCGCAAACTCTTCCAAAATATAGCAGAGGGAGGAACACTCCCAAACTCATTCTACGAGGCCACCATCACCTTGATACCAAAACCAGATAAGGATGTCACAAAGAAAGAAAACTACAGGCCAATATCACTGATGAACATAGATGCAAAAATCCTCAACAAAATACTAACAAACAGAATCCAACAGCACATTAAAAGGATCATACACCATGATCAAGTGGGGTTTATTCCAGGAATGCAAGGATTCTTCAATATATGCAAATCAATCAACGTGATACACCATATTAACAAATTGAAGGAGAAAAACCATATGATCATCTCAATAGATGCAGAGAAAGCTTTCGACAAAATTCAACACCCATTTATGATAAAAACCCTGCAGAAAGTAGGCATAGAGGGAACTTTCCTCAACATAATAAAGGCCATATATGACAAACCCACAGCCAGCATCGTCCTCAATGGTGAAAAACTGAAACCATTTCCACTAAGATCAGGAACAAGACAAGGTTGCCCACTCTCACCACTCTTATTCAACATAGTTTTGGAAGTTTTAGCCACAGCAATCAGAGAAGAAAAGGAAATAAAAGGAATCCAAATGGGAAAAGAAGAAGTAAAGCTGTCACTGTTTGCAGATGGCATGATACTATATGTAGAGAATCCTAAAGATGCTACCAGACAACTACTAGAGCTAATCAATGAATTTGGTAAAGTAGCAGGATACAAAATTAATGCACAGAAATCTCTGGCATTCCTATATACTAATGATGAAAAATCTGAAAGTGAAATCAAGGAAACACTCCCATTTACCATTGCAACAAAAAGAATAAAATATCTAGGAATAAACCTACCTAAGGAGACAAAAGACCTGTATGCAGAAAATTATAAGACAGTGATGAAAGAAATTAAAGATGATACAAATAGATGGAGAGATGTACCATGTTCTTGGATTGGAAGAATCAACATTGTGAAAATGACTCTACTACCCAAAGCAATCTACAGATTCAATGCAATCCCTATCAAACTACCACTGGCATTTTTCACAGAACTAGAACAAAAAATTTCACAATTTGTATGGAAACACAAAAGACTCCGAATAGCCAAAGCAATCTTGAGAATGAAAAATGGAGCTGGAGGAATCAGGCTCCCTGACTTCAGACTATACTACAAAGCTACAGTCATCAAGACAGTATGGTACTGGCACAAAAACAGAAAGATAGATCAATGGAACAGGATAGAAAGCCCAGAGATAAACCTAGGGACATACAGTCACCTTATCTTTGATAAAGGAGGCAGGCATGTACAGTGGAGAAAGGACAGTCTCTTCAATAAGTGGTGCTGGGAAAACTGGATAGGGACATGTAAAAGTATGAGATTAGATCACTCCCTAACACCATACACAAAAATAAGCTCAAAATGGATTAAAGACGTAAATGTAAGGCCAGACACTATCAAACTCTTAGAGGAAAACATAGGCAGAACACTCTATGACATAAATCACAGCAAGATCCTTTTTGACCCACCTCCTAGAGAAATGGAAATAAAGACAAAAATAAACACATGGGACCTAATGAAACTTCAAAGCTTTTGCCCAGCAAAGGAAACCTTAAACAAGACCAAAGACAACCCTCAGAATGGGAGAAAATATTTGCAAATGAAGCAACTGACAAAGGATTAATCTCCAAAATTTATAAGCAGCACATGCAGCTCAATAACAAAAAAACAAACAACCCAATCCAAAAATGGGCAGAAGACCTAAATAGGCATTTCTCCACAGAAGATATACAGACTGCCAACAAACACATGAAAGGATGCTCAACATCTTTACTCATTAGAGAAATGCAAATCAAAACTACAATGAGATATCATCTCACACCAGTCAGAATGGCCATCATCAAAAAATCTACAAACAATAAATGCTGGAGAGGGTGTGGAAAAAAGGGAACACTCTTGCACTGCTGGTGGGAATGTGAATTGGTACAGCCACTATGGAGAACGGTATGGAGGTTTCTTAAAAAACTACAAATAGAACTACCATATGACCCAGCAATCCCACTGCATATACCCTGAGAAAACCATAATTCAAAAAGAGACATGTACCAAAATGTTCATAGCAGCCCTATTTACAATAGCCCGGAGATGGAAACAACCTAAGTGTCCATCATCGGATGAATGGGTAAAGAAGATGTGGCATAAATATACAATGGAATATTACTCAGCCATAAAAAGAAATGAAATTGAGCTATTTGTAATGAGGTGGATGGACCTAGAGTCTGTCATACAGAGTGAAGTAAGTCAGAAAGAGAAAGACAAATACTGTATGCTGACACATATATATGGAATTTAAGGGAAAAAAATGTCATGAAGAACATAGGGGTAAGACAGGAATAAAGACACAGACCTACTAGAGAATGGACTTGAGGATATGGGGAGGGGGAAGGGTAAGCTGTGACAAGGTGAAAGAGCAGCATGGACATATATACACTACCAAACGTAAGGTAGATAGCTAGTGGGAAGCAGCGGCATACCACAGGGAGATAAGCTTGGTGCTTTGTGACCGCCTGGAGGGGTGGGATAGGGAGGGCAGGAGGGAGACGCAAAAGGGAGGGGATATGGGAACATATGTATATGTATAACTGATTAAATTTGTTATAAAGCAAAAAAAATAAAAAAAATAAAAAAAGAGGAGGAAGTGATGAACAGCAACAAATGCCATAAAAAGGGCAAGAGCTAAATAGAATATTACATTGGATTTGGTAATTAGTGACTTTATGACAAAGCTGAGGGGTAAAAATGGAAATAGGATTTCAGAAAAGTGATCAGCAAATAAGAAAAGGAGAAAAAAAAAATCATCCAATCATCCAGTGGGCCCAGAGGACGGCACATATGGAGTCAATAAATACCGACAGGCCAGGCACATGACTGCAGGCCGGCAGGCCCTGGCGGGACAGGTAAGGCTTGGCCACTGGTTTTGTCTGCTGAGGGCTCTCTCTCTTGGGGCTGTGGGCTCTAGGCATTGCCCACCGGGACAGAGAAGGCAGTGGTGTGAGGACACCCAGCCTCCCAGATGGGACTGGAGGCCGCTCAAGGTTTGGCATTTGGCTTTCCCAAGCCCCTGGAGCCGTCCCCACAGCCCTGCCCATGGGGAGGGGGACAGGCCAGGCCCACGCAGACCGGGGAGCAGCAGCAGCCCATCTCACACACCTTCTCGGGCCACGGGGATCACAGACGGGGCAGGGACTGGGGGAGACCACATGCTCATGCAGACACGGGGTTAGGAGATTAGTGATGCCCCCTCAGCACACGTTCCACATGTTAAGGCATCATGGTTAGACGGTTACTTTATTATGACAAACTAACAAAAACTCTTCATGACTCCATATTGCCTCTAGTTACTGCCTCATTTTTTAAGTTACCCTTCACAGTGAAACTTCTTTAAAGAGTTGTCTGTAGGCACGGTTTGTGTTTACTTCCCTGTTTCATATTCTTTTCGCCACCCCTTCCAGTCTGTTTTTTTCCTCAAGCCTTTTGTCATCTCATCATTGATCTTCAAGTTGCCAGTTCTTATGGCCACTCCTTCCTCTTCATATGTTTTATAGGATAAAGGTTAAGAGGGTGGACTCTGGAGTTAGATCTTTGGGTTTATGTACCAGTGTTTCTAACTTAACAGCTGTGTGACCTTGGGAAAGTAACTTAATCTTTCAGTGTCTTGATTCCTTCATCTGAAAAGTGAGCATAACAAATGTACATACCTCTTAGATTTGTTATGATAATTAAATGTGTAAATACATACAGCATTTGAACTTGTGCCAGATAGAGTAACTGCTCAATTAATGTTAGTCATATTATGATGATGGTGATGATTATTGCTATTGACACAATGGTAGTAGCAACACTAGAATCATCTCTTGACCACTAAGCACCATCTCAGACAATGGAGCAGCCCTCCTTGCATTTTCCAGCTCCCAACTCTGTTTGACCTACAAGTAGAAGGCTCCAGGCTCTGCAGAGTTCTGTTCTTCTCTATCCACATTCTCTCCTTTGGTGATCTCATACAAGCCTATGAATTTAAATAATCTCTATGTGATTATAGCTTCTAAATGAATTCTCTCCTGAGGACTAGACTCGTACACTGGATGCTTACTGGATAGCTCCACTTGAATGTCTAAAATGCATCTCAGACTCGACAAAATCACTAACAACTCTTGCATGTGTTCCCAGTTACTTCCAAGTGCTTAGTAAATTGCACAACCATTTAGGCAGCTAATTAAACAAAACTCAAGTTGTTCTTGACAATCACACTTTTCCTTTCTCTTCATGGTATGGACCAAGTGTCTGTGTCTCCTCAAAATTCATGTGTTGAAGTTCTAATCCCCAGTGTGACAGTATTTGGAAATGGGGTATTTGGAAGGTATTTAGGGTTACATGAGGTCATGAAGATAAAGCCATTGTGGTGGAATTAATGCCCTTAGAAAAAGAGGAAGAGGAGACAGCCTCTCTCTCTCTCTCTCTCTCTCTCTCTCTGCCATGAGATGATACAGCAAGAAGGTAGCCATCTGCAAACCAGGAAGAGAGCTCTTACCAGATACAGAATCTGCTGACACCTTGATGCTGGGTTTCCCAGCCTCTGGAATTGTGAGGAATAAATGCTTATTGTTTAAGCCATCCAATCTATGTTATTTTATTATAGCAGCCCGAGTCAACTAAGACACCATACTTTCAATTAATTCAATTCTTCAACCAATATTTACTGAGAACCTACTATGTGCTAGTCATTCTTCCAGTCACTAAGTATACAGATATTAATAGAACATAAACATTCTTACGCTCATGGAGCTTACGTACTTGAATATTGACTCCACCTTGAAAATAAATTTGAATATGTTCATTGTTCTCCAGCTCCACTCCAAACCTAAGCCACCATCCTCTTTCCTTGGGACAACTACACTGGCCTTACTCTTCCCCTGTTTCCATGCTTGCTCCTTTTCAATTCACTCCCTGCATAGCAGCAGAGAGACCTTGTGAAAATCCTGCATTTATTCCCCAAAGACTTCCCATTTGTTTGTAGTAAAATGGAATATCCTTACCTTGACCCATCTCTCTAACTTCACCAACTCCAATGACTCTCCCTTGCTCACTGGGATCCAGCATACTTGCCTTCTTTCCATCTGCTTTAGAACTGTTGTACTAGACTAAATGTCACCTTTTCAAAGAGACCTTCCCTGGCCATCTAATATAAAGTAGCCCCAACCACTTTCTTAAGAAATACCCTAATGTATTTCCATTGGTGTCTCTCTTAAAAAAGCTTTTGTACTTTTCTCAGGGCACTAGTGCTTTAAACCTTTTATTTCCTCATTTAAGTTTTCACCCCAGACTTTCAGTTTGTTAAGGCCAGGGTCTATATTAGTTTTCACTGTTGTATCTTTCATTGCATCTCAAGCAGTACTTTGAACATTGTAGAGACAAAGTAGAATTTATTAAAATATGAAAAAAAAATGAAAGGAAAGTTGGCAGATATAAAAATAAATTACTTTGGACCAGGGGTGAGAAATACATTATTTGAATGCTAACTTTGTCACTAGCTACAAAGTATGACCCTTGTGTACATTGCTTTCCTGGGACTCAGTTTCCTTATTTATAAAATTAGTTAGTTTAGAGGCAGAGCCACATAATGGCTGTAGCGTGAACAATGGAACAAGAAAGACCTTGCCGTTGAATTCTGGCTCTGTGTCCTACTGGGTGTATGACTTTGGGAAGCTACTTAAACCTACCCTATCTATCCAAAGAGTTGTTGTGAGAATCAGATAAATGATGGAAAAACTTAGCATGGAGAGCAGTACATGTGAGCAGTCCAGAAATTCAAGTTCTTTTCTCTTTTTCTGCTATGAACTATAATAAATCAAGTTCCCTGAACACAGCAGACCTTAGCTGAAGATGTATAGAATGAGTGAAGCACATATAAACTGAGAGTACAGAAATTCATTTTCCTTTTGGCCTCATTTCCAAGCACAGTGAAGTACAAAGGATATTCCAGCTTTGTTCAGTCCCAAGCTTGAATACATTAAACTAATTAAAAGAAGTAAAGAAAGAAAGAGAGAGAGAGGAAGGAAGGGAGGGAGAGAAGAAAAAAGGATGAAAGAAAGAAAGAAAAAGAAAGAAAGGGAGAAAGAAAAGCACTTTACAAAGTATGCACATAGAGCAGGCACATAATATTTGCACTCAAAAGAAAGAGGTTTACACTAAGCTTTACAAAGCATGAACTGGTCCTTCTTCCTAGCCTAGGTTGTACCCAGGGAACAGGTGTCCTGACAGGGAGTCTGCAGCGGGAGCACCAGGGGCCCTTCCCCTTCTGCAGTCTCCAGGCAGGATGGAACTTCTGGAGGCATCTGATTCCTCAGGGAACCTCATATCCACTACAGCTGCTCTAAGAGCCCTTACCTATCTACTTGACATTGCCTCCTCAGGGAAGAAAAAGGTGTCTACATTTACTGAGTCCCAACATCAGTGTCAGCCACACTCCTAGGTGATATATAAACTTCACAACAAACCTTTGAGTAGGTAGCATTTTTGACATTTTACATTTGTTGAGTCTCTCCTATATGTCAAGCCCTTTGACAGGCAGGCCTCATACTTCATCTCAATCTTCACAGCAATTCTGGAAGAAGACATAATTGTGCACTTTGTGCCGATGAGAAAATGAATGTTTGGAGAAATTGAATGACTGCGGGAAGTCCCTCGACCAGGGAGTGGTAGAGCTGAGATTGAAGACAAGGTCTCTGTGACTCAGAGACCCAAAACATGAACAAGATTAATTAACCTGAAGAAATTACAGACCTCAGAATAAAGTTGACGTATGTGTGCTTCTACACATGCCCCTACCTGATTTAATTTTCAGGTCATCTTGACGAAATAGTTTATGGTTTCCTGATATGCCATAAGCTTTTTCTCTTTAGGCTCTTAATTTCCATTGTTTACTACTACACTAAATTGCTCCCCACACCTTTTTTTTTTCTTTTTCATTCCCAAATGTGCATATTGTGCTTCATTCTGTCAAAGCCCAGAGGGACTGTGGCGGGCAGTATCTCTTGGTGAGTAAGAGACAAGGCTATTGGATTAGAGAATCAGAGAAAAGTTGAAGGATGAAATGAGATAACGTATTTAAAGTGCATGATACAGTGAAGCCTTCAAAAAGGTCAGTAGTAGTTATTATTATTATTACTTACTTCAATTCTGCCACCCTTGGAAACAGTCTTGCTTCTTTCTAGGTAGAAGTGAGGACTCCTACTTCTGGGATTCTAAAGAAATTTAGCAGGACTTTTCCTCTGATAGTTAGCATTTTTTCACTGGTTTATAATATATTTCTTCTTTTCTCTTATTTTCTATAAAAACAGTATTTTCCTTGAGGATGGGATCCGGCTCATCTATTTTCTCCCTCATTATGTCAAGAACATGGCTATGTACACAGTACAATATCACGGTATATTTGTGGAAGGGAAAAAGGGAGGCAGGGAGGGAAGGCAGGAATGAAGGAAGGCAGGAAGGAAGGAAGTGAGGGAGGGAGAAGATAGAGGAAAAGAAGAAGAAAAAAAACCCTAAGAGACAAAAGGACAGAAGGATGCAGAACAAAAAGGCTGAATACATTAGGAAGGTATGCCTAAATCCAATGGGCTTTAGTAAATAATAATAATAATAACAACAGGAATAACTGTCATTGACATCACTATACCAGCAATAATAACAGCAAACATTTGTGAATACCCATTGTAGACACCATTGTGCCAGACACCATTGTAAAGGCTTTCCCCATATTATCTCAAGTAGTTATTGTTATCTTAATTTTGTAGATGAGGAAACTGAAGCACGAAAGCTTCAGCAACATATCCGGATCCCACAGTTAGTCAGTATAGCATTCTGACTCCAGAGTCCAGCTCAGTACC